>NC_061511.1:260149291-260232276 GCF_022539505.1 Lolium rigidum
TCTCATTGTTTCACGGGTTCTCGGAGGACTGCTCTTCGTCGAAGCTATGTAGGCGGAGCCATCATCAGAGCCACCGCACTGAGCCGCCGTCATCGAAGTCGGAGCCTTCCTCGTCGTGGTCAGCACTTGACCCGGAGCCTTCCTCATCGCCCTCCTCGGCAGCTTCTTCTTCCTCCTCCTCCGGGTCGGAAAAGCCTTTGGGAAGATCATATTTGTTGTACCAAAACGAGTGGTTAACTCGTCCAGCAAAAAGGCGATCAAATCCCATGGCTTCCGAGAGGAGATGTCTCATGACGGTATCCTTGGGGACTCCGCGTGCGACATCCGCAAATCTCATGGTGGGGAAGTGCGCCTTGCAGGTGGCTAGCACGAGGGCAGCGACTCCGCGAGATGAAGATTCCTGCCAATCCTTGATAAGTTCCGGCACGTTCCGCATGAGTTTCGTCATGCGGTCAATCACCGTTGTCTTGGCTCTCTTCAGGTTGAGGGACTTGGCGATTCCGCGACATGCTTCGACGAGATCATCGATTGAGGTCCGCGCTTCATCATATGCCTCAGTTCTTTTGAGGGTTGAATCTTTGGTCCACTCAAAGCCTAGGATTGCTGCAAAGTAAAGAGGATCAGTTTCTTCCACGGACAGAGAAAATTTTGAGGAAGCCGGAGTCAAGACAATAACAAAAAGGGTCCTTACGGAAGATCAACTTGTCAATTGCTTCCGCCTCTGCCTCCTGGCTCTTGTTCTTGGCCGCCAGGGTGGTCACCCTTTGCTGGCTCTTCTTGAGTTTGTCAGCCAGTTCCGCCATCTCGCGGGAATGTTTCTCGGAGAGCTCCTTCTTTTCTTTAGTTTCCTTCTCGGAGGACTCTTTCAAGAAGTTCTTTAGAGTTTCATTCTCCGCCTCCAATACTTGGACCTTGGCGGATAAGGCATCGATGGGGGGACGCTTGTCAGTTTCTTCTGAGAACAGAACATCACACAAGTTATACACTATGGTGGTTCACACAGTACAAATTTAGGCAACCCGGATTTCTCACCCTTCAATCGGGTCTCCAGGCGGAGTACAGCTTGACGACTATTCTCAGCAGTCTGGCGCAGCCCTTCTATTTCCGTCATCTGCTCCAGCACATGGACGCGCAGATCTTCGTGCAGCTTCCGCGTGCTCTGAAACGCAGAGAGGATTTAGCCGGAAATTCAAAATTCTGGGGGCTGGCGAGGAGTTTAAAGTTCTGGATTGAGAAAATTTCAAATTTCCGTCTAAGACTAATGTTGAGAGAAGCATCGGCTAACACATGTTACACGGAAAAATGTACGAACCAATGCTTGGGGGCTAGTGTTACACGGCGCACCTCCTTATGCTTAGCAAAAAAGACCTTGAGTTCGCTCTCAAGGTCGGAGAGCTCCTTCATCTCCGTATCCGCGAGGCCCCCATACTTTCTCCATCATGGCTGAAATTTCCGCGTGACGTTGAGAAGGGGAGCTACGCGGCGACGAAGTTTGGGACGCGCCGGTGGCATGGATCAGCTGCACTTTACTGCTCGTATTGTTCGGCCGTTGGCTCGGCGGAAGTAGCGGTGGGTTGCTCGGGCGGAGGAGCAGATGAGGAGGCACCCTTGCCGGAATCGCCTTGCGCAGTCTCGGTGGCCGGATCTTCAGGGATGTCATCAACGTTGATGACGTCCTTAGGATCCGGCTTGGCGGCTGAAGCAGCCTTGGGTGGAACTCCGACTTCTGGTGTGACTGGTATGGAAGCCGGAGATGGCTTAGTCTTCTTCTTGGGGGCTTTAGGGGCCTTGGGGGGCTGGTTTTCGGAACTTCTGTTGCGAAAAGAAAAGAGCATTACGATTAAGTATGTGCTGATTCACGATAGCGGAAGAATTTTCCTTCGAAGACTTTGCACTTACCGGAAGGTACGAAGAACTGCTGGATGTCCGTTTGGGATCGGTTGCTTGGTATCGATGAGCTTGAGGCGCTTTTTCTCCGCCTCCGCCTTGCGAGTTGCCGCGATGCTGAGCACGTCGCGGGCACGTTTGGCCGAAGAGGCTGGAGGGGGCAGCCCTTTTCCTCTTAGAAGGGCGCGGAGCCTCGTGAGCTTCCGCCTCTGATGCAGCTTCCGGATCTGTGTTGCCGGTGGAAGGAACCCGGAGGAGAGTTCCGAGTTCACTTTCTTCAAGCGCCTCGAGCTAATGCATAGAGTTAAACACTTAGACAAAAAGTTTTGAATGCGAAGAAACACAATGGGCTAAAGTCAAGGCGACGTACCGCGGTTCCGGAGCCATTCATGTGAATGTCTTTGTTGCACACGTGAACGTGAAGTTCACGCGGAATCTTGATGAGGACCCGGATCCTCTTGTCGATGGCGTCGGCGGAAAGATTGTCTTTTGTGGCGCGCATTGGGTCGTCGCGCCCTATGTCTTGGAACATCAGCTGGTCCCTGTGTTGGAGCGGGCTGGATCCGCTTGGTGAACCAGGAAAGGGTCAAGTCCTTCCCTGTCGGCCCCTCTTCCGTCGGCTTGCAGATCCGCCCGACGGCGCGTGTGAGCTGGAGCGACTCGGAGAGGTGGGGGCAGTGCGACCATGCCGGAAGCTCGGTGGCAGGGCAGTTCTTGAACGGTGGCAATTTTCTTGTGCTCGCCGGGTCGGAGACGTCCTTCAAGTAGAAGAAGCCCCCTGACCAGTACCGCGCGGATTCGTGGCGGTCGGTGTGGGGGTAGACGCGGCCTGGGCGGATCATGAAGGTGATGGATCCGCATGTTGCTAGCTCGGTGGACTGCCGGATCCTCTCCTTCTTGACAGTGAAGTAATATTGGAACAGGGAGAGCTCGGGAGTTACCCGAGATGGCCCTCGCGAGAGGGTGACGTGATTGCTGATCGCAAGCACGGCTGTTCGGAGAAATGTTATGGGGCTGGAGCCCATAGACCTTCAGGATTTCCGGGAAGAAGTCCGAAGGCGGAAATGAAAAGCCCCGCTCCACCAGTGCTTTCGTCAGCACCATCTCGTTGTCCTCCGGAGCTGGAGCTAAAGCATTTGGAACTGACCTCCAGCTTCCGGGTTGCAGGAAGCCCTCCGCCTCGAGGTTCTTTAGCTCCATCTCGGTAGTGGTACAGGGCCACCATTTCCCTTTGGATTCCGAATCCCGCTGGCGGGCTTTGGATTTCTTGGCAGTGATCTCTTCTGTTTTCTTCTCCGCTTGATCCGCCTCGGAGGTTTTCTCCGGGATAGCTGAGGTGCCCTCGGTGTCTTTGCCGGAATCCTTAGTAGGATCCAGCTGGACTGGGGCGAAGGGAGGCGGAGCAGAGGAGATGGGCGTTGCCATGATCGGTTCAGCAGTTGGAGGCGGAGTCACGGAAGACATCTGAAGACAGAAAGGATTGCGGAAAGGTAAAATTTAGTCGGATCCGCGTCTTCGTCCTAAAGATCATCCCTACCAGCTACGGCGAAGAATCGAAGTTCGGAGAACTTACCGTAATGGGTTCCGCGGTGGTCGGAGTCGCCGGCGGCGAGGTTTTCGTACGGTGGTTCGCCGGAGTTAAGAACACGATGAACACCACGGTGGTGAAATCGCTCCGGTGATGCTCCGGCGAGTTTTCCGGTGAGTTCCGGCACGGCGGAGGAGGGTGATGTCTACGCCCCCTCCTTTTCCTGTAGACGGTATTGGGCCTCCAAGAGCGAGAGGTTTGTAGGACGAGCCAGCAAGTTTTCCCTTAAGTGGATCACCCAAGGTTTATCGAACTCAGGGAGGAAGAGGTCAAAGATATCCCTCTCATGCAACCCTGCAACCACAAAGCAAGAAGTCTCTTGTGTCCCCAGCACACCTAATAGGTGCACTAGTTCGGCGAAGAGATAGTGAAATACAAGTGGTATAAATAAGTATGAGCAGTGGCAACGGCACCGAGAAAAGTGCTTTGCCCGGGACGAGTAAACAAGCGGTAGTAACGCGGCGGTAGTAACGCGATAAAACGAGTAAACAAGCAGCGATAGCGATATTTAGGAACAAGGCCTAGGGATCAGACTTTCACTAGTGGACACTCTCAACATTGATCACATAA
Source organism: Lolium rigidum (assembly GCF_022539505.1). Lineage (NCBI taxonomy): Eukaryota > Viridiplantae > Streptophyta > Magnoliopsida > Poales > Poaceae > Lolium > Lolium rigidum. The sequence goes on from NC_061511.1 coordinate 260,153,337, forward strand.
CGAGAATAGATAAATGCATACTCTACACTCTTGTTGGATGATGAACACCATTGCGTAGGATTACACGAACCCTCAATGCCGGAGTTAACAAGCTCCACAATTCAATGTTCATATTTAAATAAGCTTAGAGTGCATGAAAGATCAACACGACTAAACCAAGTACTAACATAGCATGCACACTGTCACCTTCACACTATGTAGGAGGAATAGATCACATCAATACTATCATAGCAATAGTTAACTTTATAATCTACAAGAGATTATAATCATAGCCTACGCCAAGTACTAACACGGATGCACACACTCACCATTACACCGTGCAGGAGGAATAAAACTACTTTAATAACATCACTAGAGTAGCACATAGATAAATTGTGATACAAAACACATTGCAATCATAAAGGGATATAAATAAGCACTTCACTATGCCATTCATAACAGTGAATAAGTATTACGTGAAATATAGCCTAAGAGACCCACACGGTGCACACATCGTCATCTTTACACACGTGGGACAAGGAGTCTCCGGAGATCACATAAGTAAAATTCACTTGACTAGCATAACGACATCTAGATTACAAGCATCATCATATGAATCTCAATCATGTAAGGCAGCTCATGAGATTATTGTATTGAAGTACATAAGGAGAGAGATGAACCACATAGCTACCGGTACAGCCCCGAGCCTCGATGGAGAACTACTCCCTCCTCATGGGAGACGAGCAGCGTTGATGAAGATGGCGGTGGTGTCGATGGAGGAGCCTTCCGGGGCACTTCCCCGTCCGGCGGCGTGCCGGAACAGAGAGTCTCTGTCCCCCGGATCTTGGCTTCGCGATGGCGGCGGCTGCGGAAGGTTTCTCGTACCGTGGTTTTTCCGTATCGAGGTTTTAGGTCCAGGGGCTTTATATAGGCGAAGAGGCGGCGTCAGGAGGTCGAAGGGGCGCCGACACTATAGGGGGCGCGGGCCCCCCTGGCCACGCCGGCCTAGGGTTTGGTGGGCCTGTGCCCCCTCTCTGGCGGTTCTCGTGTGTTCGGATGCTTCAGGGCAAAATAGGAACACGGGCGTTGATTTCGTCCAATTCCGAGAATATTTCTTTACTAGGATTTACGAAACCAAAAACAGCAGAAAACAGCAAGCGGCACTTCGGCATCTTGTTAATAGGTTAGTTCCAGAAAATGCACGAATATGACATAAAGTGTGCATAAAACATGTAGATATCATCAATAATGTGGCATGAAACATAAGAAATTATCGATACGTCGGAGACGTATCAGCATCCCCAAGCTTAGTTTACGCTCGTCCCGAGCGAGTAAACGATAAACAAAGATAATTTCGGAGTGACATGCCATCATAACCTTGATCATACTATTTGTAAAGCATATGTAGTGAATGCAGCGATCGAAACAATGTATATGACATGAGTAAACAAGTGAATCATATAGCAAAGACTTTTCATGAATAGTACTTCAAGACAAGCATCAATAAGTCTTGCATAAGAGTTAACTCATAAAGCAATAATTCAAAGTAAAGGCATTGAAGCAACACAATGGAAGATTAAGTTTCAGCGGTTGCTTTCAACTTGTAACATGTATATCTCATGGATAGTTGTCAATGCAAAGTAATATAACAAGTGCAATATGCAAGTATGTAGGAATCAATGCACAGTTCACACAAGTGTTTGCTTCTTGAGATGGAGAGAAATAGGTGAACTGACTCAACATAAAAGTAAAAGAAAGGTCCTTCAAAGAGGAAAGCATCGATTGCTATATTTGTGCTAGAGCTTTTATTTTGAAAACATGAAACAATTTTGTCAACGGTAGTAATAAAGCATATGTATCATGTAAATTATATCTTACAAGTTGCAAGCCTCATGCATAGTATACTAGTAGTGCCCGCACCTTGTCCTAATTAGCTTGGGTTAACACTGATCATCATTGCATAACATATGTTTCAACCAAGTGTCACAAAGGGGTACCTCTATGCCGCCTGTACAAGGGTCTAAGGAGAAAGTTCGCATTGGATTTCTCGCTTTTGATCATTTTCAACTTAGACACCCATACCGGGACAACATATACAACAGATAATGGACTCCTCTTTTAATGCTTAAGCATTCAACAACAGATAATATTCTCATAAGAGATTGAGGTTTTATGTCCAAACTGAAACTTCCACCATGATTCATGGCTTTAGTTAGCGGCCCAATGTTCTTCTCTAACAGCATGCATACTCAAACCATTTGATTGTGAAAACCGCCCTTACTTCGAGACAAGACGAACATGCATAGCAACTCACATGATATTCAACAAAGGTAAAAAGTTGATGGCGTCCCCGAAACATGGTTATCGCACAACAAGCAACTTAATAAGAGATAAAGTGCATAAGTACATATTCAATACCACAATAGTTTTTAAGCTATTTGTCCCATGAGCTATATATTGTAAAGGTGAAGAATGGAAATTTAAAGGTAGCACTCAAGCAATTTACTTTGGAATGGCGGAGAAATACCATGTAGTAGGTAGGTATGGTGGACACAAATGGCATAGTGGTTGGCTCAAGTATTTGGATGCATGAGAAGTATTCCCTCTCGATACAAGGTTTAGGCTAGCAAGGCTATTTGAAACAAACACAAGGATGAAGCGGTGCAGCAAAACTCACATAAAAGACATATTGAAAACATTATAAGACTCTACACCGTCTTCCTTGTTGTTCAAAACTCAATACTAGAAATTATCTAGACTTTAGAGAGACCAAATATGCAAACCAAATTTTAGCAAGCTCTATGTATTTCTTCATTAATGGGTGCAAAGTATATGATGCAAGAGCTTAAACATGAGCACAACAATTGCCAAGTATCAAATTATCCAAGACATTTTATCAATTACTACATGTAGCATTTTCCGTTTCCAACCATATAACAATGAACGAAGCAGTTTCAACCTTCGCCATGAACATTAAAAGCTAAGAACACATGTGTTCATACGAACCAGTGGAGCGTGTCTCTCTCCCACACAAGCATGATGTAATCCAATTTATTCAAACACAAACAAAAATAAAAGCATACAGACGCTCCAAGTAAAGCACATAAGATGTGACCGAATAAAAATATAGTTTCAGGAGAAGGAACCTGATAATTTTTCGATGAAGAAGGGGATGCCTTGGGCATCCCCAAGCTTAGATGCTTGAGTCTTCTTAAAATATGCTGGGATGAACCACGGGGGCATCCCCAAGCTTAGACTCTTCACTCTTCTTGATCATAGTATATCATCCTCCTCTCTTGACCCTTGAAAACTTCCTCCACACCAAACTCGGAACAAACTCATTAGAGGGTTAGTGCATAATCAAAAATTCACATGTTCAGAGGTGACACAATCATTCTTAACACTTCTGGACATTGCATAAAGCTACTGGACATTAATGGATCAAAGAAATTCATCCAACATAGCAAAAGAGGCAATGCGAAATAAAAGGCAGAATCTGTCAAAACAGAACAGTTCGTAAAGACGAATTTTAAAATGGCACCAGACTTGCTCAAATGAAAATGCCCAAATTGAATGAAAGTTGCGTACATATCTGAGGATCACGCACGTAAATTGGCATAATTTTCTGAGTTACCTACAAAGAATTTTGCCCAGATTCGTGACAGCAAAGAAATCTGTTTCTGCGCAGTAATCCAAATCTAGTATGAACCTTACTATCAACGACTTTACTTGGCACAACAAAACACAAAACTAAGATAAGGAGAGGTTGCTACAGTAGTAAACAACTTCCAAGACACAAATATAAAACAAAGTACTGTAGCAAAATAACACATGGGTTATCTCCCAAGATGTTCTTTCTTTATAGCCATTAAGATGGGCTAAGCAGTTTTAATGATGCACTCGCAAGAAATAGTAGCTGAAGCAAAAGAGAGCATCAAGAGGCAAATTCAAAACACATTTAAGTCTAACATGCTTCCTATGCAAAGGAATCTTGTAAATAAACAAATTCAAGAAGCATAATGCAACAAGCATAGAAAAACTAGACAAGCTCAACTTCAAGATTTTAAGCATATAGAGAGGTGTTTTAGTAACATGAAAATTTCTACCACCATATTTTCCTCTCTCATAATAACTTTCAGTAGTGTCATGAGAAAACTCAACAATATAACTATCAAATGAAACATTCTTATCATGAGTCTCATGCATAAAATTGTTACTCTCCACATAAGCATAATCAATTTTATTAGTAATAGTGGGAGCAAATTCAACAAAGTAGCTATCATTATTATTCTCATCATCAAATATAGGAGGCATATTGTAATCATAATCAAATTTATCCTCCATAACAGGCGGCAACAAAAGACTACTATCATTATAATCATCATAAATAGGAGGCAAAGTATCATCAAAGTAAATTTCCTCCTCATTGCTCGGAGGACTAAAAAGATCATGCTCATCAAAACCAGCTTCCCCAAGCTTAGAATTTTCCATAGCATTAGCAACAATAGTGTTCAAAGCATTCATATTAATAACATTCCCATTAGCATGCATATAAAGTTCCATGGGTTTTTTAATTCTCTCTTCAAACACATCATGTCCTAATTCAAGATAGAGTTCATAAAGATCTCTCATATTTTTGTTGTTTTCCATTATGCCTAACTAGTGTAAAACAAGAAACAAAAAGATGCAATTGCAGGATCTAAAGGAAATAGCTTCGAGTACTTACAACGGCGAAAATAGCTTAGTAGCCGAGATCCGGATGTGAGTACCTTTTACCTTTCCTCCCGACAACGGCACCGGAAAATAGCTTGATGTCTACGCCCCCTCCTTTTCCTGTAGACGGTGTTGGGCCTCCAAGAGCAGAGGTTTGTAGGACAGCAGCAAGTTTTCCCTTAAGTGGATCACCCAAGGTTTATCGAACTCGGGGAGGAAGAGGTCAAAGATATCCCTCTCATGCAACCCCTGCAACCACAAAGCAAGAAGTCTCTTGTGTCCCCAACACACCTAATAGGTGCACTAGTTCGGCGAAGAGATAGTGAAATACAGGTGGTATAAATAAGTATGAGCGGTGGCAACGGCACTCGGAAAAGTGCTTTGCCCGGGACAATAAACAAGCGGTAGTAACGCACGATGAGTAATGCATGATAAAACGAGTAAACAAGCAGCGATAGCGATATTTAGGAACAAGGCCTAGGGATCGGACTTTCACTAGTGGACACTCTCAACATTGATCACATAACAGAATAGATAAATGCATACTCTACACTCTTGTTGGATGATGAACACCATTGCGTAGGATTACACGAACCCTCAATGCCGGAGTTAACAAGCTCCACAATTCAATGTTCATATTTAAATAACCTTAGAGTGCATGAAAGATCAACACGACTAAACCAAGTACTAACATAGCATGCACACTGTCACCTTCACACTATGTAGGAGGAATAGATCACATCAATACTATCATAGCAATAGTTAACTTTAAAATCTACAAGAGATCATAATCATAGTCTACGCCAAGTACTAACACGGATGCACACACTGTCACCATTACACCGTGCAGGAGGAATAAAACTACTTTAATAACATCACTAGAGTAGCACATAGATAAATTGTGATACAAAACACATTGCAATCATAAAGGGATATAAATAAGCACTTCACTATGCCATTCATAACGAGTGAATAAGTATTACGTGAAATATAGCCTAAGAGACCCACACGGTGCACACCTTGTCACCTTTACACACGTGGGACAAGGAGTCTCCGGAGATCACATAAGTAAAATTCACTTGACTAGCATAACGACATCTAGATTACAAGCATCATCATATGAATCTCAATCATGTAAGGCAGCTCATGAGATTATTGTATTGAAGTACATAAGGAGAGAGATGAACCACATAGCTACCGGTACAGCCCCGAGCCTCGATGGAGAACTACTCCCTCCTCATGGGAGACAGCAGCGTTGATGAAGATGGCGGTGGTGTCGATGGAGGAGCCTTCCGGGGGCACTTCCCCGTCCCGGCGACGTGCCGGAACAGAGAGTCCTGTCCCCCAGATCTTGGCTTCGCGATGGCGGCGGCTCTCGAAGGTTTCTCGTACCGTGGTTTTTCCGTATCGAGGTTTTAGGTCCAGGGGCTTTATATAGGCGAAGAGGCGGCGTCAGGAGGTCGAAGGGGCGCCGACACTATAGGGGGGCACGGGCCCCCCTTGGCCGCGCCGGCCTAGGGTTTGGTGGGCCTGTGCCCCCTCTGCGCGGTTCTCGTGTGTTCGGATGCTTCCGGGCAAAATAGGAACTCTGGGCGTTGATTTCGTCCAATTCGAGAATATTTCCTTACTAGGATTTACGAAACCAAAAACAGCGAAAACAAGCAAGCGGCACTTCGGCATCTTGTTAATAGGTTAGTTCCAGAAAATGCACGAATATGACATAAAGTGTGCATAAAACATGTAGATATCATCAATAATGTGGCATGAAACATAAGAAATTATCGATACGTCGGAGACGTATCAGCCCTCTCGGTGGAATGTCGTCTAAATAGCTTGCAAGCATATGAATGGTTCATAAGAGACAACATACCACGGTACGAGTAAAGAGTACTTGTCAGGAGACGAGGTTGAACAAGGTATAGAGATACCGATGATCAAACCTCGGACAAGTAAAATATCGCGTGACAAAGGGAATTGGTATCGTATGTGAATGGTTCATTCGATCACTAAGTCATCGTTGAATATGTGGGAGCCATTATGGATCTCCAGATCCCGCTATTGGCTATTGGTCGGAGAGAGATCTCGACCATGTCTACATAGTTCGCGAACCGTAGGGTGACACACTTAAGGTTTGATGTCGTTTAAGTAGATATGGAATAAGGAATGGAGTTCGAAGTTTTGTTTGGAGTCTCGAGATGGGATCCGGGACATCACGAGGAGGTCCGGAATGGTCGGAGAATAAGATTCATATATAGGAAGTCATATTCCAAGTTTGGAAATGATCCGGTGCATTTATGGCAGGTTCTAGAAGGTTCTAGAAAAGTCCGGAAGAAATCACCATGGAAAGTGGAGTCCCGAAGGGACTCCACCTTACATGACCAGCCAAACCCTAAAGGGTGGAGTCCCGGGTGGACTCCACCATAGGTGGCCGGCCACCCCACCTAAGGGAAGGTGGGAGTCCCACCTTGGGTAGGACTCCCCCTTGAGTAGGTTTCCCACCTATGGGAGGTTTTGTTGTTGGGGTCTTATTCGAAGACTTGGACTACAACTCTTGGGGATTTCCACCTATATAATGAGGAGGAGAGGAGGGGGCAGCCACTCTTGGCCGCACCACCTAGGGCTGCCCATGGCCGGCGCCCTAGCCACCCCCTCTCCCCAAACCCTAGCCTCTCCTCCTCCACCACTTCTCCCGCATACGGCATAGGCGAAGCCTCGCCGGAGTTCTCCATCGACACCGCCACCACGCCGTCGTGCTGCTCGGGATTCCGAGGAGGATCTACTACTTCCGCTGCCCGCTGGAACAGGGAGAAGGACGTCATCTTCATCAACACCGAACGTGTGACCGAGTACGGAGGTGCTGCCCGATTGTGGCACCGTCAAGATTATCTACGCGCTTTTGAAAGCGGCAAGTGATCGTCTACCGCAGCAACGAGAGCCTCCTCTTGTAGGCTTTGGAAATCTTCAAGGGTTAGTCTCGTTCATCCCCTCGTTGCTCCCATCTTCTAGATTGCATCTTGGCTTGGGTTGCGTTCTCGCGGTAGGAAATTTTTTGTTTTCTATGCTACGAATCCCTACACATATTCAATACCACAATAGTTTTTAAGGCTATTTTGTCCCATGAGCTATATATTGCAAAGGCGAATGATGGAAATTTTAAAGGTAGCACTCAAGCAATTTACTTTGGAATGGCGGAGAAATACCATGTAGTAGGTAGGTATGGTGGACACAAATGGCATAGTGGTTGGCTCAAGGATTTTGGATGCATGAGAAATATACCCTCTCGATACAAGGTTTAGGCTAGCAAGGTTATTTGAAACAAATACAAGGATGAACCGGTGCAGCAAAACTTACATAAAAGACATATTGTAAACATTATAAGACTCTACACCGTCTTCCTTGTTGTTCAAACTCTTTACTAGAAATTATCTAGACCTTAGAGAGACCAATTATGCAAACCAAATTTTAGCAAGCTCTATGTATTTCTTCATTAATGGGTGCAAAGTATATGATGCAAGAGCTTAAACATGAGCACAACAATTGCCAAGTATCAAATTATTCAAGACATTTTATCAATTACTACATGTAGCATTTCCCGTTTCCAACCATATAACAATGAACGAAGCAGTTTCAACCTTCGCCATGAACATTAAAAGCTAAGAACACATGTGTTCATACGAACCAGCGGAGCGTGTCTCTCTCCCACACAAGCATTTATTCAAACAAAAACACAAACAAAAGCACACAGACGCTCCAAGTAAAGTGCATAAGATGTGACTGAATAAAAATATAGTTTCAAGAAAAGAAACCTGATAAGTTGTCGATGAAGAAGGGGATGCCTTGGGCATCCCCAAGCTTAGATGCTTGAGTCTTCTTGAAATATGCAGGGATGAACCACGGGGGCATCCCCAAGCTTAGACTCTTCACTCTTCTTGATCATAGTATATCATCCTCCTCTCTTGACCCTTGAAAACTTCCTCCACACCAAACTCGAAACAAACTCATTAGAGGGTTAGTGCATAATCAAAAATTCACATGTTCAGAGGTGACACAATCATTCTTAACACTTCTGCACATTGCACAAAGCTACTGGAAGTTAATGGGACAAAGAAATCCATCCAACATAGCAAAAGAGGCAATGCGAAATAAAAGGCAGAATCTGTCAAAACAGAACAGTCCGTAAAGACGAATTTTAAAGTGGCACCAGACTTGCTCAGATGAAAATGCTCACATTGAATGAAAGTTGCGTACATATCTGAGGATCATGCACGTAAATTGGCAGATTTTTCTGAGTTAGCTACAGAGAATTCTGCCCAGATTCGTGACAGACAGAAATCTGTTTCTGCGCAGTAATCCAAATCTAGTATGAACCTTGCTATCAAAGATTTTACTTGGCACAACAATGCAATAAAATAAGATAAGGAGAGGTTGCTACAGTAGTAACAACTTCCAAGACTCAAATATAAAACAAAGGCACTGTAGCAAAATAAACACATGGGTTATCTCCCAAGAAGTTCTTTCTTTATAGCCATTAAGATGGGCTCAGCAATTTTAATGATGCACTCGCAAGAAATAAGAGTTGAAGCAAAAGAGAGCATCAAAAAGCAAATTCAAAACACATTTAAGTCTAACATACTTCCTATGCATAGGAATCTTGTAAATAAACAAGTTCATGAAGAGCAAAGTAACAAGCATAGGAAGATAAAACCAGTGTAACTTCAAAAATTTCAGCATATAGAGAGGTGTTTTAGTAAGATGAAAATTTCTACAACCATATTTTTCTCTCTCATAATAATTTTCAGAGGCATCATGAACAAACTCAACAATATAAGTATCACATAAAGCATTCTTATTCACATGCATAAAAGTATCATTACTCTCCACATAAGCATAATCAATTTTATTAGTTGTAGTGGGAGCAAATTCAACAAAGTAGCTATCATTATTATTCTCATCATCAAATATAGGAGGCATATTGTAATCATAATCAAATTTATCCTCCATAACGAGCGGTACTAAAAGACCAATATCATTATAATCATCATAAATAGGAGGCAAAGTATCATCAAAGTAAATTTTCTCCTCAATGCTTGGGGGACTAAAAATATCATGCTCATCAAAGCCAGCTTCCCCAAGCTTAGAATTTTCCATATCATTAGCAACAATGGTGTTCAAAGCGTTCATACTAATATGTTCCATAGGTTTTTTAATTTTCGCATCAAACCATCCATGTCTTAAATCAGGAAATAGAATAAGAAGCTCATTGTTGTCCATTATGCCTAACTAGTGTAAACAAGAAACAAAAAGATGCAATTCAGGATCTAAAGGAAATAGCTTCGAGCGCACACACAACGGCAACAGAAAAGTACTTAGTTACCTGGGACCGGAGTATGAGTGCCTTTTACCTTTCCTCCCCGGCAACGGCGCCAGAAAATAGCTTCGTTGCCGGGATCCGGTGTGTGTGTGCCGTTTACCTTTTCTCCCCGGCAACGGCGCCAGAAAAGTGCTTGATGTCTACGGGTGCTTCTATTCTTGTAGACAGTGTTGGGCCTCCAAGAGCAGAGGTTTGTAGAACAGCAGCAAGTTTCCCTTAAGTGGATCACCCAAGGTTTATCGAACTCGGGGAGGAAGAGGTCAAAGATATCCCTCTCATGCAACCCTGCAACCACAAAGCAAGAAGTCTCTTGTGTCCCCAACACACCTAATAGGTGCACTAGTTCGGCGAAGAGATAGTGAAATACAAGTGGTATGAATGAATATGAGCGGTAGTACGGCGCCGAGAAAAGTGCTTGTCGGCGTGCGGTTGATGGTAGTAATATTGCAGAAGTAAACAAACGAGTAGAACAATAAACAAGCAACGATAGCAGTATTTAGGAACAAGGCCTAGGGATCATACTTTCACTAGTGGACACTCTCAACATTGATCACATAACAGAATAAATAGATAGATGCTAGACTCTACACCCTCTTGTTGGATGATGAACACCACTAGCTGTGTAGGATTACACGAACCCTCAATGCCGGAGTTAATAAGCTCCACAATATTCAATGTTCATATTTAAATAACCTTAGAGTGCATAACGGATCAACATAACCAAACCAAGTACTAACATAGCATGCACACTTGTCACCTTCACACTACGAAAGGAGGCATAGATCACATCAATACTAACATAGCAATAGTTAACTTCATAATCTACAAGAGATCACAATCATAGCCTACGCCAAGTACTACACGATGCACACACTTGTCACCATTACACCGTGCGGGAGGAATAAACTACTTTAATAACATCACTAGAGTAGCACACAGATAAATTGTGATACAAAACACATTGCAATCATAAAGGGTTATAAATAAGCACTTCACTATGCCATTCATAACAGTGAATAAGTATTCTGTGAAATATAGCCTAAGAGACCTACACGGTGCACACACTGTCACCTTTACACACGTGGGACAAGGAGTCTCCGGAGATCACATAAGTAAAACCCACTTGACTAGCATAATGACATCTAGATTACAAGCATCATCATATGAATCTCAATCATGTAAGGCAGCTCATGAGATTATTGTATTGAAGTACATATGAGAGAGATTAACCACATAGCTACTGGTGCAGCCCCGAGCCTCGATGGAGAACTACTCCCTCCTCATGGGAGACAGCAGCGGTGATGAAGATGGCGGTGGTGTTGATGGAGAAGCCTTCCGGGGGCACTTCCCCATCTCGGCGGCGTGCCGGAACAGAGACTCCTGTCCCCCAAATCTTGGCTTCGCGATGGCGGCGGCTCTAGAAGGTTTTCTCTGGTTTCGTCGAACGTGGTAGGGTTTTCGCGACGGAGGCTTTAAGTAGGCGGAAGGTCAAGGTCGGTGGAGTCACGAGGGACCCACACAACAGGGCGGCGCGGGCCCTAGCCTGGCCGCGCCGCCTTAGTGTGGCGCCACCTCGTGGCCCCACTTCGTATCTCCTCCGGTCTTCTGGAAGCTTCGTGTGAAAATAGGACCCTGGGCGTTGATTTCGTCCAATTCCGAGAATATTTCCTTACTAGGATTTCTGAAACCAAAAACAGAGAAAACAGGAACTGGCACTTCGGCATCTCATCAATAGATAGTTCCAGAAAACGCATAAATATGACATAAAGTATGCATAAAACATGTAGATATCATCAATAATGTGGCATGGAACATAAGAAATTATCGATACGTCGGAGACGTATCACTGCCATCTCACCATCTCGAAGAAAACACAAGCAGGACTATGGTGGGGACAATCTTATCGTGACTTCAAGATGTAGGGGCCGCCTCACCATCTCGAAGAAGACATTTAAAAAACATAAACAAGAGAATTAGAACCCTACCACCGGCGAGGTGCAACACTTTCCCGTACCAACACTACCGATATAAGTTGATGATGGAATAAAAGATGCATCAACATTTAGTTTAGCCCAGCTCAGACTGCATAACCGGGGGATTTACCATGCATTATCTCATTACTTTTTTAGTTAACAACTTACAACGCATGGGAAGGACTTGATTCAACTTTTCCTGATCCTCATTCGTAAAGAAATTCTCCCACATGACACATTGTAGATGTTGTGACTTTGCAAAGAGTAGAAGTTGTTCAAGTTCTCACTTGTCATAGCCATTTGCAGGACACACATTGCTTATGTTGACTTGTGACTAAAGGGAAGTTGATCAATTTCTCATGTCATAGCCATTTACATGACACATATTGCATATGTTCGACTTGTGACTAGAGTTGGAAGTTGCGACTTGTGACATGTCATAGACTCATAGCCTGAGTATTGGCCGCGAATAGGCGGTCACATGGAGCGTCGATTTTGACAAATTTGACCCTTTTTCGAAAGTTCAGCACGATTTGACTTCCATCCCTCCCTCTTTTGATCCCACCAAATTTATTCGAAAAATCTTGTCTCATTAGACCCATTTTTTTGTAGTATTGGTGAAATACTAGAACATCACAAATTTTGAAAATTGGCCCAGACGACTAAACATATTTCAAAGAGTAGCGCATTTGTCTAAAAAGACACTACTAAATAGAGAGTAGCGCCCCAAAGAAAAACGATACTCCCTCCGTTTCAATCTATAATGCATATAGATTTTCTGCACGGTAATTAGCGCAAGTCATTTTTTAACACAAAACCTCCTAACGAGTCCATCCACAATCTCAGAAATAGGAGAGAAATAAGGAAAATCAAATCAGTTCCCAGATTTTATGCATGTGATCAGATTGGTTTCCTTATTTTCTGTTATTCAGCTGATCGGTGGAAGGGGTTCTTTGCAAATAAACGTAGATCTACTATTATATTATGAAACAAATGCACAAAATCTATAGGCATTATAGATTGAAACGGAGGGAGTACTAAAAAGGGTTAGATTTTGAATATTTTTCAAAATGAGGTCAAATCATGCTGAACTTTCGAAAAATGGTCAATTTGTCAAAAATCGAGGCATAGAGTAGGGGAATGGGAGCTGGTTATTTTTTATCTCAAAAAATTGGTAATGGTTATTTTACATTGTACGCAAGTTTAACTTCTGAGGAGCAGGTCCCGTCACAGGTGACTAGTTCATGCTTCGGCGTCGAGGACTCCATGATTGCGCGCCTGGGCAATGAATCCCGTTTCATTCTTGACAAAGTCGGGCAGTTGTGCTAACAGATTGCAAATCAAGGAAATCTGCACAGGGCACATTATTATTTTCTAAAACATCTGTAGTTTCACAAATACTATCCCGTACAGTTGACTTTTATTGTTCAGATAATCGTATGCGATTCACATCTTAAAATAACGTATTCCTTAAGAAAACAAACCCAGTTGTTTAATCAACGCATAGCACAACTGAAGAAAACTTTCAGAAAAGCAGAGAAGGATCACCCAAGCAGGCTAATGAAACGCATGGAGTCAGATTAGATAACAATGTCAATCAGCACAGGTCCGGCGAACCGGATCCTAAGACTGGGGCGACAAAAATCCATGTCATCATGCTCCCTGGATACCTCATAGCAGAAGCAAATCTGCTTTAATCTGACAAAACCAAATCGTTTCTTCGATGCAGGAAATATGAGACTACAATTTGCAGGAAAAGTAATGTGCGTGCTGCAGGGGAGAAGACCCCGGCCGGCGATAACAGCCGGGATAATACAGCTAGTCCCCCGCAGCGCAGCTCTCGCTCTGCGCCTCCAGAACAAGGCCGCCAAGAGTGGATTGCTCTTGCAGCCGAAAGAAGAGGCGCCGAAATACACACGCACGGACGAAGATCGTTAAACGCAACCAACAACAAACAAGGGAAAACACGCAGACTGTTTCCGGCGAAGAACTACAAACAGAGGCGAAAGACAGAGAGGACGACCGTGAAGGCGGCGCAGCGAGGTTAGGGTTTACCGTGAGAGGTCTGAGAGGTCTCGTGCGCTTATAAAGGCCAGCCGGGCGGTTTTAGAAGCCGTGACGCCCGTACGTATGGGCCGAGCTGGAGGCCCAGATTGTTCGTTCCGGCCTGCATATCCCCTTTTGCTATTTACCTCCTTCGAGCTTCAAAGCCCAGTCAGACACGAGCACGAATCCATGTGGATTTAGTTTATCAACGGCCAACGCAAGGCTACAGTGCTACACCCTGACCGTCCAGACCCGCATCTAAAGCCTTTAGACTAGTCACAGTGATTACACTAGTATCATGCACATGATACTAGTTTATAATACTATCCCCACAATGTATAGTATCATAAGATAGTATCATAGTATCATCATAATTAATGTTTTGTAGAATCTCAATACAAATATGTGTACATAATGTGTTTACCATTAAATTTTCTACGTGCTATGATACGGTATCATATTATGATATCACTCTCATCACTCACCTCATTAAATGGTACGTCACATCAGATTTTGCCAACATGACATGCATGATACTATTTATGATACTCCCATTGTGGCTAGTCTTAGATGCACTAGAGTGAATAAATCTCATGGTTCAATTACGTATATTTTGGGGGGGGGGGGGGGGCATATTTTGCATTACGTATAACATAAAAAGTTCTGTAGGTATCAATTTATTTAGAGTATGTAAGGCCACCTTAAATGGAGGGCCGCATTTCAGATAGCAAAACTGTACAGAAATAGACCGCTGTCCACCTAGGTTCAAGTCCAGACTTGACATGTCGTTCCCCACATGATGCGTAGATCGTTTCTTCTGCTCGAGGAACAATGCCTCGCTCCCCAGACGCGGGTTGCTGTGCATAGGCGCAAGCCTACTTCGTGGTGCGCCCACCCACCCGAGCTCCTTCTCTAGCACCCTCATTCAATATGGCCATGATGGGTGCCAACTCATCCGGGAGCAGCGCCTCTAGCGGATCCTCTAGGAACATCGGCAAGAAAAAGCGCAAGAAGAACCGAGCAACGTGACGACTCTACATCCGGCGGGGGCATGTTGAATGGTGGCCTAACTGAGATCCAATTCTATGGCTCGTACGTTGTGTAGGTGACCCAACCTAATTTGTGGCAAATGTTTTGTCCTACCTTGCTAATCTAATGAAGTTGAGAGCATTTTATAAGTCGGGGTTTCTTGTTGTCTTCTAAAATAAAATAGTAGAGCCACCTTATGGAGTATGCATACATAGCGCGTACGCTTGCATGAATATTCATGACTTGAGACTTTAGGCTCTTCGGCGACCCGCGCCTCTAGCTTAAATACTACCTCCATTTCAAAGATTAAGGCTTAAAAAAAGTTAAACCAAGTAAAGTTTGATCAAACTCTTTAGAAAATCTATTAACAAATATGATGTTTTGTAGATACAATATAAAAATAAGTTTTATTATCTATCTAATGATATTTATTTTGTATTTTACATGTTAATAACTTTTGATAAAAAATTGGTCAATTTGACATAGTTTGACTTTCTAAACATAATATAAGTCTTAAACTTCAAAATATAGGTAGCACTATCTTATTTTTTAATGCATTTTATGTTAGGTCGCACTGAATCTCACTTGATCCCTGTGATATCAATGGGTCACAAAAAGATGAAAACTTATCTGTCAATTCTTTCTGCAGGAAGCTACCCCCTGAATATGAATGGATATCCTCAAAAGTTTTTGTGAGAAGGTTAAAATTCCTCACAAAATTAAAGTATTTTCATGCTTGCGTTGAGAAGCGGTATATTAACAAAAGACAACTTTTTGAAAAAACATAACACAACTTAACCATCTTGGCTAATCACCCGATGTGTTTATCCGGTTATTTGATGCATTTAAAAACATAACACACATAAACCATGATCTATTATTTAATGAGATCGAAAACCTCTCACCCGGCCCTCTTTCTTCTAAAAGAATCCATGATGGATTATGCCTATAAACTAAGTTAAACTACAACGAGAAGACAAGCTTGACATGGTGTGAACTCGAAGAAGTTAAACTTTGGCACAACGTTTTTTTTTTTTTGAATGATTACTCAAAACCAGGAATTTTAATGTATCTCACACGTGTTCAGTAAGCCTTCTGGACCATAGGCTAACCACACTGCCCTTGTATCACTGGTTCTAGCCCTATTTGCTATGAAATGGCCACCCGAATTCTGACTTCTTATAACCCTATGTTTGGATGCAGAGAATTGGGTCTCTGAATTGGATTTTGGAATTCGGGCGCCAATTCAAGCGTTTGGGTGCACTTGGTATTGGACTACGGAAATCGGGTCGAATTACAAGCCCACCCCGCGCACAGCTAATTTACACATCGATCAATACGGAGCCGAGGACCTCCGTATCGTCTCGGAATTCGCCAGGCCGCCTCTACCGCTTCGCTCGCCTCGCTCCTATCCTCTCGCACCCATCTTGCTCTCACACATCTTGCTCTCACACGACTGCACGTACTCTCCCTTGCCGCTAGATCCACCAACGGAATGAGGATAAGGTAGAAAGCACATTATTATGACTTTAGGATATATCTGCCTCCTCATCAACTAAACAAGACATTGGATGAAAACTCTTCCATCAATGAGAGGCCGTGGTCCGCCACACTTCCGGATTTGATTATAACTTTGCATTGCATGCACTTTTGGTACTTTTACTATTAAATAATATTTTGCATGCATACATACACCACATACGACGGCAGTGCCAAACCGGTCTCCTGACACATGTTCGTGAGTTGATCCGCCTAGACACTTGTTTCCAAGGTTATGCGGTTGGGTGATGTCTACGCACGCTTCTATTCCTGTAGACAGTGTTGGGCCTCCAAGAGCAGAGGTTTATAGAACAGCAGCAAGTTTCCCTTAAATGAATCACCCAAGGTTTATCGAACTCGGGGAGGTAGAGGTCAAAGATATCCCTCTCAAGCAACCCTGCAATTAAGATACAAGAAGTCTCTTGTGTCCCCAACACACCCAATACACTTGTCAGATGTATAGGTGCACTAGTTCGACGAAGAGATAGTGAAATACAAGTAATATGGATGATTGTAAGTAGTAATTGCAATCTGAAATAAAGATGGTAGCAAGCGAACATGTAGCAGAACTTGTTGGAAACGGTGTTTCAATGCTTAGAAACAAGGCCTAGGGATCATACTTTCACTAGTGGGCACTCTCAACAATGATCACATAATTAAATAAATAAATGCTAATCTCAAACACTCTCTTGTTGGTTAACAAACACCATTCATTGTGTACGGCTACAAAAGCACACCTCAAGCCGGAGTAAACAAGCTCCACAACTTCATAAAGGAATCACACACGATGCGCACACTGTCACCATCACACCGTGGAGAGTGAATCCGAAGTTCATATTAAAGTAACCTCTAGAGTGCATAATAGACCGTTGCAATTTAGACCGAGTACTAACATAGGATACACACTGTCAACAATAGCTATGAAAGGGGAATAGATCACATCAATACTATCATAGTAATAGTTAACTTCATAATCCACAAGAGACTACAATCATAACCTACGCCAAGTACTACATGATGCACACAGTGTCAACTTTACATCATGGAGGAGGAATAAACTACTTTAATAACATCACTAGAGTAGCACATAGATTAATATTGATACAAAGCTCATGATCACATAAAGATCACACCATGGGAGAGAGATGAACCACATAGCTACCGGTAGAGCCCTCAGCCTCGGGGGAGAACTACTCCCTCCTCATCATGGGAGACAACAACGGCGATGAAGATGGTGGTGGTGTCGATGGAGATGACTCCGGGGGAAATTCCCCGTCCCGGCGGCTTGCCGGAATAGAGATTCTGTCCCCCGAAACTTGTCTTCGCGATGGCGGCGGCTACGGAACTCTTCGTGGAATATCGTCGATTGTTTTAGGGTTTTCGCGACGGAAGGAATATATGGCGAAGGGGCGATGTCGGTGGAGTCCCGAGGGGCCCACCCCATAGGGCGGCGCGGCCAGGGGTGGGGCCGCGCCCCCCTAGGGTGTGGCCGCCTCGTGGCTCCTCTTTGTCTCCTCTTCGGTGTTATGGAAGCCTCCGTGGAAAATAAGACCGTGGGCTTTTGTTTCGTCCAATTCCGAGAATATTTCCTGTGTAGAATTTCTGAAACCAAAAACAGCAGAAAACAGGAACTGACGCTTCGGCATCTTGTTAATAGGTTAGTACCGGAAAATGCATAAAAATGATATAAAGTGTATATAAAACATGTGAGTATTGTCATAAAACTAGCATGGAACATAAGAAATTATAGATACGTTTGAGACGTATCATTGGGACGATGGTTTTTTTTGGGGGGGGGGGAGGGGGGTTGGGCCACCCGGAAACATCGGCATCGTGTCCACTAGGCTACACCGCGGGTACGATGAATACCGGTGGCATAGCATAGTGGGCCACACCACCCTTTTGTTGGGTTGGGCTGGCTCGCTGGGCCCCATAGAATCAGTGGCGTATTACGCCCCAGCAACCCTGCCGATAGGTTACTACTAGCGGTGTACCAGAGCTTAGTACGTTGTCGGTATTTTTAGCCAAATTCCTGCGGCGTGGCATTTTAAAGGTGTGTACCTATTTCCTCCTAGTAAAACTCTACAACAAGAAGAAAATCATGACATGGTGTGAATGCTAAGATCTTAAACCTACGTACATTTTTTTTTGGCCAATGACTTGTATTACTCAAAACCAGGAATTTCAATGTATCTCACGCGTGTTTAGTGAACCTTCTGGACCATAGGCTAGCTTCATTGCCCTTCTAACACTAGTTCTAGCATAATTTGCTATGAAATGGCTAGGAGAGTTCTGACTTCTTTTAATATGAGTAATAGAAGATTGACGGACTAAGATACATTGAAATTAGACAAATCTAAAATATCATGACTCTCTTGAAAATGATGTTTCTGTTAAAAAGCTCACTCCATCCCTTTTGTTTAAATTTAAATATATCTAGACACGAAGATATATTGAATTTAGACAAATCTGGGATATCATTTATAAGACGAAGGTAGTATAATATATGTTCTGGTTTTGACAATCAG
Source organism: Lolium rigidum (assembly GCF_022539505.1). Taxonomy (NCBI): domain Eukaryota; kingdom Viridiplantae; phylum Streptophyta; class Magnoliopsida; order Poales; family Poaceae; genus Lolium; species Lolium rigidum. Next base: position 260,172,515 of record NC_061511.1, read on the forward strand.
CAGTGCATAATTTTGACATTTACACCATGCCTAAAAAATGGGTGAAACAATACATTTTTCGATAAATGACGCTTCATTACTCAAAATATTCAAGCATTACACCCAGTCTCTGCATAACTAAGATGCACACAGTCGTTCAAGTATCAAGTCTGAAGAAAAATATAAAAGATCGATCGAAAGAGTCAAACTAGACTAAGCTACGTTGGCTTCAATCCTCCTAGTATGCAGCCACCCATGTCGGGAAAATAAACTTCTTGACCGTGTTCTCCAACCGTGTAGACACCTCCATAAAGAGGTCTCGGTCCTCCAAGAGCTGAAGTGGCGACCATGAACGAAGCAAAGCCGTACATCGGTAAATGACTAGCATTAGAGAAGAATTCTTATCATTGAAAGCCTTGTTATTTCTACATAGCCATAGCCTCCATAGTCCATACTACTCAATTGCACCCACTCTGATAAGCGTTTTGTACATAGTATCTACCCCATTTAGCCAATTACCAAATATATTTGCAACGCTACGAGGCGGGTATAAAATAGAACCCATCTGAATGATTGACCATATGGATCTAGCAAACCTACAGTTGAAAAAAGATGTTTTATTGTCTCATCTTGATGATAGAAAATATATTTCTTACAATCGTGCCAGTTGCGTTTAACAAGGTTGTCTTTGGTTAAAATCACACCGCCTAGAAGGTACCATGCAAAAACTTTCGTTTTCAGCGGTATATTCATCTTCCAAATGTTCTTATTATTATTGATAACCTGTTGATTAGGAATGGTAAGCGCCATGTACAATGAATTGATCGAGAAAACCCCACTCTTGGTGAGGCTCCATCGAAATTTATCAGTCCCCTGAGATAATTGTATTGAAGCTAACCTCTGTAGTTGTGAAATAATACATGACATAAAATATATTTTGCAAGACAAGACGACCTTTATTCTTTCATGACCAATTTATATACTTTTGCACACATGTACTTATTCACCTTATGTTTTGGAATAGATGGATCAGCTGAAATGGCTAAAGAGAGAGTTGTAGGACGCGAACTCAAAACATAGATCGGTCAAATGACTCCAAATTACAAAATCGAATTTCGGAGAATTACCCAAAACACTAGACTACGAACTAGGCAAAAGCTCGAACAACACTGTGACGGTGTCAATCTGGGTATACTACATAGCTCAGCTAGCTAAACCAAAAACCTGGGACTGGGAGGCCGCTTCGCCCTGACCTCCGGCTTCGCCTTGCTGTTGCTGGGCGTCCTCGGCGACGACGACGCGCCCGGTTTCTCCGCGAACTCCACCGGCATGCGCCTCTGCACCGACGGCGAGGACACGGGACGCACCCTCACTGTGAGGTCGGCCCTGTCGGCCGCTATGGGGCTTGCGCACCGGGCCTTTGCCTTGACGGACTTGGTCTGCTGCATGTAGCTGGGCGTCACCGGCGCGCCGCCAGTCTCGCCCGTGTCCGCGTCCCTTGCTCTCACGTTTATCCTCCTCGGCGTCTCCCCCGACCGCATGCTGGTCGTCCGCCGCAGCGCCGCCTCCATCCCGCCGCTCCCCAGGTGCTCTTGGCTGCTCCGTGGGCGCTCCGACAGCAGGGTCACCGACCTGTGGAGCGGGCTTCCCCTCGGGCTCGGCAACCGCGCCGGCGGCGTGATCGTCTTCCCCAGCACCGACGGCGATCGCGGCCGCGTCGGGGTCGATGGCGAGGGCAGCCTGGGAGACCTGCCTGTCGGCGTGGTGGGTATCTGGATGGAGATGGACACCCTCGGCTTGGCGGCCCGGCCGGGGGTCTTGGGCGTAGCAGGGGCGCGGTCCTTGTCCTTGTCCGGCTGCGGCGCGGTCTGGCACTCCCACGGCCTGGCCGCCGCAATCCAGCGCTCCGACCAGCTCCACCCCCAGTTTGGGCAGCCGGGGTCCATGTACATTGGTGGATTCGACTGCGTCGGCGAGGCTCGTCCTGAAGAAGACGAAGCAGGGTTTCTGTTCCGCCACTGGACGCATGTACAAGAAAGTGTTCAGCGAAGAACATGAACGAGCTACACGTCTGATGCATTACAATGGAGATTATCATGTCAGTACCTGACGAGAGAACGCGTACGAGAGCGCCTTTTGCCGCCTCGACGCAGCTTCTTGCTTCATCGCAAGCGTGGCTTCCATCTGCTCCTTGGACTGGTGGCTATGATCCCAGCCTTCACCAATCTGTTGCCACACACTGGTCAGACAACACACACACTAGCATGAACAAAAGGTGTTTCGCACCTTCGTTTTGTCAAGTGCTTGCTTAAGCTGGATCTGGCTCCTGAGGGCCTTCTTGTCCTCCTCAGTCTTCAATCTCCTCGAGTATATCTGGGTCTGAACCCTCGTCATCGTCTGCATACAGTAGAGTGCCTCCTCTGTCTGGCGCCTGACGGCGATCCCCTCCAGCAGCGACATCAGCCGAGACTGTGCTCTCGCCCGCCGGTACACTCTCCTTGCCTGCAAGTGATCAAAATATGTTTAAGACTTTCACATAAGTCCAAAGGCGATCATGCAAATCTTCTTTCTGTTCCTCATGTACTGTTCAAGTTCAGGTTAATCATTCAGATTAGCCAAGCATAATGTTTGGGAATGACTAGCAATAGAACAATATTTCTCTTGTGTGCAGTACCAGATAGCCCCTGCAAGCCGTCTGAATCCTGACGGCGGCGACCTCCTCCTCTGAACGGTCGAGCGCTCTTGGCGTGACGGTGGACGTAGCACAGACGACTGCCTCTGCCGTCCGCACATGGTATCTGCCATCGTTTTGCTCGCTCGCCGTGCCCGTGGATGTGGCCTCTGTGACCTCCACAGCCTTCTGCCGATCAGGCCGCGACGGGGACGGCGGGGGAGGCTGCGGATGTGCCGCGGGAGCGGTCTCCGGCGCGGCAGAGGACGAGGAGTTGGACGAACTGGTACTGGACTTGCCGAACTGCCATAACTTCTTGAAGTTGAGTTTGCTCGTCGGTCTCTCGGCCTTCTTGGATCGGAAACATACGTGGATGATTAATTTACATGGACTGGATTTTGATTACTACGAGAAGCAAGTTCTCTTACGAATGTTTTTGAATTTTTTTACCTTGTCTTCCTTCTCCTCACGATCAGGCTCCGACGTGCTCAAGATCCTCTGTACGGCATCAAACCACCTCACCTTCTTCCCCATCTCCCCCCTCTCTGTTCCTCGCCTAACCGATGGCACACGATCATAGAAACTCAAGATATCACCAACAACAACATCATGAAAAAATTCGAAGGTTCTTCGTGACAGCAAAACTGTAATCATCTTCCCTGAACATCGACATTGTAAAGGTCGAGCAAAACAAAAATGTAAACGCAAAGAGATCACCTCTTTCAAAGAGCTTCTTCTGCCGGCCTCGCCGGCGTTGGACAGCACCGATCTTCTCAACGACGGCGAACCGCCATGGCCCGTCCACTTCCCGCTCGGCCCCACTGGATGGTGGGCGTCTGTTCCTGTCCCTACATTTCAGTACCACCACGCCGTGATAAACGCGAACACATCCCCGCTAGGGCGCTACGCCTAACCGAACCCTATCATCCAACAAACAAATTAATCTAACGGCCCAAAGATACTCCGGCCCGTTAATCCGGCCCACATAGCCCGGGCTTTCGGCCACTTCTGCCCTCCTCCGACTCCGCCACCGCTCCCGACCTCACCGATATCAGCAGGCCAAAACGCCCGCGCGCGCAGAGGCAGGCCAAAGCATCTGACGGAACCCTCGCCGCTCCCCAACCGCGCTCCCCGGCTCCGGCTCGCCGCCCCCCAGGTGCGCTCTCCGCCCGCCCGCTCGCCGCTCCCGCCGGCTCGGCCCTAAGGTACCTATCTGGCCCTCGCCCTCGCAGCGACAAGATCGATTGAGAGTTTCGACGAGGTAGGAGTATTGCGCTAATCCCTTTGCTCCAATTCCGCAGATTCTTCGTCGGGCAGAGGGTTTCGGGGGGTAGCGATGATCTGGGCTCCTGGGGTAGAGGCAGGGCCTGGAGGGGTTAATCCGGACAAGCTGGCGATGGTGGATTCCGCGGACGGGGACCCGGTGGCGGATGAGGAGGTGATGGTGCAGGGGAGTTTCGCTGCGGCGGCGGAAGATGTCGATGCGACGATGGTGGAGTCTGCTGGATTGCAGGGCGAGGCCGGCAGTAACATGGTGCAGGGGAGTCTCGCTGCTGCGGTGGAAGATTTTGATGCGACGATGGTGGAGTCTGCTGGGTTGCAGGGTGAGGCCGGCAGTAGCATGGTGCAGGGGAGTTTTGCTGCGGTGGAAGATGTTGATGCGACGATGGTGGAGTCTGGTGGATTGCAGGGCGAGGCCGGCAGTAACATGGCGCAGGCGCAGACTATTGCTGTCGAGACCATGGAAAAATCAGATTCGGCGTCTCCTCAACATGATGAAGCAGGTAAAGCATTGTTGCATATGCTCTCTTTATTTAAATTGTATTTTAAACAGATTCAAAAGTGTCAAAATATTTTTTAAAAAAATATTGGGCATATAATTCCACATCCCATGTGCTCACGAAGTCGTCTCAAGATTTTTTTTATATATATGGACAGTGCAAGAAAGATAAAATTCGGTGTTAAAATAAGCCTTTTATTGTCTTCAACGCCATGAAAAATATCATTTTTTTTACTAAACTTTAAGCGAGCACAAAAAACGTGGAGATATTCATGCCCAAAAAACCCGATTTTTTGACATTTTGCAATTTTTTTTTTGGATATATGGCTATATGCACCTAGGATCAAAAGTCGTCCTTCCCCGTTTATGCTCAGTCGATTTCAGTTAATCGATTATGTTGTAAAAATGTACCGTGAGAAAACAAAATGCCGGCGAGATACGTTAAGTACGTTGACCTGATTTCCGACACAGCAAAAGTCTCTGAATTTTTCGTGCACACTCTGCCCTCGAATATGTTCAATCTGTTATATCACATATTGATACCCACAGCCTTTCCTTTTCGACTTACAATGGCATCACTGACTATATCCGTGCTTATGATTTTTCAGGTGAGAGCGAAGATGGACAGCGTGCTAGATTCCATCTCCCTGCCCGAGATTCCGAAGATGGCTTCCGAGTTTCTGATCTTGTCTGGGCTCAGCTAGAAGGCCATCCTTGGTGGCCTGGTGAAATTTTTGACCCCTCACATGCATCTGAGTTGGCACTGAAGCATCAGAAGAAGGGCAACCACCTGGTAGCATTTTTCGGCGACAGTTCTTTCGCGTGGTGTGATGACTCCCAGTTGAAGCCTTTCATGCCCAACTTTTCACAGATGGAGAAGCAGGGCAACTCTGATGATGCCTTCACCATTGCAGTCAACCATGCTCTTCAAGAGCTCTCAAGGCGGATATTGTCGGCGACGAGTTGCTCTTGTCTCCCAGAAGAGTTCTCTGACAATGGCATGTCTTATATGGTTGAGAACTCTGGGCTCAAGGCTGGAGTTACTTGCTCTATGGTTAACAAAGCTCAGATGCTAAAAAGTTTCAGTCCAGATAGCCTTCTTCATTATGTTACGTCGCTGGCTCTGTCCCCTGGCCAAGGAGGTGATCTGCAGGATTTAGTCATAGCTTGCTCTCAGCTTATGTCATTCTATCGGTCTAAAGGGTGCCCTGAAATTGCATCATTTCAATCTGCCAGTGGATGGGGAGAGAATGACATCGAAAGTCTATCCATCAAGAACGTCATGCTGGGGCAAAGTGTCACCACTGAAGTGCAACCTAATCATGTTAAGCCCAAAAGAGGTAGGGGAAGACCTCGTAAGCGAAAGCCTGAAGAGTTGATGGAGAAAGAGCCCATTGTGAAGCCGCAGAATTATCCCAACAGCACTGCTGAAACAGAGTGTGGTGAATTTGACATCTCTGGGAAGAAGTCCGCCAAAAAGAGACGTGTGAAGAGGCACAATGGTGTGAACCCCAACACTTTGCCTTGTCCTAAGTTAGAACCAAATGACCATATGCAGGATGCCTACTGGTTGGGACTGAGTTTACACGGTAGCCCAACTCCTAGCCTCAAAGGAGCAAGTGGCAAAACAAGGCCGGTACGTAGGCGGAGACCAACATGGCGGGTATGTGCGCCTTCGTCAGATCTTTCTCCCCCTATACATAATACTCAGCCTGAAACGTTGGGTCATAACAGAAAGATACATGTGGTAAAAAGATCAATTATCCATGTTGATGAGAAGATGGTCCACGAGGTAAAACCCACTGCACTTGTTTTGAGCTTTGACGGGTCAACTGATCTTCCTTCAGAAATGGATCTTATTAGGATGTTCAGTCAGTGTGGACCATTAAAAGAAACCGAGACTGAAGTTCAGGGGAACACAAAGACTGTAAAAGTTGTCTTCAAGAAACGTGTTGATGCTGAAAGGGCTTTTACTGTTGCTGGCAAATTTGGCTCTTTTGGACCTTCACTCCGCAGTTTTCGGCTTGTGGAAATGCCATTTTCCCTAAGCACAGCTGAGCTGAATTATCCTAAGTTATGCCCTGAAGATAGCGGCCTAAAGATTCCTGGTAAACAACCTTTCTAATTTCTTTGTAAAATCAAGTGAGGTATAAATGTTTAGTTGCTTACAGTATTGTTTATGTGTTTTCTTATAGCTCCCAGGTTGTCTGGAGTTTCGCTGGATTCTGCGCAAGTTGACGTTATCAGCAAAGCCGACAAAGCGTCAGATGAACACCACGTTGAGGATGGTCAAACAACATGAAAGCACTACCCTGTTCTTTACAAGCTGAAGTCAGAAGCAAACAGTCATTTGATGTTCTCTGGACATGTAGCAAATCAGGCTGTGGCTGACGTGATTCTGAGTGATGTCACAACTAAAGCATCTCGTGGACATGTGGGCTTAAGCTTCTTGAAATTACAGAGCGTATGTCGATATTCAGCTTGTCTATTCGATGGCAATAGGTTCCCTCATCCGGCTGATGCGTTCTGTCCAGGGAATAGTAGTTGACTTTTATAGTACAACATATAATGTTATTTTTCGGTAACTAGGGCATTTGGCATCTTTGTCTTATGTATAAATTTTATCTAGATCTAATTGTCTGGCAGAGCTGGTGTTGGTTTTGCCATGTGCATGCGTTTGTTGGAAATCCTAATTTTAACTGATGTTTCTCTTGCCATTTTACTGCCATGTACTGTAAGCCATCACCTATGACATATAGTTGGGTTCCGAATTCGCCCCCTGTTCATTTATACCTGCATTCTTTGTGATTAATATGAATTAGCAACTTACCATCCAACCAATGATTATTATAATTAATAATTTATGTTATACCTCTGCAATGATTAATTTATGCAGTGGCCAGCCATTTCCAATTTGTTCTCTTTGAGAACACTGTTTCCATGTTTTGTTTCATTCTTCAGCTTTCCTACAACATGAATCTTGTAGACTCATAGAACTGTAATGCCAACTGCTGGGGTAGTCGGTTACTGGGTATATTTGCAGTTGATGGCATTACAATTCCATTCTATCTGTTCTCAAAACCCTTGGTATACATATCTTTTTCACTGTTAAGCAAAGTTGTATGTTGCTTGTCATGGTGTTGTATCTTTCTTGCTAGCCGGACATACCGAACTTGTGTTGACTCTATCAGCTTCTGTTCTCCAAGTTTTTTTATGCTTAATGGGCAGACAAAACTTGCTAGATTTCCACTTTCGCCGTTAATATTAACAGGTCGCCCATACCTCTGTTAGTCCTGTACTTGTGTTCTCTAAGATGCCATATATAGTTGCTGTCAGGATTATTTCTGCTGCTTCTTTGTTGAGAAGGAATGGTCTAGAAGACTTGGCACATTTATTCTTAACCAAGTGGTTAGAGAAGCTGTATCATTCAAAGCACTACCACGAACAAGAGGTGGCAAAAGAGGCCGTGTTTATTACAAAACACAGGTAACCCATGGACTTATTCTGTAAGTTACTTATGAAGTTATAGTGTTTATAAGATAACCTTTCGAATAAACTGAAGCCATAATCACAACCATATTCCCCATTTACGCATTTGCTATTCCCTTATTAAAGTTAGATTGGTCGTGAAAAGATTTCAACTTGTTTTTTTACCATAATTAAAGTCACGCCCTTTATCAGTTGTTCAAAGATATAGTTTTTATGCTAATAATACCCAAGTCGTGCTGAAGTATTTGAAGATAATTTAGAGAGGGGATTGTTGGTTTCATACTAACCAATTACTCCGGTATAACTTTACATTTCGATGAGCCAGCTAGTAAGGTATCTGTGTAGATACTTTCCCCTCTTTGGAAAGGGACGATCCTCACTGCTTTCAGTCTGAACAGTTTTATCTGAAAACTGCCTTACATCACTTTCATCCTTCTGAGCATTTCTTTTGGCAACTCTCTTTTGAGCTTAAGGAACCTTGTTCTTTTCCTGCAGGCTGCTGTTTCTCCACCAACATTTGTTCTCTTTGTCAATGACACAAAACTCTTCCCTGAGCCGTACCGTCGGTTCATGCACAAGCAACTTCGGTCTGACGCTGGGTTCCGGCCTTCCGGGCACACCTATCCGGATACTGTGACGCAGCCGGAAGCGGACAGACAAGCAACAAAGGAAGATGAATTCACAGGCTCGTAATGCGCTTGTAGCGGCAAGTTAGAATGTAGACTATTTCAGAACGGAGGGAGTATGTTCAAAAGGAAAATGGAAGTGTAGCGAGTTAGCACTATCCTGACATCCTTTTTTCAAAATCTTTTCTTGGCTGAAAATGTATCACTACATTCAGAAACGAAACGAAAGTGTCCATCATAATTTTCACAAAATATACTTACCTCCTATGATGCCTTGGTTGCCACAATGCTGACCATTGCTGAAGAAAAATAAAACCAGTCTGCAGTGAAAGAAACACACTTCATATATTTTCACAGAACTTAGAGCATCTCCAGCCGCGTCCCCCAAACCGTCCCCCAAACCGCGCCGGATCGAGCGTTTGGGGGACGTGTTTCGTTCGTGCCGCGTTTGGGGGACGTCGCTCCCCAGCCGTGTCCTCCAAACGCCGCCCCCAAACATTTAAAATAATTTTTCTAGCATTTTTATTTCAATTTCCACAAACTAATACATAATTTGGAACGTGGTTTACACGAAAACACAGTTTGGAACATGGTTTTCCACAAACTAATACATAGTTTGAACCATGGTGGACACAAATATAAAATATTGCAAAGAAACTAAACCTAACTAGGCCGTGCATCGAAGGTTTCGTGTGTTCGCTGCTAAGAAAGAACACTCGAGGGCACACCCAGCCACCTAAACTGGAAAATCCAGCGGGAGGATGGTGCCCTTGTTGGTTCTACCGATGAGGCGAACAGGCAGTAAACCTCCGTGCACGTATTCGCTGCGAAGAAACAACACTCATTCGGCCGTCCTCCTCGTCGGTGCTGTCGTCGTCCTCGTCGACGTGGTAGTCCCGGAGGCAGCCGCCTCTCGTCGAAGACCTTGACGCTCATGTCCCTCGTTGCCGAAGTAGGAGAACACGAGGATGAAGCCGGCTTGGAGGCTGTGGTGGCGCGCGAACTTCTCCCGACCGATGTTGAAGTACATCTTGCCGCGCGCGTCGTAGATCGCCTTGACGATCCACCGGCGGCAGCCGCACGAATGCTCCCGCAGATGCATCGTGCGCGGGCGTACGCCGCCGACGTACTCGGCGAAGGAGTCCGGCAGCCTCCGGATGCCGCGCGGGTCGCCCTTGAGGACGTGGACGAACTCGAACAGGACGTCCGGCTCCACGTCCATCTCCGACGATGATGAAGGCGGCGGCGTGGAAGGCGACGGCGAGCGCTCAGCCGCGCCGCGGCCACGACCACGACCACGACCACGGCCGCGGCCGCGAGGTCCGCCTCCGCCTCTACCGACATAGCGTCGAGTCTTGTTGAGAGATGGTGGCGGCTAGGGTTTGGAGAGAGGCGCTAGGGTTTGTGTGTGGAGAGGGACGATGAGAGGCGCCCTTTTTATAGGCCGGAGGGAGGCGGAGGAGCGGTGGCGCTCATTAACGCCGGCACGCAGAGCTAGGCGCGACGGGACGCGTCCGCTGCGCCCTCTGCGGGAACCGCACCGTCGGCCGCGCGCCAACAACTTCCGTCGCGAGGTAGGCGACGGCTAGGTTTAAATTAATTGTGCCGCCGACGGGTCGGCCCCGCCACTCCTCGCCTCGCTCGTTGTGTCCGGCGTCCCCGGTGCGTCCCCTGTGGGACGGGGATGGGCTCGGGGCGCCGGACACCGAATGGGGGCGCGCCGGACGAAAAAGGGCTTTGGGGGACGCGGCTGGAACGCTTTTTTTGTCCGGCGCGCCCCAAATCGCTTTGGGGGACGGTTTGGGGGACGCGACTGGAGATGCTCTTAGAATATTTCCCCAAAAAGGACACCCAAACCTATAATAGGAATGATTACAGTAAAAACAACAAAGCTAGTTGGACGAATATTCTGAAGACCTTTTTTCTCAAGAAAACTCTAAATTCAATTGCAGACTGGACTGTTGTGTATCTGTGTATGATAAATCATATACATAGTTAACAACTAACACTTGCCCACATACCTCTCAACCTAAATCATGATTGTCTCAATGAACCTTGCAACTTCACAACTCCTAAACTCTAAAAGAAAATTATATCGGATTTCAGTTAGTGCCTCTCTAACACGCTAGGACTGTAGTTATGGTTTGTCCTGGAAAATCACACCCAATCTCACTCAGGCAATGAATCATAGCGCTTAATAATGCCAAAATTCACTAAATATTGAACTGGATATAAGATTAGCAGAGGAAGATGGATATATAAAGCCTGCAAATGTGTGTTTTCGCCTCTCTTGATTTCGTAAAACCTATGGTTCCGAGCTCCCAGCCGCATGTCTAGTACTTGTGGTGCATCAACATGGCCCTTGATATCACCCCCTATGCTATCTCAACATATTTCTCTATAGTGTTATGCAAACTAAGCAACAGATGAGTTCGTGCCAGAAGAGCAACTAAATATATTGTGAAAGAAGTAGTATTGTCATGGGAACAGGTCGTGTTGTTGCCTAATTAGCAGTAGGATAACCGAGCGCCAATTTGCTAGCCTATTGGATGGCACCATTAGAGCATCTCCAGTCGCGTCCCCCAAAGCGTCCCCCAAACCGCGCCGGATTGAGCGTTTGGGGGACGTGTTTTGTTCGTGCCGCGTTTGAGGGACGTCGCGTTTGGGGGACGTCGCTCCCCAGCCGCGTCCCCCAAACGCCGCCCCCAAACAGTTAAAATAATTTTTTTTGGCATTTTTATTTCAATTTCCACAAACTAATACATAATTGGGAACGTGGTTTACACGAAGACATAGTTTGGAACATGGTTTTCCACAAACTAATACATAGTTTGAACCATGGTGGACACAAATATAAAATATTGCAAAAAAACTAAACCTAACTAGGCCGTGCATCGAAGGTTTCCTGTGTTCGCTGCTAAGAAAGAATACTCGAGGGCACACCCAGTCACCTAAACTGGAAAATCCAGCGGGAGGATGGTGCCCTTGTTGGTTCTACCGATGAGGCGAACAGGCGAAACCTCCGTGCACGTATTCGCTGCGAAGAAACAACACTCGGTCGTCCTCCTCGTCGGTGCCGTCGTCGTGGGAGTCCCCGTCGCCGTGGTAGTCCCGGAGGCAGCGCCTCTCGTCGAAGACCTTGACGCTCATGTCCCCGTTGCCGAAGTAGGAGAACACGAGGATGAAGCCGGCTTCGAGGCTGTGGTGGCGCGCGAACTTCTCCCGCCCGATGTTGAGGTACATCTTGCCGCGCGCGTCGTAGATCGCGTCGATGATCCACCGACGATAGCCGCACGAATGCTCCCGCAGATGCATCTTGCGCGGGCGTACGCCGCCGACGTACTCGGCGAAGGAGTCCGGCAGCCTCCGGATGCCGCGCGGGTCGCCCTTGAGGACGTGGACGAACTCGAACAGGACGTCCGGCTCCACGTCCATCTCCGACGATGAAGACGACGGCGTGGGGAGGCGACGGCGAGCGTTCAGCTATGCCGCGGCCACGACCACGACCACGACCACGGCCGCGGCCGCGAGGTCGGCCTCCGCCTCTACCGGACATAGCGTCGAGTCTTGTTGAGAGATGGTGGCGGCTAGGGTTTGGGAGAGAGGCGCTAGGGTTTGTGTGTGAGAGGGACGATGAGAGGCGCCCCTTTTATAGGCCGGAGGGAGGCGGAGGAGCGGTGGCGCTCATTAACGCCGGCACGCAGAGCCAGGCGCGACGGGACGCGTCGCTGCGCCCTCTCGCGGGAACCGCACCGTCGGCTGCGCGCCAACAACTTCCGTCGCGAGGTAGGCGACGGTTAGGTTTAAATTAATTGTGCCGCCGACGGGTCGGCCCCGCCACTCCCCGCCTCGCTTTGCGCGTGTCCGGCGTCCCCGGTGCGTCCCCCGTGGGACGGGGACGGGCTCGGGGCGCCGGACACCGTATAGGGGCGCGCCGGACAAAAAAGGGCTTTGGGGGACGCGGCTGGAACGCATTTTTGGTCCGGCGCGCCCCAAATCCCTTTGGGGGACGGTTTGGGGGACGCGACTGGAGATGCTCTTATTAGTTACTGGTTTTATTTGGATGGTAAGAAAAGGAAAAAAAATGCCACTGGACCGAATCACCAAAAGAGAACATAATTCAGCATTATCCATCGAGCACTATGGCTAGTTGATTTTTTATACTTTACCATATATGATTAAATGGTAAGATCATTTTGTTGTAGCAAACACGCAGTCATTGAAACAAAGAGTTAGCACATAAGAAGGATCATGATGATTATTTTAATTTTAGTCAGTTTGGGTGTAAATAGACAAAACCCAAGCAATTAAATTCAGGTGTTCTCACAGGCGTTGAATTACAAGCTAATGGTATGAAATTAGGTTGTAAGTAAAAAACGACATACACATGCTAATCCCTGTCATGCTGCTGGCCTGTTTCAAAAAATTCTAAAAATAAATCAGGACATATTAAATGACGTAACCTACAAACGTGTAATATTTTAATATGAAATTCTTTAGATTTTAGGCTACACAAAAAAGACAAAATCTGCTGAAATTTGAAGATTTGAAATATGCATAACCAAATCCACACCTCGTTTGTCATTTTTGTATAGCTCGGAATATTTTGTATTTAAAAGTGAAATTTGGAATGTCTATGGGATAATTAATTAGCTACACCATGATTTTTTTTTGAAACACATAAGTATGTTTTTTTGTTTTTTTAACAGCAGGAGCACTAGTGCCTAGGAGGAAAAGATCTCTGTCCATACACTCCACCCCTGCAACGATGCTATGGCCAACCTAATGCGGGGCCAACATGTCAGTGATGGCAAACATATAAGATCATGGTCGTTCACATCCACCATTCTGCATTTTGTAAGCTACATAAAAAATACAATCTCCCACAATAAAAATATGAATATATTTTTAGATCTGCTAGCAGTAGTTCCATCTTTTTTATTAAGAAGAAAAGAACTTGCCAGTTAATAAGAAAACCCAATACAAACGAAGTCACACAATGGCCCCGAGGCCACGTAATACACGAGCTGACGGCCCTTCCTCCCAAGTAGCAAAATGCAACAATCAACATCTCGTCAACCATTTCTGGAGTTATCAATCTGAAATCCAAATCTCTGCAACACACACTAAAAGGACGAGATGTCGCCTATACGGGGGGGGGGTATAGGCGTTTTAAAAAACTCTTGCGGATTTGGCTTGTAAGAATGCGGAATTAAACTAACGTTTATTTTACAAACACAAACCCTAAATATGCTAGGCTCAACTAAGTGCAACAACAAATTAGAGTTAAGCAAGATAGGCACAATATATATATGAACAACAAGTGGTAGCAAGATATAATAAATGCTTCAATTTCGATGGCTATCACAAGTGAAAGTAAACTCGGGTATAGAAATAACCGACGCACGCGGAGACGAAGATGTATTCCCGTTTTCCCTTCCTTTGCAAGAAGGTACGTCACGTTTGGAGAGGTGGGGATCCCATGAAGGATTTCCCAACGCCATGAATGCTCACCTTCTTCTCTCAGCCTATCCCATAATGGAATAGCCCCGTTCCTTATGGTATGATTTTCCTTCACTCCGGAGATGACAAGCTCCACAACCACTTCACAAGCTCCACGAAGGAGAAGTCCGAGCCCCTTCACAACCTTCCACGAAGGAGGTCACCGAGACACCAACCATACCAACTAGGAGGTCACCCTCCAAGAGTAACAAGCTCACGGTCTCTCACTGAACTAATCGTGGTGGAGAGCTCAACACTATGCAATGATGAAAAGCAAGAACACCAACGGTGTTCAAATCCTTCACACTTAAATCCCACCAAAGCAACAAATGCTAGGATGAGATTAGAGAGGAAGAACAATGGAGGAAATCAACAAATGACTCCAAGATCTAGATCCCAAGAGTTTCCCTCAATTAGAGGAGAAATAGATTTGTGGAGATTGTAGATCTAGATATCCTCTTTTAGATCCCTCAAAAATGAGCAAGAATCATGGGGGAACAAGAGATAGGGCAAGTTATTTTAAAGTCAACAATGAAGGAGAGAGAGTGGAAGAACTTACCCAGCCTAAGGTGGAAGAAGGCCTATTTATAGCCTAGGAAAAAATAGAGCCGTTGGGGAGAAAATCAGGCAGAAAAATGACCCAGCCGGTCCACCGGGCCGGGCGCCGGACAGGCCGGCGCACAGGCCGGCAGCACCGACTGACATGCCGGACTGGGCAGGCCGCACAGTAGCAAAAAGGGCCCAACCGGCGGGGGAGGGGGCTGTCGACCGGGCACTGGGACGGCCGGTCCGGTGGCCACCGGGCGGGGTGCTGGACAGGCCGGGACACCCCCTGGAGTGGGCCGGTGTGCACCGGACGGGCCGGTGGCAGGCTCAGCGGGACCGGGTTGTGGACCGGAAACCATAGGACCCCTGAAAGTCCAAAACCTTTTTCTTTTTAAATAGAAAATGCTCCCGAACTCCGATTGACATGAAACTAATTCTGTTGGAAATACTGAGACTCCTCACAGAATATTTTTAGATGATTTTAGAGAGGGAGCCTCCTAACGTCAAGAAACTGTAAAGACGTCCAAACTCGAAAACGCAATAGAAGATGCATGCGGATTCCGTTTTTGATGAATTTGGGCTTGTTGTAAAGCTAGCAACAAGCTCAAGAACCTCACACAAAGAAACATAAGAAGCAATAGGGATATACAAAGTATTCAAAGGATTGAGCTCCCTAAGACGATGTGATCGATCAAGTTACTCAACCGAAAGCCCCTCTTGATAGTGCGGCTATCTATCCTATAATCCGGTCTCCTAACAACCACCTTGAGACCGGTAAAAAGGAAAACCTAGCAAGGCCGTACCTTTGCCTTGCAGACCCCGCTTGATCTTGATGATAATTCTTCAAGCTCCACTCAAGCCGGAATGCCTCATTTGATCATTGTTGCTTCGTGATGACTCACAAATGTTCCCCCATACGCCATGATGGGAAAGCTCCATTGATGCACATTTTCACTAAATGGATGGAAAGCTTCAAGCATATTATCCTCTTGAGATGCTCAACTTGAACTTGCCCAACTCAACCTTGATGACGAACAATGTCATCCTCTCATGAGCTATATGAGATCTCACTTTTGATGCATGCCCATGAAAAGATACCTAACCCACATAGACAACACAATGTCACATATATGATGGGTTAGTTCATAAAGAATAATTGACAAGGCTTACGATATCACATGACTTCATGTGGCACATGCTTCATGTGTTGACCAAACTTGACTATATTCTTCACCCTTTGTATTGGTCAACCTTGTATCTTCGCATGCTCTATCATACTATCTTGAGGTGTATATAAAGGAATCTTCAGTTGTTTGCATGCTCTAAATGTTAGTAAACCATAGCTCAACTTATGAGACTATCATGACACCGCTTAGAGCCATATCTTGAATTCTTCACTCGAAATCAAGCACTCAAGATCTTGATCATACACATAAGCTAGAGCATGGCTAGTATTGAGTTCCACATAAGAACTCCATCTTCATTTTTTTTCTTCTTGATCATATCACATATATGTCTTCAAATCGATGATCTTGATGCCAATACTCAAGGCATATCTTTTATCTTCACGGCATCCATACTTGAACCCAACACATGGACTACAAATATTACCTATGGAATATTCTTTTATATAAACTCAACGTAAACATTAGTCCATAGAGGTTGTCATTAATTACCAAAACCACACATAGGGGCAGCAATTTAACCTTACACACACTTGTCCCGAGACGGCGTTCCTCGAGAGGCGGACAACTTTATCACACAAACAACCAAACTCAACACCCTATAACTCAGCAACGAACTCTAGAGTCGCTCCTCCAACATCTAGACCACCCTGAGGCCACACAAACTCCTGAGCAATGATAGAGCTGTAGATTGACACAATCTAGCGCCAACAGACGAAGTATCGAACTTCCGAAACGATGCCCCTAAGGTGGAAGCGATGATGGCGCTTCCAACGCGTGCTCATTTCGCGCGTGGATAAGCTTATGTTTACATCCGCGTTAACTATTTAGTTAGTAGTATATGACGGGAAAGATAGACGTAGTATGTCAAAGGACCTGATAGTTACTCAAATTTTTCACAAAGCTTTCTTGGCTAGGTATCTAGTGAAATTATGGCGGAAGGGTTTTACGCAGATCTACTCACACACTCTCAAAGCTGAAAGCCTCTCAGAACAGATCAGATCAGATCGTGGTGCTCTGCCTGGGCTGTCGCCCATCACCCCACGGTAACGCACGCACACGCTGCTGCTGGAGCGGTTCAGCCAGCGTTGGAGCACGCGACGCGACTAGCTACCTCGCTCGCTAGGGCGCAGCACACTCCCGCATCCGCCATCTCCCTCCCTCACTCCCCCTCCGCCGCGCCCCGCCTCCGCTGCCGTCCCCTCCGCCGCCCTCCTCCCCCCGCGCGCGCGCGCCAGGTAAATTCCCGACCTCCCGCGCCGATCCGGCCCCCCGCCTAGGGTTTCGCCCGCCCCGGCCCTCCAGATCGAGCCGGGGAATCTCGTTCCAGCTCCCTCCTCGGCCTGATTTTACCGCTGCAAATCCCCCAGATTCCTCGCCCGCAGGGAGGCGTCGCTCCCATGAGCTCGACCCCTGCGGCCGTCGCCGTCGCGGCCTCGGATCCGGGGCCAGACACCGAGCCGAAGCAGGAGAAGGCCGCGGGGCCCGATGTGACCATGGCGGAGGCCTCGGAGGCGCCTGCTGTCGCCGAGGTGAAGGATGAAGAGGCCGTGGTGCTGATGGTGGACGACGATGCTCCGGAAGAACCAGTCACGGAGGCCGTGGCCGATCCGCTCTATGCCACGGAGTCAGCCGGCATGGTCGTCGCAGACGAACCCATGGAAGGTGCGCAGCCGGGGCTCGACGGCGCCGACCAGCTAGAACCAGCAGCCGGGGTTTTGGCGGGCGAGGCGGAGGCGAAGCCGGGTCCGGCAGGGGATCTTGCTGGTGAGGCTCCGGCTCCGGCTCCGGTTCACTTCCATTTATTACCGCTTACTACTTATTACTGATGCCGCCGTTTCTAGCTTGCGCCGCCGTCTAATAATAGCATCTTCTAACAGAGTCCAGCGAGCCCGGGGAGAACCACGCCGGCGCGGCCCACGCGGCGGGGAGCGACAACGGCGGCGAGCTCGACAACGGCGTCGCGCATTTCGAGGAGAACGGGCCGTCGCTCCAGTGCGCCAGGTACCCCCTCCCGCCGCTCGACAAGGAAGGTTTCCGGGTCTCGGACCTGGTGTGGGGCAAGGTGAAGAGCCACCCGTGGTGGCCCGGCGAGATCTTTGACCCCGCGAACGCGTCCGAGCTGGCGCTCAAGCACCAGCGGAAGGGCGGCCGGCTGGTCGCGTACTTCGGGGACAACAGCTTCGCGTGGTGCGACGAGTCCCAGCTCAAGCCCTTTGTGGCCAACTACTCGCAGATGGAGAAGCAGAGCAGCCAGGACTCCTTTGTTGGCTCTGTCAATTACGCGCTCGAGGAGCTCTCGAGGCGGATACTGTCGGGCATGAGCTGCTCTTGCTTGCCGGAGGAGCTCTCGGACAATGGGATGTCGTATATGGTTGAGAATGCCGGGCTCAAGGATGGGGTTACTTGCTCGGCGGTTAACCGGTCTGAGATCTTGACGTGTTTTAGCCCGGAGAACCTGCTTCAGTATATTAGGTCGCTGGCTCTGCTCCCTGGCCAAGGCGGTGATCTGCTGGAGCTGGTGATAGCTTGTTCTCAACTTACGTCTCTCTATCGGTCCAAGGGATGCCCTGAGCTTGCGTCGTTCCAGACTGGCAGTGCATGGGTTGAGGATGGTGTGGATACTTCTCCCGCCAATAATGTAGTTATTGAGGAAGTTGTTGTTGCTGAAGAGCCTCCTCCTCCTCCTGTCGAGGTCAAGCCCAAAAGAGGAAGGGGGAGACCTCGTAAACATAGGCCCGAGGATAACCTGGGGTTGACAGGGAAAAAGGGCAACTCCAGTGTCTCCAATAATAATGCTTCTTATAGCACTCCGCAGAGCGTCAAGGACTTCAATGATCTTGATGCGAACAAGAAGAAAAGGAGTCTTGACTCGCTTGAAGATTCAGATGCAAAATCACCAACTTCAGCTTTTGGTGCTTCTTTCAAGATTGGGGAGTGCATTCGGCGAGCTGCAAACCAGCTGACAGGAACATCGTCCGCTGTGAAGTCCCAGAATGAACCAGATAATGCCGCTGAAGCAGAGAATGCAGGATTTGATGTCTCCAGTGATGATGCCGTGAATGAACTTACTGTGGAAAAGTGTGCAAAGAGGAGACGCATGCTTAGGCATCTAATTGCAGACCCCAAGGAGTTATTCTCTCAGCTCAGTTCAGTTGCCGTAGAGCCAATGGACAAATATAATTCCTCCACAATGATAATTAGTTACTTCAGTGATTACAGGAATTATGTTGTCTCTGCTACTACTGAAGCAAACGTTATTGAAAAAACTGCATCAAAGAGGGGTAGAAAGAAGAGGGTTTTACCTTCTCCTGAGCTAGAGACTACTGATCATATGCAGGACTCCTACTGGTCTGGTTTGAGTTTGCATAATCACCCGATTCATAGTCTGAAAAGAGCTGTTATCAACACGAGGCCAAGGCGCAAGCGCAAGTCAGTATATGACTTGTCATCGGTACAGCATGAAGAGGTGGCTCCTAAGAAACAGATACAAGTGATAGAAAGATCAATTATCCATGTCGACGAAAAGATAGTCGACGAGTGGAAGCCCACCGCACTTGTTTTAAGCTTTGGCAGGTCTACTGCTCTTCCGTCAGAAACTGATCTGGTGAAGAAATTTGGTCGCTATGGGCCACTGAAAGAATCCGAAACTGAGGTGCAAACGAACACAAATACTGTTAAAATTGTCTTCAAGAAGCGTGCTGATGCTGAAAGAGCTTTTAGCGATGCTGGAAAGTATGGCACTTTTGGTCCTTCACTTCGTAGCTACCGCCTTGTGAATATGCCGTTTTCTCTAGGAGTGTCAGAACCAAGTAAGCCTGAGGCGCGACCTGGGGATCATGGCCCAGAGGTTTCTGGTAAAATTCCTCTTTATATTTAAGAAAAAAAATAGTTCATTGCTTGAACAAGTTTGCGTGCTTAAACCATGTGAGGTTGTCTTTTCTCTTGGCCCAGGTAAGTCTGAAGTTTCGCGGGATACTGTGGAAGTTAACCAAGTCGACAAAAGCGAGAAATCTGAAGCTGTAAAAGCGCCATCAGGTGAACACGTGGAGACCGTCAACAAAACATGCCAATCTGAACCTGTAAAAGAATCATCTAGTGAACAAGTTGTCCAGCAAGCTTGCCAACCTGAAGCTGACATGGTTAAGAAAACAGGACAAATTGATGCCGAGCTAACTGGGCCATCTGACCAAACTACAACAGCTAAACATAATGGGCAAGCTGAAACAGTTGCCAGGGAATCATCTGAACAAGTTAGCACAATGGAGCAACCTTCACTTGAAAAACAATCAGAGATTGCCCTGTCTGGAGCTGCAACTGTGGCAGTTCAGGTAGCTGGTGCGATCGAGCCAGACAAGGTAACAGAGGCTGATGCTGAGAATGAAGTTCCCGAGGAGACTAGCGCACCTATGGAATTGCAAGCTCAGAGTTCTGCTGAAAAACCAGTGGAACAAGATGCAGCTGAGCAAACATCGGAAATTCAAGCTCCAAAAGAAGCATCTGCCCTGTCTGGAGCTGCAACTGGGGCAGTTCAGGTAGCTGGTGCGATCGAGCCAGACGAGGTAACAGAGGCTGATGCTGAGAATGAAGTTCCCGAGGAGACTAGCGCACCTATGGAATTGCAGGCTCAGAGTTCTGCTGAAAAACCAGGTGAACAAGATGCAGCTGAGCAAACATTCGAAATTCAAGCTCCAAAAGAAGCATCAGTTGAAATTCCTTGTGACTTGAAGTTGGAAAGTAAATCTTTAACTGAAGAATCTGTAGGTCAAGCTGCAACTGAGCAAGTCAAAGCTCCATCAGATGCTGTACCCCCTGACAGTTCAGATGTTCAAGGATCTGAACTGCAACCAGAAACTGTGCAGTTCCAGGCTGTAGGAGGAACATCAAGAAAACAAGAGGATACAACAGCAGAAGCTGACACTGTTCAAGATGTAACTGAAGCATCAGTCCTAGAAGCTGGGCTGAGTAAGCAAACCGTGGAACCCAAAACTGCTGAAGTCGCAGCCGAACAAGTCAGCTGTCCTGAGCAAACTGTTCAAGTGGAAGATATAATTGACACATCAGATGGACATGCCGATGTTGGCAAACAAACTGCACAAGAGGTGACTATGGCTGAAGCCATTGTTGAGGGATCTGTGGAGTCAAAAATTGAAGCGCCAGTTGGGGAAACTGTAGAAGATAAAGCTACTGCCAGAACACTTGAGGAAGCTGAAGAAGGTACAACTACAGCTGAAGCACCAGTTGATGAAATGGAAAGCACAGATGCAACTGAAGCACTGGATGAGAGAATTACAGAAGCCGGGAACACCATCCATTATGCCACGGTTGAAGCACCCGATAAGGAAGCCACCACAGCCGAGAAGACTGTAGATGATGGCATGTTTGATGCACCAGAGGAAAAAGCTACAACAGTCGAGAAAACTATAGAGGCTGTCGCAGTTGAAGCACCACATGAGAAAGCTACAGCAGCCGAGAGAATCGTAGAGGGTGTTGCGGTTGAAGCACCAGATGAGAAAGCTACGACAGCCGAGAAACCCATAGAGGATGCCGCAGTTGAGGAACCAGATGAGAAAGTTACAGCAGCCGAGAAAACATCAGAGGATGCCACCGTTGAAACGCCAGATGAGAAAGTTACAGCAGCCGAGAAAACCTCAGAGGATGCCACCGTTGAAATGCCAGATGAGAAAGGTGCGATATCAAAGCAAACTGCAGAGGATGCCATGGTTGAGGCAGCTGATGCTCAAGTGGGGGGTGTAACTGAACAAACCAGCTAGCTTACGCCGAACTGTTGTTTCTGTTGATACTGAGGTAATGTGCTCAACCGGTTCTCCCATCTGGATGTTGTGTTCTGTATAGGAAGACAGGAGTCTGACCCTAGCATTCGCGATGCCATTAGGTTAGCTAGGGCATTAGCATATTTGGCCCCTTTTTTATAGACATCCATCTAGTTGCTTTGGAAGCACACGTATTGGTGTTGTAATCATAAACAGAGTTCTTGTGAAACTTTAGTGCAGCTTCCATTGGGTTTTAGCATCCAGAATCAGGTAGGCAAAGCCATGTTCTTTCCTACATTTTTAGTGTCAGACCTATTTGGTCAATATGCTGGGATGTCATTATTTTTGTATTAATTATCATATTTGTAAACTGGCTGTGTTCGGGAGCTCGTTTCTCCCTTTTCTGTCACGGTTCATGTATTTTGTTGGCTGATTATACATGCATATCGACCGACCACCAGATTTAATTTTAGCTTCCTAGCTATTTATCTATGGGCAGTTTCCGACTTTGGTTGGTTCGAACGGAATCCTAGTTTCTCGCCGTGGAATTATGGGCTGGAGCTCATTTTGAAGCTTTCTGGCTGGATTCAACTGGCCAGAAACCTGAATAAATTTGGTCGCTGATACTTGTTCATGGGGATGGTTGGTTGCTGTGTGAACTTTTTAGGTCGCAGCAGTGGTGAATGGTGTTGTACGTGCTTCTAGAGTTCTCTCCATTTTCTCGTCTTTTGTACTAGCGCAGTTCTGCTACATCGAATGGTAGCACCAATAGCATCTCTGCTGTGAGCAACAATACTGCGGTAAAAATAGAATCTCGGAATTTTGGAGCCCTGATGCAGACATAGGCAGAAAACTCTGTCGTTGTGCCATTCAAGACGGTAAATGGATTCTTCTCATGAGCCTACCACAAGGCCCTAGGGAATTTGTCGCAAAAGGTAACTCTTCTCAGGGTTTGATAAAAACTAATTTAGGACAAATGCTGGATTTACCACTCCCCAAATACAGATTACTCCATAATATGGATCCAAATGACAGCCAAGATGCCAAATTGTTAAATTGCCATAAATATACAACAGACAACATCGATGCTAAACCACAACTGATTCTATTCTCAGGAAAAAGCAATTTACATCTGGGAAGCAGCCTTGGCAATTCGGAGCATCAGTTCTGGCAGACGAACACGAGCCTAATGGGGGTAGTAAGTTCCTTAACTGCCTAGTGCTCTCCAAGAGTTGTATATCAGCGAAACCGATGAAAACCAACCTACATTGGAAATTATTAGCATATGAGACACGAGAGCAGAATATATAATTCAGTGACGTTGTAGGTCTTCGAGGTGACAGTAGTACCTTACAGACCAGCACAGCAGCCACCGAGAAGGTCCACTATCTTCAGTTTGGGATGTCCCCATTATGGTACTGTGCAAGGGGAAATAAAAAGATTTCAGAACATACAGATACTGGATGCAATTACAACAATTTCATTTGATATGTTAGTATTGATGAATGAAAGCAAGTCAATTCCACATGCCAAACAAAAAGACATAACTAGTGCACGAAATGTCAAACACTAGTCCAGGGTACTTTGTAGCATGCAAGATGTTTTCACATAGAACATATACTAGACATATACCAGAGTTTTGCATTTCTTAGAGAACAAATAAACTCAGCTAGATACACCATATTCATGTGATCATGTCCTGATCAAACAAACCTGGTTTTGTTCAGTCAACCATAGTTTTCCAAGGTAATATATAGCGATTGTGCACAACATAGAGGATGGAAGGGCTAATCTACTTGCTCATAAACTTCCATCTTGTGCAAGATTTTGCAACACCCCTAAATTTGATTAACTGAAGAAAAAAATTAAGATAACAGACTAACAGAAAATAGGTTTCCTCTCTTTTTATTTCTCTATTAACTGTTTCTTCCTTACTGTGCTTGGCTAAAGAGTACTGGTTTTTTTTACAATAGTGTTTTTCTCTAGAGTACTTCATTTATAAATCATCATATAGCGCAGATATCAGAGGCGTCAGTACTTAAGAACATGGAAACATGGACAAGTTGGACACGGCAGTTATCACAAGATAATTTTACCAGAAGAACAGACATTTGTGCGGTTACTATAAGTACAAACGTGAACACATAACAGATTATGTCGGATGATTTTGCCAATTCACTAGTGGGAAAGATTTTCACAAGATACCAATCGTAGAACAGGCAGCTTTAGCAAAAGTTCCTCAAGCTGCTGAGCCTAGACAAACTACAACGTAGCTAGGAGAGACATCTCACAGGCACCAACTATGCCTTTGCTGCTAGACTCGAGCTAAACATAAAGTCCAGACCATATTACGTAACCGACTAATAAATCGTCAAGCATATTCAAGATAATCACCTGAGGTTGCATATAAACCATTCCTTGGTTGTATGCTACTTGTTGGCCCATCTAAAAAGAACGCAACTAGCTCAGTTTTTCAGCAATGTTATGAAGAAGAAAATAGACATACTAACCCCTTGCACACTTGAGCTAGTTGTTCCTCCATGACCAAGTACATCCTTTTTAACAGAACCATCCTTCGATGTTACCTTACTATCACCCTGTTAATTATTGACAAAAAAGAGAGATGCCTAGGTTAGTCATGTTTGTCACACCTCTGATTTGTATATTCATTATAGTGCAACAATTAATCATGAATCATATCAATCATCCCAGCCCTAGCCAGAAGTATCTACATGTTAAAAAAAAGTGTCGTAGGGAGCAAAAGTACTTGACAAGCAGTAATAGAAGCCAAAAGAACAGTCATTAAATGGTCAACACCAAGGGGACTCTTACAAAATTCTGCTTGAATAGACTGTGTTATATATGCAACTTTTCCAGTCTGCTGGTAAACTTGGTAAGAAACAGTGCAGATAGCTACTGGAACTACAAAACTTCATAAATAAATCAACTTAATTAGGTTATACACATATCCCACCACATATAATCAACAATATATCTTTGCAATCTGGAAGTACCGGAATATTGGCTTCCATGATGGATTACATGCCTTCCAAGTTTTCAGCATGGTCAGTTCAAATGTGCACAAATGATATACAATCAAGACGAGGATGGGATCGGATAGCTCAAAGCCTCGAATTATAAAGTCCAGTGGTTTCATCTTGAATTAATATATCATATTTGCCAAGGATGACATGACGAAATCTAGGAGGAATTCATAACAAGGCAGGAGCAAAACTAATATACCACATACCTCCATCTGCAATGAGAAGTAGCCATCCGCCAAAGAGAAGACCAAGAGAAGACATTTCAGTTGGATAAAGTGGAGTAAAAAAATCAACATAAAAACTATACACTGAGCAATGACTATGAATAAATTCTAAGCTGCTAACAAGTATTGAATGCACATAAGGTAGTATTAATTTTTTAAGCTAGATCATGGATGACTTATTGCCTCATAAGTAGGATGCATAGCCTCAAGCATGGAACTTTCAGGAACTTCTGATACAAAGATAATATTTTTTTATAAGCTGTAAACTTTTCTTACAAATGTGAGGTTCTAGTATATAATGTGCACGCCTTTAAATAGATTATGTTCTACATCTATTGAATTGCTAACAGGGTTGGGCCCTGGACAAGAGAAAGTAGTGTATGCATGCATGTCTCAGTCAAATAAATGACTTCATTTGATTAATGGCCTGAGATGATTCTTAGTGCTTCAAATCATTTACTATTCTGAATTAAAAAAAAACATACTATAAAAGATATGAATTACAGTAATTGGAAGGATAAAGCAAGACATGCTTTAAGCACAAGCAGCTCACAAGAAAGCTGAAGCCATTGATTGGTGCCAAGCAGTACGGGTCCTCCACCAGTTACCAAGCTGAACAAAGTTATTTAAAGCCAATAAAGGCTAAGCCAATTAAGTCTGAAGTGACAACAGACGAAATCGGCGATGGTCCTACCTAACTTCCAAAGCACTAATCCAGCCCCAATCATTTGAGAATAGCTCTTTTTTTTTGGTTAGCTCTAGATAACGAGGTAAGTAGGCACCTCTCTGAACTTGTGCAGATAGACCTTGAGGGGTTCGATGTACTCCTCGAAGCCCAGCGTGGCCATCGCCCACAGCAGGTCGTCGCCGTTGATGGTCTTGCGTTTCTCCCTCTGGCACTTGTCGCTGGCCCTGCAGCAGCAGAGAGACGGCCGACAGGTCAGCACGAGACCAGGTTATCCCCATTTCGATTCAGCAAGAGAAAGCAGAGCAGCAGGGCAGACATACTCGCTGGTGATGAAGGATATGAACTCGGATACGCACTCCTGCACGGTCTCCTTGGCGTCCTTGGCAATCTTGCCGTTGGCCGGGATGGCCTTCTTCATGATGCGGCTGATGTTGGCGATGGGCAGGAACCTGTCCTGCTCCCTGACGCCGCCGAAGCCGCCCCCGCCGTCGTCGCTCCCGACGCCCGGGGGGCTCGCCGGCGCGTCCGACATCCGGTGCTCCTGCAGCACAGCCCCGGCGGCGACCCCAGATCCATTAGCTCACCGCACCAAACCCTAGCCCCCATCTTCCAGAAGAGCCGGGAGGGGAGGCGTACCTTATATAGCGCGCAGAGGGAGTGAAGGAGTGAGGGAAGGAAGGTGGTGGAGGCGGGGAATGGAGGCTGCGGTGAGGAGGGCGGCGAGCGGGAGATCCGACGCTGGAGAAGACAAGGCGGCGCAGGCGGGTGCGATTCGTTTGGGAGCGGGCCGTCCACTATCCAGGCCGTTCGTCAGTCAGACCTGTATAAATAGCCCCGTGGCCGCGTGCCAGGCACACCTGTGGACCTGGTGTACAAGTGTGCTGAGGTAGTATTGGCTGTTAGATCATCTCCAAACACAAACCGTTTGGATGGTCGCGCGGACACCCGGTATAGCGGTTCGCGTCCGCGTGTCCGTTTGGATCGCATGCTGTGTCCAACGACGACCCAAAAAGCCGCCACGTGGTTCGTCTTTAACGCGCGACACTGCACCATAGCAGGTCTCGACGGGACAGCAATGGCGGGCGGGAGAAGGCGCAGGAAAGTTCCCGCGCGCACTAGGCTTCCCCCGCGCGCGAAAAGGCCATGGCCGCGCGCTCGCGCCCAAGTTTATCGCCAAGGCCGCCGGCTATAAAAGACGGCGCCGGCTTCACAGACCTCACAGCTGCTCCGCCGTCCTCTCCCCCTCTTCCTTCTCCGGCGCCCTCTACACCTCCATCACCATGCCGCGCACCCTGCAGGCCACATGGGCCAAGCTCTCCCTCGCCGCCCGGGTCAGGTTCCCGCGGACGGAGGAGGAGGAGCGGGCGGACGAGCGTTGGGTCGCCGACGACGAGGCGCTCCGCGTCGCTGCCGAGGGGACGACGAAGAAGGAAGAGGACGCGGAGCTGTTGGAGGCGGCCGCGGACGGCTGGCACGAGACCGCGGACGGTTGGTATGAGGCCGCGGAGGAGGAGGCGGAGCCCGCCGCGAAGGAGGAGCCCGTCGACGCGGAGGACTTCTTCGACGACCTCGCGCTCGCGAACATCAACGTCGCCATCGAGGAGCGTCTCGCCGACCTCACGCGCGTGACGAAGGAGCATGAGGCCACCTGCCGAGCCGGCCGCCGCCGTTTAGGCGATCTCCTCGGCCAGAAGAACCAGCTCCTTGATATGCGAGCAGCCCGCCACCTCATCCAGCTGCCCTCGTCCGAGCGGCGCGCCCGGGAGGATGCTTCGTCAGCGGAGCGCGATTGCCAAGAGCGCATGCGCCGTCGGGAGGAGAACCACGAGGCCCAGGCCGCGTCCGCCTGGAGGCACGGACCGCTGTGGAACGCGTCGCTGCTCAGGAGGCGTACTACGACCGCGCCCAAGCTGCGAGGACGGCAAGGAGGAGGGCTGCCGCTAATAAGGAACGTGCCGCCGCCGAGCCACCCAGCTGCTAAGCTGGAGTGGAATCCTCACGCGTACAGGCCGCCCGTGTCGAGTGAAATCCATGTCCCCGATGGCGAGTTGACGGCGAGCCACCGACGAGACCGCCAGCCTGTACGTACCTAGACTAATAGTAGTAGATTTAAGAAAAAATGTTATGTCTAACTTTAATGAAGAAAGAACTATCTCCCTATGACACGCGGGCCAGGGGCGGACAAGGGATGGACGCGAGCGGCCAGCCATCGGCGTCCGCGGCCACGTAAACGTGGCCCAGATTTGGGCCAGCTTTGGGTCGCCCCGGACGCCGTGGCCATTCGTTCTAGGGATGAGTTCGTGCGATGGGCCGTGTTTTTGTCCGGTTCGACCCATCCGGATGCGCGAACACGGGATCGATCGCCGCGTTGGAGATGCCCTTAGGGCAAGAACAATACTCCTCAATTATAAAATAAAAATCGTAGTTTTTTCTAGATACGGATGTACCTATAGTAAAAATATATCTAGATACTTTCATATCCAAATAAAAGTGTGCTACCTTTTTTTAGGACGGAGGGGTAATTCAGATAACTACCGTCTTGAGAGCTACTCCATATCATCTATTGACTGCATATGTTCCGCACTGTTAAAAAGTAGTTCCGCATTGTGGATACATCTCAATTTTACTAAATGTTAGACAATTTTTATGGGACGGAGGGAGTATGTAACACTAACACTGAAGTGGCACTTTTTTTTTTTGAAACGAGGGCATCGTCCCAGCCTCTGCATATAAAGGGATGCACACATTTTTTTTATTAAAGTATTCGCAATGCTTTACAAAGGAGATACAAAGATCAACTCGAAACCACCTTTCCAGCGACAACTCGCTATGCCTACAAGAGCGATGAAGGAGGTGACCATGAACATGGCCATTACCCTGACAATACACCAATGCACAACATCTCAAGACGGTTTACTTCATGTGGTTTTCGTCATGTGCTTCGTGTGCTCAATGTTGCTGCTCATCGGTTAGCTAGAGAGTGTTTTTCTTTAGTTAGCGCTGTGTGGCGTGGTGTTACTCCGGATTGTATCCGAGAGGCTCTCTGTAATGACATTATGTTTATTGATCAATAAAGAGCACGCGTTTCCCTCAAAAAAAAAAACATCTAAAACTGAATGCCTTCCCAAGCCGCCCATTGGCAGGTGAGAAGCACAACAGTCAAGCGGACCTTGAGCGCACGGCAGTACACACGCCACGGAAATCGCTATCGCCGTCTTCCTCGCACCCATCTTCAAGAGGGATCACTGCATTGACCTTGCCAGACCTACCATCGATGTCACCATGACGCCAGACAGCTCCACCATCCTGCACGGTCCAGCAGTCCGCGCCCGTCTTCGATACCCTGCAGCTCCATGCCACCGAGAATCATCGACGTCAACATGGTAGATGAACACCACTCCACCAAGATCCACCTCCATCCATCCGCTGCTCCAAAAACGATGCCCCAAGAGGTAGAACGACGCAGGAAGTGCCGTCATTATCCGATCCGGGAGACCCGGATCTAGGGTTTCCCCCGGAGCAGCATGAGTGAGTAGTTGCAGACTGCGATGACGATGCCTTCAAGAAGGAAGCGATGCTTAACGCCGCCATCGCCCGCGAATCCTGGCACGGTTTTCACCGACAGCCGCGAGTCCCCAACTCGGCAAGAGAAAACGGAGAGGCCAACGAAGACGATGCTTTCGCAAGGGAACGACGCCAATAGCCGCCGCCATCATCCACCAAGAACTATGTCAAGGCGCGGTTTTCACCGGTGGCCCCTTCACCGCTAGCTCGTCGTCGACTAGATCTTCATCGCCGGATGATACGTCCAAAACGTATCTACTTTCCCGAACACTGTTGCCATTGTTTTGCCTCTACTTTGTGTATTTTGGATACAACTAACACGGACTAACGCTGTTTTCAGCAGAATTGCCCTGATGTCTCGTTTTTGTGCAGAAACTCAACTTTCAGGAAAATCCCCGGGATTAATTCCAATGGGCCTATTTTCATAGAAGAGGGACGAAGCCAGAAGACCAGAAGGAGGGGGGCCACGAGGCGCCAACCCCATAAGGCGGCGCGGTGGGCCCCTGGGCCGCGCCGACCTATGATGGCGACGCCTCGGGCAGCCCCAGGTGCCCCCCTCTCGACTACTTAAAGGCTTTGACCTAAAAACGCACGGGGGTTAGACGAAATCGCCAGAAGACATCCAGAACACCGCCGCCATCGCGAAACTCCGTCTCGGGACCAGAAACTCCGTTCTGGCACTCCGTCGGGACGGGGAATTGGAGGAGATCATCGCCATCATCACCACCGACGCCTCTCCATCGACCAACCATGTTTCCCCATCCATGTGTGAGTAATTCCCCCGCTGTAGGCTGAAGGGGATGGTAGGGATTGGATGAGATTGGTCATGTAATAGCATAAGATTGTTAGGGCATAGTGCCTAGTGTCCGTAATTGGTACTTCTATGATATTGTTGCAACTTGTTATGCTTAATGCTTGTCACTAGGACCCGAGTGCCATGATCTCAGATCTGAACATGTTATCAATTCATGATGATATTCATTGTTTTATGATCTTACCTGCAAGTTGTATACACGTATTGTTGTCCGGAACCCGAGGCCCCAAAGTGACAGAAATTGGGACAACCGAAGGGGAAGGCGGTGATATGAGGATCACATGTGTTCACGTAGTGTTAATGCTTTGCTCCGGTGCTCTATTAAAAGGAGTACCTTAATTTCCAGTAGATTCCCTAGAGGCCCGGCTGCCACCGGCTGGTAGGACAAAAGATGTTGTGCAAGTTTCTCATTGCGAGCACGTACGACTAAATATGGAACACATGCCTATGGATTGTTTAGTACTTGAATACCGTTTTATTACAATCTGCAAATGGCCTACCTTGATTGTTACACGAGTTTCTCTCATCCATGCAACGCCCGTTCATCCATCCATGTGCCTACAGTATTTTAATCATGTTGTTTACTATAATCACTACTGCTGTCTTTGTTACACTGCTGCTTATATTTCACTACTGCTACTGCTATAAAACTGTTGTTACTGATAAACTCTTGCGAGCAAGTCTGTTTCCAGGTGCAGCTGAATTGACAACTCCGCTGTTAAGGCTTACAAATATTCTTTGGCTCCCCTTGTGTCGAATCAATAAATTGGGTTTTACTTCCCTCGAAGACTGTTGCGATCCCCTATACTTGTGGGTCATCAAGACTATTTTCCGGTGCCGTTGCCGGGGAGCATAGCTTTATTTGCAAGTTCACTTGGATTGATATTGTTCGCTGCAAATTCTCCATCATGGATAAACCTCGTGATACTAAAGTCGCCATATTACCATCCACTACAAGAAAAGGTACAACTCTGAGTACCTCTGCTGCTCTTGATTCACCGTCTGTGATAAGTCAACTTGTTTCACCACCACAAGCTTCACATGTTGGTACTTCTGCTGAATCTGAAAATTCTCATAATTTTGATGATGCTTCTGCTGTGCTTGATGGTAGTGGTTCGTTAGGATCTTTTCTAGATGCTACAATTGCTAGGTCTAGACAAATTGAAAATACTGAAACTCCTAATGAAAATGTTGTTACACCTGTTAATTCACCTGAGTCTGTTGAATACTCTAGTGATGATCTTGATGAAGATTATGTGGAACTTGATGATGATTTTATTGTTAAATGCAATGCTACTACTGATGCAAGTAAAATTAAAAAGCTTCTTGCACAACATACTGTTAGATATAAACTGTCTCCTGAAACTAAATTTGCCACATCTCCTATAAACATTAAGGATAAGGATTATGATTTTTCTCTTAATTTTTCTCATATATCTATTGTTGAGAAAACACCTTTTTGTGGTACTGAAAAAGAAAGTGTTGTAGAACACATGATTGAGCTTTCAACTTCGAGTAGCTTGTTTTCTGATGATATCAAGAAGCGTACTTATTTTGTTGCTAAATTTTTTCCTTTCTCATTAAAGGATGATGCTAAAACTTGGTATAATAGTTTGCCTCCTGATTCTATTGATAGCCCAAGTGGTTTGCTTGATGTTTTGTTTCGAAAATACTTTCTTGCTAGTGCTCAACATATTGCTTTGCAGAAAATTTATAGTATTGACCAGGAAGATGGAGAGAAATTGCCTGAAGCTTGGGCAAGATTTTGCTCTCTTATCAGAGCTCGACCTGGACATGATCTGGAAAAGCATGATTTACTTGATATATTTTATAGTGGACTAACCATTGAGTCTAGGGCATACCTATAGTTGTGCTGGTTGTGTTTTCAGGAAACGAACTCCGGACGAAGCTAAAGAATTATTGGCTAGAATATGCCGAAATCATGATGATTGGACTACACCTGAACCAACTCCGATGCCAATATTGAAGAAGAGGGGTTTGATTAAATTAAATGATGAAGATATGAGGGAAGCCAAGAAATCTCTTAAGGAGAAAGGTATTAAATCTGAAGATGTGAAGAATTTACCTCCCATAGAAGATTTATGTAAGATAACTCCCCCTTCATCCATGATTGAGGTACACTCTCTTCAACGCTTTACTAGGGAAGATATTCCGTATTCAAAACCTTCTGCACAATGCTTAGATGAGTTTGATAATTATATTGTTAAGCAAGAAAATTTTAATATGAGGGTAGAGAACCTCCAATGATGTTAAGATGCTTGTTAAACATTTTCATATGGTTCAAACTCAAATTGATCAACTCACTAAAGTGCAAAATGACTTGTTAAAAAATAGTTCCAAAAAAACATGCTTATGAAGTAACAACTAGAGGCGGTGTTTCTACTAAGGATCCTCTATATCCTGAAGGGCATCCCAAAAGAGTTGAACAAGATTCTCAACGAACTGAACCTAGTGCTCCTTCTAAGAAAAATAAGAAGAAACATAAAACTGTTGTAGAATCCTCTGAACCTGTTAATGATCCTAATAGTATTTCTATTTCTGATGCTGAAACTGAAAGTGGTAATGAACATGATAAAGATAATGATAAGAATGATGCTTCTGATAAAGAAGAGGTTGAAGATGAACCTGAAAAGCATGCTAAAAATAAAAAGTATACTAAAGAAGATTTTATTGCTAAGAAACATGGTAATGAAAGAGAACCTTGGGTTCAAAAGCAAATGCCTTTTCCTGCTAAGAAACTAAAATCAAAGGAAGAAGAACACTATAATAAATTTTGTGATTGGATGAAACCTTTGTTCTTGCAAATCCCTTTGACTGATGCTATTAAATTGCCTCCTTATTCAAAGTATATGAAAGATATTGTCTCTAACAAAAGGAACATTCCTAATGAGGAGATTTCCACTATTCTTGCTAATTACTCTTTCAATGGCAAAGTTCCAAAGAAGCTGGGCAACCCAGGTATACCGACTATTCCTTATTCCATCAAGAATAATTATGTTAGAACTGCTCTATGTGATTTGGGAGCAGGTGTTAGTGTTATGCCTTTTTCTCTTTATAAAAGACTTTATTTAGATAAGTTGATACCAACTGATATATCTTTGCAAATGGCTGATAAATCTACTGCTATTTATGTTGGTATATGTGAGGATGTTCCTGTTCAAGTTACTAATAATTGCTTAACTGATTTTGTTGTGTTGGAAGTGCCTAAAGATGATAATATGTCTATTATTCTTGGGAGACCTTTTCTTAACACTGCAGGGGCTGTTATTGATTGCAATAAAGGAAAAGTAACTTTCAATGTTGATGACAAGGAGCATACTGTTTATTTTCCCAAGAGGATTGATAAAGTATGTGGAGTTAATACAATTTCTAATGTGAGAACTATCAAAGTGGGAGTTATTGATTGTCCTATATATGAGCCTAAACAAGGATATCAAAATATTATGATTGGATCCATATCAATACAATACAAGGTAACATGATTGATTTGAGGTTTATTTCTTCTTATGTTATGTAAAATTTATTTGGTGGCAAGACTTGGTCAACCTTGTTAACAAATACATTTTATATGCATAGAGGAACTAAACAACATTTCTTTCTTCCTCCACTTGTTTTACTCGCTGTAGCACTACTTGTTTTGCAAGATGCTTTAATTGTTTAGAGATTTCAAAATCTTTTTTTCCGCCCAGTAATAATAATTTTAACACCCAGAAATGTGAATTTTCAAAGTTTTCAAAAATTTACAAAAATTATACCGTTGGTCTTATTTTTCGAAGAGCTACCTGGGAGCACCTGGGGCTGACCAGTGGGGCACCCCAGGGCTGCCCCCCATGTGCCGGCGCGGCCAAGGAGGGGGGCGCGCCACCCTGTGGTGTGGGCCCCTCCTTGACCCACTAAGCCATCTCTTCCTCCCATTCTACTCTCTCTCCCGAAAAAACTCGTACCAACTTTCTCTCACTCGCGTTTTTGCTCAAGAGCTCAGGATTTCTCGATCTCTTTGCTCAGCCCAGATTTCTGTCTGAAATTTGGCACATTTGCTCTCTGGTATGTGACTCCTCCGATTATCCAAATAGAATTTTGTTTGGTTGAGTATATCTTGAATATTTTGCCATTGTGGGTAACATGTTAAGTGAGCTTGCATGCTTGTTCTAAGTTATAAAAATTAGTTTTGATGCATGTTTAGTACTCTACCAAGTTCCTATAGTAGTTTCCCTCAATTATATGTCTCCAAATCAACCTTTTTAATGTTTGTTGAAAAATTTCAGAAAATGGAGTGGAATAGGCACCAACTAAACCAACAAGAATTTGAGGTGCAACAAGTTATTTTATGAGGAGCGCGGGAATCTTGCAAGATGTTCAAAATCTGATTTCCAATGCAGGGTTGGAAGGTTTTGTTGTTGGTGAACCTTGCCAATATGCAAAACTAACCATGTGAGTGGTGCAGGATTTTGAATTCAATTGGTCCCAAACTAACCCCTTGGTTCAATACAAAATTTATAATAAAACTGTCAACTTGCCTTTTGATGATTTTTGTGCAGCAATTAGAGTGCCACAATGGGAACATGCGAGAAGGTTAGGGGACTGCCGCAGGAGCTCTTGAGTCTATACAAGATGATTTGTCAAGGGAGAAGCTTCTCAGATGATAGTGGTAAAATCAGTAGTATTCAACTCCCAGCTATTCGCTACTTTTCTTATTTCATCACCAAGTGTGTTCTTGCTAGAAAGAATACAAATAAGTTATCTATCCAGGATTTGGCTTTCCTAGCTGCTGCACTGCAAGGTGATAGGACTTATAATTTGGGTGTTTTGATAGCCTATAGACTTGCTACTAACCTTGAGAAGGGAGGAACTTGTGGAGGTCTCATCGCCTCTCGTTTATTAGCTATGCATGGTGTAGAACCTCACCATCTTGATATTCAGCTCTCCATGGAGAAACTTGACATTGTCTCCATGATTAAACATGACTTTGTTTCTGATTTGTCTAATTTGAGTAACCTGTCTTACAAGATAAAATTTTACAAGAAAACTTGGAGAACAACTAAGAAAACTGAAAGGCTAGTAGGATTGCCTGCACCTGTTTTGTTTAACCTTGATTCCAGGAAAGATTGGTCAGTCACGGAAGATGAACTGAATGCATACATAGAGGGGGATGGCCATCATGCAGGGGACGACACAGAGGAGGCCGAGGAACACCTCGACTTGTCATCCGATGCAGCAAGCTCTTCGCATCAACATTTTGGGCATGTGGAGCCTTCACCCTTTTCTTCTGCACAGGGACCTTATTATGACCACACCATGTATGATCCACCGGCGTGGAACCCCGACCCTCGGCGGGGTTGATCTCCACTTAGGCCAAAAGCCTAAGCTTGGGGGGAGGTATACCGGCATCACTCATTCATTGCATATTATAATTGCTGGATACTTGTACATATTTGTTTAGCTTCTTAAAGTGGTTTTCTAATAAGAGGGAGATGATATTTGGGGAAGTGCTGATTGAAAACAGATTCTGGACTGATACCAAAAAAATTCTCAAAAACATCCAGAACGTTATTTTGCGAAGCCAATTTTTGTGCATGTTCCCCAAGTTATTATCTAACTTTCATTGGTTGAACACTTTTCGAGCTGAGCAGCGGAAGATTTTCTTAAAAATCGATTATTGTACTGCTGTCAAGTTCGACGAATTTCTGCTGCTTTGTGTTTATGAGACTCTTTTAGTTTTCATTTTCTTGTTTTTGCTTTGTTTCTTTCCTAAAACACAAAAAGACCAAAAATATTTCTGTTGTTTCTCTTTAACATTTGTTTATTTTGGTTTCTTGCTCCTATTTTGCTTAATTTGCTATCGTTGGTTTGCTATAAGAAAATCCAAAAAGATTTTGCTTTGTTTGCTTGTTTCCTTTTGTTCTCGTTTCCAATTCAAAAACACCAAAAATATTTGTTCTTCTTCTTTGGTTTTGTAAAGTTCATTATGGAGTTCAGCGGTCTTCGGTGGCTGGAGCTTGGTTTTCATTCCATATTATTCAAGCTACACAAGTGAAAGGCAATAATGACGATCTACGACAGTTCGACTGTGGTGAGAGGCTGGTATGAACTCTATTTGTTTTCATTTTTGTACATATAATCATCCGTGTGAGCATGATTAGTTGGTTCATGTGAGGTTTATGTCATTTAAGAAAGTCTAGTAGTTCATGATCTCTCATGTTTAGCTCCAATTTATTAATATGAATAGCATGTCATAAATATTTGCTTGCATTGTTTTATTCATAAATAGGTATGACATTATGGTATCCTCCTCTAAATAATTCACTTGAATCGACTTGGCACATGCTCACGCATGCATATGACTGAACAAAAGTCAATTAAGCCTCGATGATTTACCTTGCCTCAGAGTTCTTGTATCACTTTTATGCCTCCGTTAATTTATTTTGTAGCAAGCATGATTATGACAGTTACTGCTCTCTTGATTGTCGCTTCCCAGTCTATTGCTAGCCTTCACTTGTACTGAGCGGAAACGCTGCTCGTGCTTCCAAACCCCTGAAAACCAAATTATTCCAGAGTGTCCACCATAAATACCTATGCATGGCATTTCAAACCATTCCAAGTAAATTCTCATGTGCTACCTTTAAACCTTCAAAATACTTCTCAATCTGTGTTGATGTTTTATAGCTCATGAGGAAGTATGTGGTGTTTATCTTTCGACCTTGTCATTTACTCCTGACAGACTTTCATCAATGGACTAGTGGCACATCCGCTTATCCAATAATTTTGCAAAAAGAGCTGGCAACGGGGTTCCCAGCCCCAATTAATTAACTTTCATCAATAATTCTCTTCACATGTTTTGCCCTGATTTATCAGTAAGCAACTTAATTTGCAAATAGACACTCCTCCATGGTATGTGAATGTTGGAAGGCACCCGAGGATTCGGTTAGCCATGGCTTGTGTAAGCAAAGGTTGGGGGGAGTGTCATCCATAA
Organism: Lolium rigidum; assembly: GCF_022539505.1. Lineage (NCBI taxonomy): Eukaryota > Viridiplantae > Streptophyta > Magnoliopsida > Poales > Poaceae > Lolium > Lolium rigidum. The sequence continues at coordinate 260,209,391 of NC_061511.1, forward strand.
TAAAACTAAAGTACGTGTGTAAACAAAAGAGAAGAGAGATGATCTACCTTGCTGGTAGAGATAATGTCCTTCATGGGAGCCGCTCTTGAAAGTCTGGTTGACGAGGTAGTTGGAGTGCCCACTACCATTCGTTGACAACAACAAACACCTCTCAAAATAATTTTACTCCTGTTTTAAAAATAAAAAGCTCTAGCGCATGTTAATCCCTGCTTCCCTCTGCGAAGGGTCAATCTTTTACTTTTACATTGAGTCACCATCCTTTCTTTGAGCACTTTCTTGAGAGCACAACTGTCATTCTTAGTATAATATGCTTGTCCCAAAATGTGATTAACTGTGGTATAACTTTGATGCTTTTATCTTTGACAATCTCTACTTCCAGTCTTTCCATGAACTTCAAAGGTGCCCGAGCATTTATGTTTTGTTGTACAAATACGGGCAAGCGAGATACCACTTTATCATATCCTTTTATGAACATTGCAATCTTGCTGATAGACATGATTCGTGATGCTTATTATTAATTTGTTGGTACCTTTTCCATGATTGACATAGCTATTAGATGAATTTATTTGCATGTATCTTATTATGAATTGCTTAAGTACTTACCCATATCATGAGAATATTTACATCATATGAACAAATGTGTTCGTCAAAGTTCTTTTATCGCACTCAGTTGTTAACTGAATTGCTTGAGGACAAGCAATAAGCTAAGCTTGGGGGGAGTTGATACGTCCAAAACGTATCTACTTTCCCGAACACTTTTGCTATTGTTTTGCCTCTAATTTGTGTATTTTGGATACAACTAACACGGACTAACGCTGTTTTCAGCGAGAATTGCCCTAGTGTCTCATTTTTGTGCGAAACTCAACTTTCAGCAAAATCCCCGGGATTAATTCCAATGGGCCTATTTTCATAGAAGAGGGACGGAGCCAGAAGACCAGAAGGAGGGGGGCCACGAGGCGCCAACCCCATAAGGCGGCGCGGTGGGCCCCTGGGCCGCGCCGCCCTATGGTGGTGACGCCTCGGGCAGCCCCAGGTGCCCCCCTCTCAACTACTTAAAGACTTCAACCTAAAAACGCACGGGGGTTAGACGAAATCGCCAGAAGACATCCAGAACACCGCCGCCATCGCGAAACTCCGTTTCGGGACCAGAAACTCCGTTCTGGCACTCCGCCGGGACGGGGAATTGGAGGAGATCATCGCCATCATCACCACCGACGCCTCTCCATCGACCAGCCATGTTTCCCCCATCCATGTGTGAGTAATTCCCCCGCTGTAGGCTGAAGGGGATGGTAGGGATTGGATGAGATTGGTCATGTAATAGCATAAGATTGTTAGGGCATAGTGCCTAGTGTCCGTAATTGGTACTTCTATGATATTGTTGCAAATTGTTATGCTTAATGCTTGTCACTAGGGTGATACGTCTCCAACGTATCGATAATTTCTTATGTTCCATGCTTGTTTTATGATGATACACACATGTTTTATACATACTTTATGTCATTTTTATGCATTTTCCGGCACGAACGTATTAACAAGATGCCGAAGAGCCAGTTGTTGTTTTCTGCTGTTTTTGGTTTCAGAAATCCTAGTAAGGAAATATTCTCGGAATTGGACGAAATCAACGCCCAGGATCTTATTTTTCCACGAAGCTTCCAGAAGTCCGAAAGGGAAACGAAGTGGGGCGACGAGGCGGCGACACGCCAGGACGGCGCGGCCCAGGTCCTGGCCGCGCGGCCCTGTTGTGTGGGCCCCTCGCGTCGCCCCTAAACCTACCTCTTCGCCTATAAGAAGCCTCCATCGATAATAACTCCAGAACCGAGAGCCACGATACGGAAAACCTTCCAGAGACGCCGCCGCCAATCCCATCTCGGGGGATTCAGGAGATCGCCTCCGGCACCCTGCCGGAGAGGGGAATCATCTCCCGGAGGACTCTTCACCGCCATGGTCACCTCCGGAGTGATGTGTGAGTAGTTCACCCCTGGACTATGGGTCCATAGCAGTAGATAGATGGTTGTCTTCTCCTAATTGTGATATCATTATTCGATCTTGTGAGCTGCCTAACATGATCAAGATCATCTATTTGTAATGCTACATGTTGCGTTTGTTGGGATCCGATGAATATTGAATGCTATGTTATGTTGATTATCAATCTATCATCTATGTGTTGTTTATGATCTTGCATGCTCTCCGTTATTAGTAGAGGCTCGGCCAAGTCGTTACTTGTAACTCCAAGAGGGAGTATTTATGCTCGATAGTGGGTTCATGCCTCCATTAAATGCGGGACGAGTGACGAGAAAGTTCTAAGGTTGTGGATGTCTTGTTGCCATTAGGGATCAAACATCAATGCTATGTCTAAGGATGTATGTGTTGATTACATTACGCACCATACTTAATGCAATTGTCTCGTTGTTTGCAACTTAATACTTGGAGGGGTTCGGATGATAACCTGAAGGTGGACTTTTTAGGCATAGATGCATGCTGGATAGCGGTCTATGTACTTTTTCGTAATGCCCAATTAAATCTCACACTACTCATCATAGCATGTATGTCCATGGTCATGCCCTCTTTATTTGTCAATTGCCCAACTGTAATTTGTTCACCCAACATGCTATTTATCTTATGGGAGAGACACCACTAGTGAACTGTGGACCCCGGTCCATTCTTTACATCAAATACAATCTACTGCAATACTCGTTCTACTGTTTTCTGCAAACATCATCATCCACACTATACATCTAATCCTTTGTTACAACAAGCCGGTGAGATTGACAACCTCACTGTCACGTTGGGGCAAAGTAATTTGATTATGTTGTGCAGGTTCCACGTTGGCGTCGGAATCCCTGGTGTTGCGCCGCACTACACTCCGCCGCCATCAACATTCAACGTGCTTCTTGACTCCTACTGGTTCGATAAACCTTGGTTTCTTACTGAGGGAAACTTACTGCTGTACGCATCACACCTTCCACTTGGGGTTCCCAACGGTCGCGTGATGTACGCGTGTCAAGCTAAATTTCTGGCGCCGTTGCCGGGAAGATCAAGACACGCTGCAAGGGGAGTCTCCACTTCCAATCTCTTTACTTTGTTTTTGTCTTGCGTTATTTTTATTTACTACTTTGTTTGTTGCATTATATCAAAATACAAAAAAATTAGTTGCTAGTTTTACTTTATTTGCTATCTTGTTTGCGTTCTCCATATTAACAAAACACAAAAAAATTAGTTACTTGCACTTACTTACTTATTTCATCATGTTTCCTCCTTAGTTTATTCTTAAAGATGTACCGGTAGGCCGAGGGTCTATCCTTGGGAAAGATAATATAGAAGATTTTTTTCACTCATATTAGTACGGTTGAAGATTTTGAAGATAGACACTTGGTAGAACTTGCTCCTACTTATGAAATTGTTGTTGCTTCTTTAGTACACACGTTAGAAGCTAGATTTGTTAATCTCAATCCCATGATTCAACATATGTTTCTTACACTCAGTGATATGGAAGAAGGAGAAAATAAAGATTTTGTATTAGAAACCCTTCTTAAAGAATTTGGTGGTGTAGCAAGAGAAGCTAGAAAAGTCTTTGCTAAATATAATATGCTTGGCTCTTATACCAACTTTGCTAGTACCCTTGAAAAGATGGAAAAAGATAGAAAAAAGTACACTAATCAAGTTAATTATGAGGGGGATATTAAAACATCAATACCTTGCAAGCTCTTAGGAATGTGCGAGGCACTAGAAAAGAATTATGATTGGATTGTTCCTGAAAATTTGTTTGATGAGAATAGCAAGCCTAAGAGTAATGAAAAAGGAGCCTCTGAAACTTACATAGATAAGATACAATGCATAGTTGATAAAACCCCAAACCCCGCTGTTGATGCTTCATCTCTTGATAATACTTGATGCACACTTTCTGCGCCTAGCTGAAAGGCCTTAAAGAAAAGCGCTTATGGGAGACAACCCATGATTTTACTTCTGCACTTTTATTTTATATTTGAGTCTTGGAAGTTGTTACTACTGTAGCAACCTCTCCTTATCTTTATTTTGTTGCATTGTTGTGCCAAGTAAAGTCTTTTATAGTAAGGTTCATACTAGATTTGGATTACTGCGCAGAAACAAATTTCTTGCTGTCACGAATTTGAGCAGTAGTCTCTGTAGGTAACTCAGAAAAATCTGCCAATTTACGTGAGTAATCTCAGATATGTACGCAACTTTCATTCAATTTGAGCATTTTCATTTGAGCAAGTCTGGTGCACCTAAATAATTCGTCTTTACGGACTATTCTGTTTTGACAGATTCTGCCTTTTATTTCGCATTGCCTATTTTGCTATGTTTGATGGATTTCTTTATTCCATTAACTTTCAGTAGCTTTGTGTAATGTCCAGAAGTGTTAAGAATGATTATGTCACCTCTAAACATGTGAATTTTGATTATGCACTAACCCTCTAATGAGTTGTTTTGAGTTTGGTGTGGAGGAAGTTTTCAAGGATCAAGAGAGGAGGATGATACAATATAATCAAGGAGAGTGAAAGCTCTAAGCTTGGGGATGCCCCGGTGGTTCATCCCTGCATATTTCAAGAAGACTCAAGCATCTAAGCTTGGGGATGCCCAAGGCATCCCCTTCTTCATCGACAACATTATCAGGTTCCTCTAGTGAAACTATATTTTTATTCCATCACATCTTATGTGCTTTACTTGGAGCGTCTGTATGTTTTTGTTTTTGTTTTTGTTTGAATAAAAAGGATCCTAGCATTAATTTTGTGGGAGAGAGACACGCTCCGCTGTTGCATATGAACATATATGTTCTTGGCTTTACTCATAATGTTCATGGCGAAGGCTGAAACTGCTTCGTTAATTGTTATATGGTTGGAAACAGAAAATGCTACATGTGGTAATTGGTATGATGTCTTGAATAACTTGGCAATTGTTGTGCTCAAATATATCATGTTTAAGCTCTTGCATCATATACTTTGCACCTATTAGTGAAGAAATACATAGAGCTTGCTAAAATTTGGTTTGCATGATTGGTCTCTCTAAGGTCTAGATATTTTCTAGTAAGGGTTTGAACAACAAGGAAGACAATGTAGAGTCTTATAATGCTTGCAATATGTTCTTATGTAAGTTTTGATGTACTAGTTCATACTTGTGTTTGCTTCAAATAACCTTGCTAGCCTAAGCCTTGTATTGAGAGGGATTACTTCTCGTGCATCCAAATCCTTGAGCCAATAACTATGTCATTTGTGTCCACCATACCTACCTACTACATGGTATTTTCTGCCATTCCAAAGTAAATTGCTTGAGTCCTACCTTTAAAATTTCATTCTTTGTCTTTGCAATATATATCTCATGGGACAAATAGCCTAAAAACTATTGTGGTATTGAATATGTACTTATGTATCTTATTTTTTATTAAGTTGCTTGTTGAGCGATAACCATGTTCCTGGGGACGCCATCAACTATCTTTGTTGAATATCATGTGAGTTGCTATGCATGTTCGTCTTGTCTGAAGTAAGGGTGATTTATCATGATCAATGGTTTGAGTATGCATATTGTTAGAGAAGAATATTCGGCCACCAACTAAAGCCATGATCCATGGTGGAAGTTTCAGTTTGGACAACAATCCTCAATCTCTTATGAGAATATTATTTGTTGTTGAATGCTTATGCATTAAAGAGGAGTCCATTATCTGTTGTCTATGTTGTCCCGGTATGGATGTCTAAGTTGAGAATAATCAAAAGCGAGAAATCCAATGCGAGCTTTCTCCTTAGACCTTTGTACAGGCGGCATAGAGGTACCCCTTTGTGACATTTGGTTAAAACATATGCTATGCAATGATAATCCATGTAAATCCAAACTAATTAGGACAAGGTGCGGGCACTATTGGTATACTACGCATGAGGCTTGCAACTTGTAGGATATCTTATACATAATACATATGCTTTATTACTACCGTTGACAAAATTGTTTCTTGTTTTCAAAATAAAAGCTCTAGCACAAATATAGCAATCCATGCTTCCCTCTTCGAAGGGCCTTTCTTCTACTTTTATGTTGAGTCAGTTACCTACTTCTTTCTATCTTAGAAGCAAACACTTGTGTCAATTGTGCATTAGTTCTTACATGCTTACTTATTGCACTTATTATTTTACTTTATGCTGGCAATTATCCATGAGATATGCATGTTGAAAGTTGAAAGCAACTGCTGAAACTTAATCTTCCTTTGTGTTGCTTCAATGCCTTTATTAGAATCTATTGCTTTATGAGTTAACTCTTATGCAAGACTTATTGATGCTTGTCTTGAAAGTACTATTCATGAAAAGTCTTTGCTATATGATTCAATTGTTTACTCATTATCTTTACCATTGCTTCGAATCGCTGCATTCATCTCATGTGCTTACAATAGTATTGATCAAGATTATGATAGCATGTCACTTCAGAAATTATCTTTGTTATCATTTACCTACTCGGGACGAGTAGGAACTAAGCTTGGGGATGCTGATACGTCTCCAACGTATCGATAATTTCTTATGTTCCATGCTTGTTTTATGATGATACACACATGTTTTATACATACTTTATGTCTTTTTTATGCATTTTCCGGCACTAACCTATTAACAAGATGCCGAAGAGCCATTTGCTGTTTTCTGCTGTTTTTGGTTTCAGAAATCCTAGTAAGGAAATATTCTCGGAATTGGACGAAATCAACGCCCAGGATCTTATTTTTCCACGAAGCTTCCAGAAGTCCGAAAGGGAAACGAAGTGGGGCGACGAGGCGGCGACACGCCAGGACGGCGCGGCCCAAGTCCTGGCCGTGCGGCCCTGTTGTGTGGGCCCCTCGCGTCGCCCCTAAACCTACCTCTTCGCCTATAAGAAGCCTTCGTCGATAATAACTCCAGTACCGAGAGCCACGATACGGAAAACCTTCCAGAGACGCCGCCGCCGCCAATCCCATCTCGGGGGATTCAGGAGATTGCCTCCGGCACCCTGCCGGAGAGGGGAATCATCTCCCGGAGGACTCTTTACCGCCATGGTCGCCTCCGGAGTGATGTGTGAGTAGTTCACCCCTGGACTATGGGTCCATAGCAGTAGCTAGATGGTTGTCTTCTCCTAATTGTGCTATCATTGTTCGATCTTGTGAGCTGCCTAACATGATCAAGATCATCTATTTATAATGCTACATGTTGCGCTTGTTGGGATCCGATGAATATTGAATGCTATGTTATGTTGATTATCAATCTATCATCTATGTGTTGTTTATGATCTTGCATGCTCTCCGTTATTAGTAGAGGCTCTGGCCAAGTCGTTACCTGTAACTCCAAGAGGGAGTATTTATGCTCGATAGTGGGTTCATGCCTCCATTAAATCTAGGACGAGTGAAAGAAAGTTCTAAGGTTGTGGATGTCTTGTTGCCACTAGGGATAAAACATCAATGCTATATCTAAGGATGTATGTGTTGATTACATTACGCACCATACTTAATGCAATTGTCCGTTGTTTGCAATTTAATATCTGGAGGGGTTCGGATGATACCATCGAAGGTGGACTTTTTAGGCATAGATGCATGCTGGATAACGGTCTATGTACTTTGTCGTAATGCCCAATTAAATCTCACACTACTCATCATAACATGTATGTGCATGGTCATGCCCTCTTTATTTGTCAATTGCCCAACTGTAATTTGTTCACCCAACATGCTATTTATCTTATGGGAGCGACACCACCAGTGAACTGTGGACCCCGGTCCATTCTTTACATCAAATACAATCTACTGCAATACTCGTTCTACTGTTTTCTTCAAACATCATCATCCACACTATACATCTAATTCTTTGTTACATCAAGCCGGTGAGATTGACAACCTCACTGTCACGTTGGGGCAAAGTAATTTGATTGTGTTGTGCAGGTTCCACGTTGGCGCCGGAATCCCTGGTGTTGCGCCGCACTACACTATGCCGCCATCAACCTTCAACGTGCTTCTTGACTCCTACTGGTTCGATAAACCTTGGTTTCTTACTGAGGGAAACTTACTGTTGTACGCATCACACTTTCCACTTGGGGTTCCCAACGATCGCGTGCTGTACGCGTGTCATAGGGCCCGAGTGCCATGATCTCAGATCTGAACATGTTATCAATTCATGATGATATTCATTGTTTTATGATCTTACCTGCAAGTTGTATACATGTATTGTTGTCCGGAACCCGAGGCCCCAAAGTGACAGAAATTGGGACAACCGAAGGGGAAGGCGGTGATATGAGGATCACATGTGTTCACGGAGTGTTAATGCTTTGCTCCGGTGCTCTATTAAAAGAAGTACCTTAATTTCCAGTAGATTGCCTAGAGGCCCGGCTGCCACCGGCTGGTAGGACAAAAGATGTTGTGCAAGTTTCTCATTGCGAGCACGTACGACTAAATATGGAACACATGCCTATGGATTGTTTAGTACTTGGATACCGTTTTATTACTATCTGCAAATGCCCTACCTTGATTGTTACATGAGTTTCTCTCATCCATGCAACGCCCGTTCATCCATCCATGTTCCTACAATATTTTAATCCTGCTATTTACTATAATCACTACTGCTGTCTTTGTTACACTGCTGCTTATATTTCACTACTGCTACTGCTATAAAACTGTTGCTACTGATAAACTCTTGCGAGCAAGTCTGTTTCCAGGTGCAGCTGAATTGACAACTCCGTTGTTAAGGCTTACAAATATTCTTTGCCTCCCCTTGTGTCGAATCAATAAATTGGGTTTTACTTCCCTCGAAGACTGTTGCGATCCCCTATACTTGTGGGTCATCACCGGAGTAGACGGATCTCGTGATCCGCCACCCCAGAAACCAGCCGGACCGCCTCCGGCGAAGAATGAAGCGACCACCACCAAACCTGGATCAGATCCCGGGCGCCCTCTGTGACTCAGAGATAGCCAAGAGGAAACGCTGCAACCGCCAAAGGTTGGCAGCGCCGCCGCCCACCGTGGCCCAAAGGGCTCGGGGCCAACGACCACCACGAATGTCGCCGATGCGTGATCTCCCCATTCGCCGCCATCTCGGATCGCTGCCGCTTGAAAGGAGTGGAGGTACGCCGCCGTACCCCGATCGCCAAGCTGAGGAAGGCCGCCGCCGCGCCGCAGGGGCTTTGCCCGACGACGCTCTGGGCGGCGGCGGCGGAGAGAAGACCGCGCAGAGGAGGGCTAAGGGAGGGAGGAAGGGGGCGCCGGTGCGGCGTGCCGACCGCCGCGCGGACGCGAGGGAGTTCTCTGGTTTCTCCTAGGGTGCTTACTAAAGTGGCACTTGCAAAGTTGTTTAAAAAGTAGGACCGGTGGCCTCGAAGTGACTCCCTTCATTCTCTTTTATTCTACATCTTATAACAGAAATTTGTTCCAATTTACTCTACATTTTACGTTAATAAACATGTTATCCACCATAACCTTCTCGGTAGTTCAATCTTAGGCCTCCTTTGATTCATAGGATACGAAAATCGTAGGAATAGAAAAATTATAGGATTGATGTCATGGCTAGTTAAATCATAGAGGAAAATTAGTTATGTTTTATCAACGGCGGAGCCAGGAAATAAGCATAAGGGGGCCGGTGATGTCTACGCACGCTTCTATTCCTGTAGACAGTGTTGGACCTCCAAGAGCAGAGGTTTGTAGAACAACAGCAAGTTTCCCTTAAGTGAATCACCCAAGGTTTATCGAACTCGGGGAGGTAGAGGTCAAAGATATCCCTCTCAAGCAACCCTGCAATTAAGATACATGAAGTCTCTTGTGTCCCCAACACACCTAATACACTTGTCAGATGTATAGGTGCACTAGTTCGGCGAAGAGATAGTGAAATACAAGTAATATGGATGATTATAAGTAGTAATTGCAATCTGAAATAAAAATAGCAGCAAGCAAACATGTAGTAGAACTTGTTGGAAACGGTGTTTCAATGCTTAGAAATAAGGCCTAGGGATCATACTTTCACTAGTGGACACTCTCAACAATGATCACATAATTGAATAAATAAATGCTGCTCTCTAACACTCTCTTGTTGGATAACAAACACCATTCATTGTGTAGGGCTACAAAAGCACACCTCAAGCCGGAGTAAACAAGCTCCACAACGTCATAAAGGAATCACACACGATGCGCACACTGTCACCATCACACCGTGGAGAGTGAATCCGGAGTTCATATTAAAGTAACCTCTAGAGTGCATAATAGACCGTTGCAATTTAGACCGAGTACTAACATAGCATACACACTGTCACCAATAGCTATGAAAGGGGGAATAGATCACATCAATACTATCATAGTAATAGTTAACTTCATAATCTACAAGAGATTACAATCGTAACCTACGCCAAGTACTACATGATGCACAAACTGTCAACTTTACATCATGGAGGAGGAATAGACTACTTTAATAACATCACTAGAGTAGCACATAGATTAATAGTGATACAAATCTCATGATCACATAAAGATCACACCATGGGAGAGAGAGATGAACCACATAGCTACCGGTAGAGCCCTCAGCCTCGGGGGAGAACTACTCCCTCCTCATCATGGGAGTCAGCAGTGGCGATGAAGATGGCGGTGGTGTCGATGGAGATGCATTCCGGGGGCAATTCCCCGTCCCGGCGGCGTGCCGGAACAGAGATTCTGTCCCCCGAAACTTGTCTTCGCGATGGCGGCGGCTACGGAACTCTTCGTGGAATATCGTCGACTCCCCTAGGGTTTTCGGAGACGGGGGAACATATAGGCGAAGGGGCGATGTCATTGGAGTCCCGAGGGGCCCACCCCATATGGCGGTGCGGCCAGGGGTGGGGCCGCCTCGTGGCTCCTCTTCGTCTCCTCTTCGGTGTTCTGGAAGCCTCCGTGGAAAATAAGACCGTGGGCTTTTGTTTCGTCCAATTCCGAGAATATTTCCTGTGTAGGATTTCTGAAACCAAAAACAGCAGAAAACAGGAACTGACGCTTCGGCATCTTGTTAATAGGTTAGTCCCGGAAAATGCATAAAATGATATAAAGTGTATATAAAACATGTAGGTATTGTCATAAAACTAGCATGGAACATCAGAAATTATAGATACGTTGGAGACGTATCAAGCATCCCCAAGCTTAGTTCCTACTTGCCCTCGAGTAGGTAAACGATAAAAAGAATAATTTCTGAAGTGACATGCTACCAACATAATCTTGATCAATACCATTGTAAAGCATATGAGATGAATGAAGTGATTCAAAGCAATGGTAAAGATAATGACTAAACAACTAAATCATATAGCAAAGACTTTTCATGAATAGTACTTTCAAGACAAGCATCAATAAGACTTGCATAAGAGTTAACTCATAAAGCAATAGATTCTTAATAGAAGGTTTTGAAGCAACACAAAGGAAGATTTAAGTTTCAGCAGTTGCTTTCAACTTCAACATGTATATCTCATGGATAATTGTCAACACAAAGTAATATGATGAGTGCAATAAGCAAGCATGTTTTTTTTCGAAATGGGGGAAATATCGCCCCAGCTTCTGCATCCAAAGGATGCACACGGCTTTTTTATTAGATTATTCACGAACCTTACAAGAAACAATACAAAAGACCAATCTCGAAGCAACCTAACTATACCTACAGTGGGATGAAGAGGGTGACAATACACCAACTCACATCAACCAAAACTAGATGCCTTCCCAAACCGCCCAATAGCAGGTGAGAAGCACATCCAGTCAAGCAGACTCTCAGCGTATGCCAACGCCCACGCCACAGGAGTTGCTTCCGCCGTCTTCCTCGACTCCATCTTCAAGAGAGATCATCGCATTAACCTTGCAAGACCTGCCATCGATGCCACCATGACGCCAGACGGCTCCACCAACCTGCACCTATACATCATCCCGCATCTGTCGTTGATACCCTGCAGCACCATGCCGCTGAGACACAGCGCCAACAATGTGGTAGATGAACACCACTCCACCGAGAACCGCCAACATCCAGCAGCTGCTCCAAAAACGTAGCCCCATGAGGTAGAACAACGCGGGGCGCGCCGCCATCGTCCGATCCGGGAGACCCGGACCTAGGGTTTCCCCCGGAGCAGCACAAGTGAGAGACCGCAGACTGCGACGACGATGCCTTCAAGAAGGTAGCGGCGCGACACGTCGCCATCATCTGCCAACCGAAGTCGGAGCACGGTTTTCACCGGCAGCCGCGCAACCCCAACTCGCCGAGTGTAGTGCCAAGACGGGCAAAGATGACGCCTCGACAAGGTAACGATGTCGACCGATGCTGCCATCATCCGCCAAGACCGAGGTCGAGGCTCAGTTTTCACCGGCCGCCATGACACCCCGGACTAGATCACCATTATCGGAGACCTGTGTGAGATCCCATGATCCCCACACAGGACTACCAGCCTAGCCGACCACCTCCGACGGAGAAGATGGACACCACCGCCATGCCCAGGGTAGTTACCCTGGATTCCTCGCGTCGCAAGAATAGCCCAAGATTTCCTCCGCGAACCGTCGTCGGGGACCTCACAGAGCAGAGCCATGCCCCAGTCCCGTCCAGGCCCATCTAGGCCCAGATCGGGGCCCAGACCACCGCCGCCACCCGTAGCCGTCGACAGAAGGGTCGCCGATGTCCTCCGGCCGCTGCCATGCCGCGACGCCCCGTCGACCTGGCCGGTGCGATCGCCGCCGCCAACGCAAGATGCGCCCCCGCCGAGTCGCGGATGAGAACCTCCGCCGCCGCCGCCACGCCACCGAGGCTTTGCCCGGCAGCGCCTCCGGTGGCGGCGGCAGGGAGAGAAGGCCCGAGGAGATACGAGAGGAGGGGCTGCCGGAGCGCCCGGGCGCGGCGCGGCGCCGCCGCGTCGGGGCGAGGGTTAGGAGGGGTGAGGGTTCTCCTAACAAGTGTTAAAGAATCAATGCACACAGTTGACACAAGTGTTTGCTTCTAAGATAGAAAGAAGTAGGTAAACTGACTCAACATAAAGTAAAAGAAAGGCCCTTCGCAGAGGGAAGCAGGGATTAAATCATGTGCTAGAGCTTTTCAAGTTTTGAAATCATATAGGGAGCATACAAATAAAGTTTTGAGAGGTGTTTGTTGTTGTCAACGAATGGTAGGGTTAGGAGGGGCGAGGGTTAGGAGGGGCGAGGGTTCTCCTAAGCAAGCATGTAAGAATCAATGCACACAGTTGACACAAGTGTTTGCTTCTAAGATAGAAAGAAGTAGGTAAACTGACTCAACATAAAGTAAAAGAAAGGCCCTTCGCAGAGGGACCAGGGATTAAATCATGTGCTAGAGCTTTTCAAGTTTTGAAATCATATAGAGAGCATACAAATAAAGTTTTGAGAGGTGTTTGTTGTTGTCAACGGATGGTAGTGGGCACTCTAACCCCCTTGTCAAACAGACTTTCAAAGAGCGGCTCCCATGAAGGACGTTATCTCTACCAGCAAGGTAGATCATCCCTCTTCTCTTTTGTTTACACATGTACTTTAGTTTTACTTATGGATGACACTCCTCCCAACCTTTTGCTTTCACAAGCCATGGCTAACCGAATCCTCGGGTGCCTTCCAACATTTCACATACCATGGAGGAGTGTCTATTTGCAAAATTAAGTTGCTTACTGATGAATCAAGGCAAAACATGTGAAGAAAATTATTAATGAAAGTTGATTAATTGGGGCTGGGAACCCCGTTGCCAGCTCTTTTTGCAAAATTATTGGATAAGCGGATGAAGCCACTAGTCCATTGGTGAAAGTCTACCCAACAAGAGTGAAAGATAAAACACAAGATACTTCCTCATGAGCTATAAAACATTGACACAAATAAGGAGTAATAAAGTTTTGAATTGTTTAAAGGTAGCACATGAAGTATTTAATTGGAATGGTAGAAAAATACCACATAGTAGGTAGTTATGGTGGACACAAATGGCATAAGTTTTGGCTCAAGGTTTTGGATGCACGAGAAGCATTCCCTCTCAGTACAAGGCTTTGGCTAGCAAGGTTGTTTGAAGCAAACACAAGTATAAACCGGTACAGCAAAACTTACATAAGAACATATTGCAAGCATTATAAGACTCTACACTGTCTTCCTTGTTGCTCAAACACTTTTACCAGAAAATATCTAGACCTTAGAGAGACCAATCATGCAAACCAAATTTTAACAAGCTCTACGGTAGTTCTCCACTAATAGGTTTAAACCACATGATGCAGGAGCTTAAACATGATCTACTTGAGAGCTCAAAACAATTGTCAAATATCAAATTATTCAAGACAATATACCAATTATCACATGAAGCATTTTCTGTTTCCAACCAAATAGCAATAAATGAAGCGGCTTTCAACTTTCGCCATGAACATTAAAAGTAAAGCTAAGAACACCAGTGTTCACATGAACAAGCCGAGCGTGTCTCTCTCCCACACAAGGAATGCTAGGATCCGAATTTATTCAAACATAAACAAAAATAGAAACATACAGACGCTCCAAGTAAAGCACATAAGATGTGACGGAATAAAAACATAGTTTCACTAGAGGTGACCTGATAAGTTGTCGATGAAGAAGGGGATGCCCAAGGCATCCCCAAGCTTAGATGCTTGAGTCTTCTTGAAATATGCAGGGATGAACCACGGGGGCATCCCCAAGCTTAGACTTTTCACTCTTCTTGATCATATTATATCATCCTCCTCTCTTGATCCTTGAAAACTTCCTCCACACCAAACTCAAAACAATCTCATTAGAGGTTTAGTGCATAATCAAAAATTCACATGTTCAGCGAGGACACAATCATTCCCAACACTTATGGACATTACCCAAGGTTACTGAAGTTTAATGGAGTAAAGAAATCCACTCAAACACAGTAAAAGAAGCAATGCGAAATAAAAGGCAGAATCTGTCAAAACAGTACAGTCCGTAAAGACGAATTTTTTCGAGGCACTTAACATGCTCAGATGAAGAAGCTAAAATTGAATAAAAGTTGCGTACATATCTGAGGATTACTCATGAATTTTTACAGAATTTTTAGATTCTCCTACAGAGACAACAACTCAAATTCGTGATAGCTAAAAATCTGTTTCTACGCAGAAATCCAAATCTAGTATCAACTCTCTATCAAAGACTTTACTTGGCACAATGATGCGCGTGGTTGACGTATTTTCTTTTTGTTCGACACGCGTCCGTTGGGAACCCCAAGAGGAAGGTGTGATGCGCACATCGGCAAGTTTCCCTCAGTAGAAACCAAGGTTTATCGAACCAGTAGGAGTCAAGAAGCACGTTGAAGGTTGATGGCGGCGAGATGTAGTGCGGTGCAACACCAGGGATTCCGGCGCCAACGTGGAACCTGCACAAAACAAACCAAGTACTTTGCCCCAACGAAACAGCGAGGTTGTCAATCTCACCGGCTTGCTGTAACAAAGGATTAGATGTATAGTGTGGAAGATGATTATTTGCAGAAAACAGTAGAACAGTATTGCAGTAGATTGTATTTCAGTATAGAGAATTGGACCGGGGTCCACAGTTCACTAGAGGTGTCTCTCCCATAAGATAAACATCATGTTGGGTGAACAAATTACAGTTGGGCAATTGACAAATAAAGAGGGCATGACCATGCACATACATATTATGATGAGTATAGTGAGATTTAATTGGGCATTACGACAAAGTACATAGACCACTATCCAGCATGCATCTATGCCTAAAAAGTCCACCTTCGGGTTATCATCCGAACCCCTCCAGGTATTAAGTTGCTAACAACGGACAATTGCATTAAGTATTGCGCGTAATGTAATCGAGTAACTACATCCTCGAACATAGCACCAATGTTTTATCCCTAGTGGCAACAGACATCCATAATCTTAGAGATTTCTGTCACTTCCCCGCATTCACGGAGACATGAACCCACTATCGAGCATAAATACCCGCTCTTGGAGTTAAGAGTAAAAACTTGGCCGGAGCCTCTACTAATAACGGAGAGCATGCAAGATCATAAACAACACATAGATATAAATTGATAATCAACATAACATGGTATTCTCTATTCATCGGATCCCAACAAACACAACATATAGAATTACGGATAGATGATCTTGATCATGTTCGGCAGCTCACAAGACCCGACAATTAAGCACAATGAGGAGAAGACAACCATCTAGCTACTGCTATGGACCCATAGTCCAGGGGTGAACTACTCACACATCACTCCGGAGGCGACCATGGCGGCGTAGAGTCCTCCGGGAGATGAATCCCCTCTCCGGCAGGGTGCCGGAGGCGATCTCCTGAATCCCCCAAGATGGGATTGGCGGCGGCGGTGTCTCTGGAAGGATTTCCGTATCGTGGCTCTCGGTACTGGGGGTTTCGCGACGAAGGCTTTAAGTAGGCGGAAGGGTAGGTCAGGGGGCGACGCGAGGGGCTCAGGAGACAGGGCGGCGCGGCCAAGGGTGGGGCCGTGCCGCCTGCCCTCCTGGCCACCTCGTGGCCCCACTCCGTTGACTCTTCGGTCTTCTGGAAGCTTCATGGCAAAATAGGACCCTGGGCGTTGATTTCGTCCAATTCCGAGAATATTTCCTTACTAGGATTTCTGAAACCAAAAACAGCGAGAAAACAAGAATCGGCACTTTGGCATCTTGTTAATAGGTTAGTTCCAGAAAATGCACGAATATGACATGAAGTGTGCATAAAACATGTAGATATCATCAATAATGTGGCATGGAACATAAGAAATTATCGATACGTCGGAGACGTATCAGCATCCCCAAGCTTAGTTTCTGCTCGTCCCGAGCAGGTAAACGATAAACAAAGATAATTTCTGGAGTGACATGCCATCATAACCTTGATCATACTATTTGTAAGCATATGTAGTGAATGCAGCGATCAAAACAATGTAAATGACATGAGTAAACAAGTGAATCATATAGCAAAGACTTTTCATGAATAGTACTTCAAGACAAGCATCAATAAGTCTTGCATAAGAGTTAACTCATAAAGCAATAATTCAAAGTAAAGGTATTGAAGCAACACAAAGGAAGATGAAGTTTCAGCGGTTGCTTTCAACTTATAACATGTATATCTCATGGATATTGTCAACATAGAGTAATATAACAAATGCAATATGCAAGTATGTAGGAATCAATGTACAGTTCACACAAGTGTTTGCTTCTTGAGGTGGAGAGAGATAGGTGAACTGACTCAACATAAAAGTAAAAGAATGGTCCTTCAAAGAGGAAAGCATCGATTGCTATATTTGTGCTAGAGCTTTGATTTTGAAAACCAGAAACAATTTTGTCAACGGTAGTAATAAAGCATATGTATCATGCAAATTATATCTTACAAGTTGCAAGCCTCATGCATAGTATACTAATAGTGCCCGCACCTTGTCCTAATTAGCTTGGACTACCGGGATTATCGCAATGCACATGTTTTAACCAAGTGTCACAAAGGGGTACCTCTATGCCGCCTGTACAAAGGTCTAAGGAGAAAGCTCGCATTGGATTTCTCGCTATTGATTATTCTCAACTTAGACATCCATACTGGGACAACATAGACAACATATAATGGACTCCTCCTTTATGCATAAGCACGTAGCAACAATTAATTTTCTCATATGAGATTGATTATATATGTCCAAAACTGAAACTTCCACCATGGATCATGGCTTTAGTTAGCGGCCCAATGTTCTTCTCTAACAATATGCACGCTCTAACCATAAGGTGGTAGATCGCCCTTACTTCAGACAAGACGAACATGCATAGCAACTCACATGATATTCAACAAAGGGTAGTTGATGGCGTCCCCGGGAACATGGTTATCGCACAACGAGCAACTTAATAAGAGATAAAGTGCATAAGTACATATTCAATACCACAATAGTTTTTAAGCTATTTGTCCCATGAGCTATATATTGTAAAGGTGAAGAATGGAAATTTAAAGGTAGCACTCAAGCAATTTACTTTGGAATGGCAGAGAAATACCATGTAGTAGGTAGGTATGGTGGACACAAATGGCATAGTGGTTGGCTCAAGTATTTTGGATGCATGAGAAGTCTTCCCTCTCGATACAAGGTTTAGGCTAGCAAGGCTATTTGAAACAAACACAAGGATGAAGCGGCGCAGCAAAACTCACATAAAAGACATATTGTAACAATTATAAGACTCTACATCGTCTTCCTTGTTGTTCAAACTCAATACTAGAAATTATCTAGACCTTAGAGAGGCCAAATATGCAAACCAAATTTTAGCATGCTCTATGTATTTCTTCATTAATAGGTGCAAAGTATATGATGCAAGAGCTTAAACATGAGCACAACAATTGCCAAATATCACATTATCCAAGACATCATAGCAATTTACTACATGTATCATTTTCCAATTCCAACCATGTAACAATTTAACGAAGAAGAAACTTCGCCATGAATATTATGAGTAAAGCCTAAGGACATACTTGTCCATATGCAACAGCGGAGCGTGTCTCTCTCCCACACAATGAATGCTAGGATCCATTTTATTCAAACAAAACAAAAAAACAAAAACAAACCGACGCTCCAAGCAAAGCACATAAGATGTGATGGAATAAAAATATAGTTTCAGGGGAGGAACCTGATAATGTTGTCGATGAAGAAGGGGATGCCTTGGGCATCCCCAAGCTTACAAGCTTGAGTCTTCTTGATATATGCAGGGGTGAACCACCGGGGCATCCCCAAGCTTAAAGCTTTCACTCTCCTTGATCATGTTGTATCATCTCCCTCTCTTGATCCTTGAAAATTTCCTCCACACCAAACTTAGAACAACTCATTAGAGGGTTAGTGCACAATCAAAATATACATGTTCAGAGGTGACATAATCATTCTTAACACTTCTGGACATTGCACAAAGCTACTGAAAGACAATGGAATCGAAATATCCATCGAACATAACAAAACAGGCAATGCGAAATAAAAGGCAGAATCTGTCAAAACAGAACAGTTCGTAATGACGAATTTTATTGAGGCACCAGACTTGCTCATATGAAAATTCTCAAATTGAATGAAAGTTGCGTACATATCTGAGGATCACTCACGTAAATTGGCATAATTTTCTGAGTTACCTACAGAGAATTTTGCCCAGATTCGTGACAGCAAAGAAATCTGTTTCTGCGCAGTAATCCAAATCTAGTATGAACCTTACTATCAACGACTTTACTTGGCACAAAAAAACACTAAACTAAGATAAGGAGAGGTTGCTACAGTAGTAAACAACTTCCAAGACACAAAATAAAAACAAAGGTACTGTAGTAATGAAGGAGATATGCCCTAGAGGCAATAATAAAGTGGTTATTATTTATATCTTTATGTTTATGATAAATGTTTATATATCATGCTATAATTGTATTAACCGAAACATTAGTACATGTGTGATATGTAGACAAACAAGAAGTCCCTAGTATGCCTCTTAAACTAGCTTGTTGATTAATGGATGATTAGTTTCATAATCATGAACATTGGATGTTATTAATAACAAGGTTATGTCATTGTATGAATGATGTAATGGACACACCCAATTAAGCGTAGCATGAGATCTCGTCATTAAGTTATTTGCTATAAGCTTTCGATACATAGTTACCTAGTCCTTATGACCATGAGATCATGTTGCATCATACTCCTCTCTTGATCCTTGAAAACTTCCTCCACACCAAACTCGAAACAACTCATTAGAGGGTTAGTGCACAATATAAATTGACATATTCAGAGGTGACACAATCATTCTTAACACTTCTGGACATTGCATAATGCTACTGGACATTAGTGGATCAAAGAAATTCATCCAACATAGCGAAAGAGGCAATGCGAAATAAAAGGCAGAATCTGTCAAAACAGAACAGTTCGTATTGACGAATTTTAAAATGGCACCAGACTTGCTCAAATGAAAATGCTCAAATTGAATGAAAGTTGCGTACATATCTGAGGATCATGCACGTAAATTGGCATAATTTTCTGAGCTTCCTGCAGGGCAGTGGGCTCAGATTCGTGACAGCAAAGAAATCTGGAACTGCGCAGTAATCCAAATCTAGTACTTACTTTTCTATCAACGGCTTAACTTGGCACAACAAAACTCAAAACTAAGATAAGGAGAGGTTGCTACAGTAGTAAACAACTTCCAAGACACAAAATAAAAACAAAGTACTGTAGGTAAAAACATGGGTTGTCTCCCATAAGCGCTTTTCTTTAACGCCTTTCAGCTAGGCGCGAAAGTGTGTATCAAGTAACATCGAGAGATGAAGCATCAACATCATAATTTGTTCTAATGATAGAATCATAAGGTACCTTCATTCTCTTTCTAGGGAAGTGTTCCATACCTTTCTTGAGAGGAAATTGATATTTTATATTTCCTTCCCTCATATCAATAATAGCACCAACGGTTCGAAGAAAAGGTCTTCCCAATATAATTGGACAAGATGCATTGCATTCAATATCCAAGACAACAAAATCAACGGGAACAAGGTTATTGTTAACGGTAATGCGAACATTATCAACTTTACCCAAAGGTTTCTTTGTAGAATGATCAGCAAGATTAACATCCAAATAACAATTTTTCAGTGGTGGCAAGTCAAGCATATTATAAATTTTCTTCGGCATAACGAAATACTTGCACCAAGATCACATAAAGCATTACAATCAAAATCTTTAACCTTCATCTTAATGATGGGCTCCCAACCATCTTCTAGCTTTTTAGGAATAGAGGCTTCGCGCTCTAGTTTCTCTTCTCTAGCTTTTATGAGAGCATTTGTAATATGATGCGTGAAAGCCAAATTTATAGCACTAGCATTAGGACTTTTAGCAAGTTTTTGCAAGAACTTTATAACTTCAGAGATGTGGCAATCATCAAAATTCAAACCATTATAATCTAAAGCAATGGGATCATCATCCCCAATGTTGGAAAAAATTTCAGCGACTTTATCACGAGCGGTTTCAGCGGTTTTAGCGAGTTTCGAGGCAGTTTTCGCGCTTTGCATTAGAAGTGGAAACATTGCTAACACCAATTCTTTTATTAGTATGAGTAGGAGGTGCAGCAACATGTGTAGCATTAGCATTACTAGTGGTGGTAATAGTCCAAACTTTAGCTATATTCTTCTCTTTAGCTAGTTTTTCATTTTCTTCTCTATCCCACCTAGCACGCAGTTCAGCCATTAATCTTATATTCTCATTAATTCTAACTTGAATGGCATTTGCTGTAGTAGCAATCTTATTATGATGATTCTCATTAGGCAAAACTTTTGATTTCAAAAGATCAACATCGACGACAAGACTATCGACTTTAGAAGCAAGTATATCAATTTTCCCAAGCTTTTCTTCAACGGATTTGTTAAAAGCGGTTTGTGTACCAATAAATTCTTTAAGCATGGCTTCAAGTCCAGGGGTGAGTTCCTATTATTGTTGTAAGAATTTCCATAAGAATTACCATAGCCGTTGCCATTATTATAAGGATATGGCCTATAGTTGTTACTAGAATTGTTCAGGTAAGCATTGTTGTTGAAATTATTATTTTTAATGAAGTTTACATCAACATGTTCTTCTTGTGCAACCAATGAAGCTAACGGAACATTATTAGGATCAATATTAGTCCTATCATTCACAAGCATAGACATAATAACATCAATCTTATCACTCAAGGAAGAGGTTTCTTCGACGGAATTTACCTTCTTACCTTGTGGAGCTCTTTCAGTGTGCCATTCGAGTAGTTGATCATCATATTATCAAGAAGCTTTGTTGCTTCACCAAGAGTGATGGACATAAAGGTACCTCCAGCAGCTGAATCCAATAAATTCCGTGAAGAAAAATTTAGTCCTGCATAGAAGGTTTGGATGATCATCCAAGTAGTCGATCCATGGGTTGGGCAATTTTTAACCAGAGATTTCATTCTTTCCCAAGCTTGAGCAACATGTTCAGTATCTAATTGTTTAAAATTCATTATGCTACTCCTCAAAGATATAATTTTAGCGGGGGGATAATATCTACCAATAAAAGCATCCTTGCATTTAGTCCATGAATCAATACTATTCTTAGGCGAGAGATAGCAACCAATCTTTAGCTCTTCCTCTTAATGAGAAAGGGAACAATTTTAGTTTAATAATATCACCATCTACATCTTTATATTTTTGCATTTCGCATAGTTCAACAAAATTATTAAGATGGGCAGCGACATCATCGAGAACTAATTCCGGAAAATTGATCTTTCATGACAAGATTCGATAAAGCGGGTTTAATTTCAAAGAATTCTGCTTGTAGTAGCAGAGTGGAGCAATAGGTGTGCATAAGAAATCATTATTATTTGTGGTTGTGAAGTCACACAACTTAGTATTTTCAGCGTTGGCCATTTTAGCAATAGTAAATAAAGCAAACTAGATAAAGTAAATGCAAGTAAACTAATTTTTTTGTGTTTTCGATATAGCAAACAAGATAGCAAATAAAGTAAAACTAGCAACTAATTTTTTTGTATTTTGATTTAGTGCAGCAAACAAAGTAGTAAATAAAATAAAGCAAGACAAAAACAAAGTAAAGAGATTGAGAAGTGGAGACTCCCCTTGCGGCGTGTCTTGATCTCCCCGGCAACGGCGCCGGAAAATATGCTTGATGGCGTGTATTTCACACGTTCGTTGGGCAACCCCAAGAGGAAGGTATGATGCGCACGGCAGCAAGTTTTCCCTCGGAAAGAAACCAAGGTTTATCGAACCGGGAGGAGCCAAGAAGCACGTTGAAGGTTGATGGCGGCGGGATGTAGTGCGGCGCAACACCGGGGATTCCGGCGCCAACGTGGAACCTGCACAACACAACCAAACTACTTTGCCCCAACGAAACGAGTGAGGTTGTCAATCTCACCGGCTTGCTGTAACAAAGGATTAACCGTATTGTGTGGAAGATGATTGTTTGCGAAGGAAAACGATGAGAACAAGTATT
>NC_061511.1:260232376-260243129 GCF_022539505.1 Lolium rigidum
ATCTTGCTTCTAAGGTTGATAGACTTGCCTCTGATGTTGATCTTTTGAAATTGAAAGTTATGACTAATAAGGATAATGATAATAAAATTGTTACTACATCAAACGCCATCCAAGTTCGAATTAATGAGAATATTAGATTGATGGCTGAATTGCATGCTAGGTGGGAAAGAGAAGAAAACGAAAAACTTGCTAAAGAGAATAATGTACTCCCTCCGATTCATATTAATTGACTCTAATATAGATGTATCTAGAACTAAAATGTGTCTAGATACATCCATATTGAAGTCAATTAATATGAATCGGAGGGAGTAGCTAAAGTTTGGACTATTACAACCACTAGTAATGTTAATGCTTCACATGTTGCTACACCCCCTACTATCAATGGTAAAATAATTGGTGTTGGCAATGTTTCTACTCCTAGTGCAAAGCGTGCAAAACTGCACTGAAGCTACTGAAATTGCTAAAGCTCGCTGAAGCTGTTTGTGATAAAGCTGCTTGAAATTTTTCAAAATATTGGGGACAATGATCCCATTGCTTGTAGATCATAATGGTTTAGATTTTGTTGATTGTCACATCTCTGAAGTTATAAAGTTCTTACAAAAACTTGCTAAAAGTCCCAATGCTAGTGCTATAAATTTGGCCTTTACAAAACATATTACAAATGCTCTCATAAAAGCTAGAGAGGAGAAACTAAAACTTGAAACTTCTATTCCTAGGAAGTTAGAAGATGGTTGGGAGCCCATCATTAAGATGAGGGTCAATGATTTTGATTGTAACGCTTTATGTGATCTTGGTGCAAGTATTTCTGTTATACCTAAGAAAATCTATGATATGCTTGACTTGCCACCATTGAAAAATTGTTATTTGGATGTTAATCTTGCTGATAATGCTATAAAGAAACCTTTAGGGAGGATTGATAATGTTCGCATTATGGTTAACAATAACCTTGTCCCCGTTGATTTTGTTGTCTTGGATATTGAATGCAATGCATCTTGTCCCATTATATTGGGAAGACCTTTTCTTGATCTGTTGGTGCTACCATTGATATGAAGGAAGGTAATATTAAATATCAATTTCCTCTTAAGAAAGGTATGGAACACTTCCCTAGAAAGAGAATGAAGTTACCTTATGATTCTATTATTAGAACAAATTATGATGTTGATGCTTCATCTCTTGATAATACTTGATTCACACTTTCCGCGCCTAGGCTGAAAGGCGTTAAGAAAAGCGCTTATGGGAGACAACCCATTATTTTACTTCTGCAATTTTGTTTTATATTTGAGTCTTGGAAGTTGTTACTACTGTAGCAACCTCTCCTTATCTTTATTTTATTGCATTGTTGTGCCAAGTAAAGTCTTTGATAGTAAAGTCAATACTAGATTTGGATTACTGCGCAGAAACATATTTCTTACTGTCACGAAATTGAGCAGCCCCTTCTATAGGAAATTTAGAAAAATCTGCCAATTTACGTGCGTGATCCTCAGATATGTATGCAACTTTCATTCAATTTGGGAATTTTCATCTGAGCAAGTTAAGTGCCCCTGAAAAATTCATCTTTACGGACTGTTCTGTTTTGATAGATTCTGCCTTTTATTTCGCATTGCCTGTTTTGCTATGTTTGATGGATTTCTTTGTTCCATTAACTTTCGGTAGCTTTGTGCAATGTCCAGAAGTGTTAAGAATGATTATGTCACCTCTGAATATATGAATTTTCAATTATGCACTAACCCTCTAATGAGTTTGTTTTGAGTTTGGTGTGGACGAAGTTTTCAAGGGTCAAGAAAGGAGGATGATACAATATGATCAAGAAGAGTGAAAAGTCTAAGCTTGGGGATGCCCCCGTGGTTCATCCCTGCATATTTTAAGAAGACTCAAGCATCTAAGCTTGAGGATGCCCAAGGCATCCCCTTCTTCATCGACAACTTATCAGGTCACCTCTAGTGAAACTATATTTTTATTCCGTCACATCTTATGTGCTTTACTTGGAGCATCTATTTGTTTTTATTTTTTATTTTTGTTTGAATAAAATCGGATCCTAGCATTCTTTGTGTTGGAGAAAGACACGCTCCGCTGTTTCATATGAACACTGGTGTTCTTAGCTTTACTTTTAATGTTCATGGCGAAGGTTGAAAGCTGCCGTTCATTGTTATTTGGTTGGAAACAGAAAATGCTTCATGTGGTAATTGGTATATTGTCTTGAATAATTTGATACTTGGCAATTGTTGTGCTCAAATAGATCATGTTTAAGCTCTTGCTTCATGTGCTTTGCACCTATTAATGAAGAACAACCATAGAGCTTGTTAAAATTTGGTTTGCATGATTGGTCTCTAGAGTCTAGATATTTTCTGGTTAAGGTGTTTGAACAACAAGGAGACGATGTAAAGTCTTATAATGCTTACAATATGTTCATATGTGAGTTTTGCTGCACCGTTTTTCACTTGAGTTTGCTTCAAACAACCTTGCTAGCCTAGCCTTGTATTGAGAGGAATTCTTCTCGTGCATCCAAATCCTTGAGCCAAAAACCATGCCATTTGTGTCCACCATACCTACCTACTACATGGTATTTCTCTGCCATTCCAAAGTAAATTACTTGAGTGCTACCTTTAAAAATTCTATCCTTTGTCTTTGCAATATATAGCTCATGGGAAAATAGCCTTAAAAACTATTGTGGTGAAGAATATGTACTTATGTGTCTTATTTCTTAATAAGTTGCTTGTTGAGCGGTAACCATGCTTCTGGGACGCCATCAACTATTACACCTCTGTTGAATATCATGTGAGTTGTTATGCATGTTCGTCTTGTCTGAAGTAAGGGCGATTTATCATGATCAAATGGTTTGAGTATGCATATTGTTAGAGAAGAACATTGGGCCGCTAACTAAAGCCATGATCCTTGGTGGAAGTTTCAGTTTGGACAATCAATCCTCAATCTCTTATGAGAATTTTATCTATTGTTGAATGCTTATGCATTAAAGAGGAGTCCATTATCTGTTGTCTATGTTGTCCCGGTATGGATGTCTAAGTTGAGAATAATCAAAAAGCGAGAAATCCAATGCGAACTTTCTCCTTAGACCTTTGTACAAGCGGCATAGAGGTACCCCTTTGTGACACTTGGTTGAAACATATGTTATGCAATGATAATCCATGTTAATCCAAGCTAATTAGGACAAGGTGCAAGCACTATTGGTAATCTATGCATGAGGCTTGCAACTTATAGGATATCTTATACATAACACATATGATTTATTACTACCGTTGACAAAATTGTTTCTATGTTTTCAAAATGAAAAGCTCTAGCACAAAAATAGTAATCCATGCTTCCCTCTGCGAAGGGCCTATCTTTTACTTTATGTTGAGTCAGTTTACCCATCTTCCTTCTATCTTAGAAGCAAACACTTGTGTGAACTGTGTGCATTGATTCTTACATGTTTACCTATTGCACTTGTTATATTACTTTGTGTTGACAATTATCCATGAGATAAATATGTTGAAGTTGAAAGCAACCGCTGAAACTTATATCTTCCTTTGTGTTGTTTCAAAGCTTTCTACTAAGAATCTATTGCTTTATGAGTAACTCTTATGCAAGTCTTATTGATGCTTGTCTTGAAAGTATTATTCATGAAAAGTCTTTGATATATGATTCATTTGTTTACTCATTGTCTTTACCATTGCTTCGAATCGCTGCATTCATCTCATATGCTTTACAATAGTATTGATCAAGATTATGATAGCATGTCACTTCATAAATTATCCTTGTTATCGTTTACCTACTCGAGGGCGAGTAGGAACTAAGCTTGGGGATGCTTGATACGTCTCAAACGTATCTATAATTTCTTATGTTCCATGCTACTTTTATGATGATACTCACATGTTTTATACACACTTTATGTCATATTTATGCATTTTCCGGCACTAACCTATTGACGAGATGCCGAAGAGCCAGTTGTTGTTTTCTGCTGTTTTTGGTTTCAGAAATCCTACAAAGGAAATATTCTCGGAATTGGACGAAATCAACGCCCAGGGTCTTATTTTTCCACGAAGCTTCTAGAAGACCGAGGGAGAAACGAAGTGGGGCCACGGGGCGCCGACACCATAGGCCGGCGCGGCCAGGGTGGGCCCCGCGCCGCCCTATGGTGTGGGGCCCCCGTGCCTCTTCGAGACTCCGCCCTTCCGCCTACTTAAAGCCTTCGTCGCGAAAACCCCGGTACTGAGAACCACGATACGAGAAAACCTTCCAGAGACGCCGCCGCCGCCAATCCCATCTCGGGGGATTCAGGAGATCGCCTCCGGCACCCTACCGGAGAGGGGAATCATCTCCCGGAGGTCTCTTCATCACCATGATCGCCTTCGGATCGATGCGTGAGTAGTTCACCCCTGGACTATGGGTCCATAGCAGTAGCTAGATGGTTGTCTTCTCCTCATTGTGCTATCATGTTAGATCTTGTGAGCTGCCTATCATGATCAAGATCATCTATTTGTAATGCTACATGTTGTGTTTTTTGGGATCCGATGAATATTGAATACTATGTCAAGTTTATTATCAATCTATCATATATATGTTGTTCATGTTCTTGCATGCTCTCCGTTGCTAGTAGAGGCTCTGGCCAAGTTGATACTTGTGACTCCAAGAGGGAGTATTTATGCTCGATAGTGGGTTCATACCTCCATTGAATGCAGGACGGTGACGAGAAAGTTCTAAGGTTGTGGATGTCTTGTTGCCACTAGGGATAAAACATCAATGCTTTGTCTAAGGATATTTGTGTTGATTACATTACGCACCATACTTAATGCAATTGTCTGCTGTTTGCAACTTAATACTGGAAGGGGTTCGGATGATAACCTGAAGGTGGACTTTTTAGGCATAGATGCATGCTGGATAGCGGTCTATGTACTTTGTCGTAATGCCCTGATTAAATCTCATAGTACTCTGTATGTGCATTGTTATGCCTTCTTTATTTGTCAATTGCCCAATTGTAATTTGTTCACCCAACATGCATTTATCTTATGGGAGAGACACCACTAGTGAACTGTGGATCCCGGTCCATTCTTTACATCTGAAATACAATCTCTTGCAATACTTGTTCTTTACTTGTTCTTCGCAAACAAACATTATCATCCACACTATACATCTAATCCTTTGTTTACGAGCAAGCCGGTGAGATTGACAACCTCAACTGTTACGTTGGGGCAAAGTACTTTGATTGTGTTGTGCGGGTTCCACGTTGGCGCCGGAATCCCTGGTGTTGCGCCGCACTACACTCCGCCACCAACAAACTTCACGTGTTCCTTGACTCCTCTTCGGTTCGATAACCTTGGTTTCTTGCGAGGAAAACTTGTCGCTGTACACATCACACCTTCCTCTTGGGGTTCCCAACGAACGTGTGTCTTACACGCCATCAATGGCGCGTGATGCACACGTCCGTTGGGAACCCCAAGAGGAAGGTGTGATGCGCACGAGCGACAAGTTTCCCTCGAAGAAACCAAGGTTATCGAGCCCGATAGGAGATGAAGACCACGTGAAGGTTGTTGGTGGAGGAGTGTAGTGCGGCGCAACACGGATTCCGGCGTGGAACAACACAACACAATCAAAATACTTGCCCCAACTAACTGATGAGGTTGTCAATCTCACCCTTGTAATAAAAAAGGATTAAGCGTATGGTGTGGAGAATGATGTTTGTTTGTGAAGAACAACGAGAAACGTGATTGCGGTAGATTGTATTTCAGATGTAAAAGAATGGACCGAGGATTCTAGTGATGTCTCTCCAATAAGATAAATAGCATGTTGGGTGAACAAATTACGGTTGGGCAATTGACAAATAGAGAGGAATAACAATGCACATACATATCATGATGACTAATATGAGATTTACTTAGGGCATTACGACAAATAACATAGACCGCTATCCAGCATGCATCTATGTCTAAAAAGTCCACCTTCGGGTTAGCATCCGCACCCCTTCTAGTATTAAGTTGCAAACAACAGACAATTGCATTAAGTACTATGCATAATGTAATCAACACAAATATCCTTAGACAAAGCATTGATGTTTTATCCCTAGTGGCAACAACACTTCCATAACCTTAGAACTTTCGTCCCAGATTCAATGGAGGCATGAACCCACTATCGAGCATAAATACTCCCTCTTGGAGTTACAAATATCAACTTGGCCAGAGCCTCTACTAGCAACGGAGAGCATGCAAGATCATAAACAACACATATATGATAGATCAATAATCAACTTGACATATTATTCCATATTCATCGGATCCCAACAAACACAACATGTAGCATTACAAATAGACGATCTTGATCATGATAGGCAGCTCACAAGATCTAAACATGATAGCACAAGAGGAGAAGACAACCATCTAGCTACTGCTATGAACCCATAGTCCAAGGATTAACTACTCACGCATCAATCCGGAGGCGGGCATGATGATGTAGAGTCCTCCGGTGATGATTCCCCTCTCCCGGCAGGGTGCCGGAGGCGATCTCCGAATCCCCGAGATGGGATTGGCGGCGACGGCGTCTCTGGAACTTTTCTCGTATCGTGGCTCTCGGTACTAGGGTTTTTGCGACGGAGTGAATAAATAGGCGAAGGGGCATAGTCGGGAGGCGGCCGAGGGGCCCACCCCATAGGCCGGCGCGCCCCCCTCCAGGCCGCGCCGCCCTAGGGTGTGGGGCCACCTTGGCCCCTCTCCGTCTCTCCTTCGGTGTTCTGGAAAGCTCCGTGGAAAATAAGACCGTGGGCTTTTGTTTCGTCCAATTCGAGAATATTTCTGTGTAGGATTTACGAAACCAAAAACAGCAGAAAACAGGAACTGGCGCTTCGGTATCTTGTTAATAGGTTAGTGCCAAAAAATGCATCAAAATGATATAAAGTGTATATAAAACATGTGAGTATTGTCATAAAACTAGCATGGAACATAAGAAATTATAGATACATTTGAGACGTATCATGCATCAGCCCGAGGGACCAATGGGTGGATTTGGTGGTGGGTGCAGGGTTCTGCGTGCTGTCTAGCGTGACAATGGCGATGGTGATGAGCGATGGTGCGGTTGCGGCAAGATATTGTTAATCGTCTCTTGTTTCGGCATGTTCGACTCGTCTTGCTCTTGAACTTCCCCTGCCATGAATGGAGCTACTGCCTCGGTGAAGAGCGGCGACAATGACCGGTGAAGGGTAGTTCAGGCGTGAAGATTTGCGTTGGCGCAGATCCTGCACATATCCTCTTTTGAGTTCGTCATCGAAATCGGAGATGCCAGTTTTCTGCGTGAAGGGTCAACTGTTTGGCGTGGGCCGATGTAGGCTTCATGAGACCACCGCGACGAGGATTTCTCATGTGGTCTTTCTTCGATGAAATCGAAGGCACTCACTCGTGGAGTAATGATGACGACATTTATGGGCAACCTCGACGACGGTCCTCGTTTTAGTGGTTTGTGTGCGTAGCTAGGTTGGCTGGGTGTGCCCTAGCAGCGATTGTGTTTCATGATGGCCGACGAGGTGTTTACCTTCTTCTTAATTAACGAGTCGAGACACAACTTTAGTCTTCGTTTCAAAAAATAAATCTTTTTCCTTAAACTACTTGGTAATCGCAAATTAATAGAAATTTAGTACTTCATGATGATTTTGCAGCACATGAAAAATGAAATGACGATGGACAGTGAAAGTTTGCAGAGTAATAATCTTTTTTAGGGACTAATCATTTTCTGAGAGTTGAATAATGTTTTGGTAGGATCCGTTGCCCAAAACTGCCTGCCGTGCTGCCCTTGTTCCCGCGAGGGCATACACGAGGAGCAGGACGGAGCGAAACCGAGAAATCGCAAAAAGAGAAGGAACCGCGCCCAGAGCCCAAAACAGCTTCGACCTGGCGCCTCCCGGAACGAAATCGCAGAACCATCCCGCCAATCCACCGCGCAGCATCTCCCGCCACGTCACCGATCCGTGGCTTCTTCCCCGGATCGCCATCCCAGCCGTCCATTCATTACGCATCGAACGGCAGCCACCGCCCTCCTCCACCTCTCGCCTCCTTATAAGCCCCCATCCTCCCCTTCCCCCAAATCACACAGCTCCAAACCACCACCGCTCCTCGAGTTCAATCCGCTCGCAGCAGCACTCCAGTCAAGGTCAGCCATGTCGGGCCGCGGCAAGGAGAGGCAAGGGGCTGGGCAAGGGCGGCGCCAAGCGCCACCGCAAGGTGCTCCGCGACAACATCCAGGGCATCACCAAGCCGGCCATCCGCCGCCTCGCCCGCCGTGGCGGCGTGAAGCGCATCTCCGGGCTCATCTACGAGGAGACCCGCGGCGTCCTCAAGATCTTCCTCGAGAACGTCATCCGCGACGCCGTCACCTACACTGAGCACGCCCGCCGCAAGACCGTCACCGCCATGGACGTCGTCTACGCGCTCAAGCGCCAGGGACGCACCCTCTACGGCTTCGGCGGCTAGAGGCCTCGCCTCCTCTTCGTCTGCGGCGAACACGTAGCCTCCTCGCCTCGCTGTCAACAGCTTGTTGTCTTCCGCAGTGTGTTCTGTTCTGTTATGTTCAGTAGTTGTAGTTGGAACCATGTTACTACTAGTTCTTCCCTTGGTCCATCGCTAAATCTACCTAGCTAGCTTGTAATAGCTCTGTACGAGCCTAGATCTGAATTCGAATATATTATCTTCCTCCAAAAGATGGTTTGTGCCCACTGTTGTCAATTTGCACCATAGTCTGAATTCGGAAGTGGATGATTTTAAGACGAAACTGAAATCAAATGCTCTGTTTTGTTCAGTAGCTGTAGTTCGATTGATGTTTCCAGTTGTACATAGCAAAATTTCTCTAGCTAGCTTCTAGCTCTGTACGAGCCTAGATCTGGAATCGAATATATATTCCCCTTGCCATGATGTGTCTTAACGAAAAAAATGATGTGTCTTAACGTTTGTCCATTTGCATTGTAATCTGAATTTGGAATTTGTCCTCCGCAAGATCTATCTAGCTAGCTTGTAGTAGCTCCGTATGAGCCTAGATCTGAATTCGAATTTATTATCTTCCCCCAAAAGATGGTTTCTGTCCACTGCTTGTTGATTTGCATCATAGTCTGAATTCGGAAGTGAATGTTATTTTTAAGACGAAGCTGAAATCAAATGCGTAGTCAATTTGCACCATATCCTGCAGGATTGTAGCCATCTGTAATGGAATGTACTAGTATTATATTACCGTGCAGTGGTGCGAGTGTGATTTTGAAAACGCGATCTGAATTTTGCTGTCTTTCTCAGTGGCTTTGTTTTGTTCAGTTGGATCGATGTTTAGTTCTCCATCTGTCCATATCAAAATCTCTCTAGCTAGTTTCTAGCTTTGTATGAGCCTGGATCTGAAATCGGAGTAGTACAGTACTATCTCCCGCTTTGGTGATTTGTGTCCACTGCCTGTCGATTTGCATTATAATCTGAATTTGGAAGCGAGTGTTTTATTTAAAAAAAAAAACTGAAGCTGAAAGCAAATGCTCTCCATCCTCTGAAACAAAACAAGGAACTCGTTAAATAGTGGCTCAAATAGATCGGGAAACGAGTGTTCTTCCCGTGCAATGATGGGAGTGCGATGTTGACAATATGATCTGAATTTTGTCTCGAATGTTTTTCTGAAGCTCAAGTAGAAGCGAACGTTCTCCCTTCCAAACGAAAAAAAAGTCTCGTCCTATCCTGGGCTCAAATAGAGCAGGGCCCATACATCTCTCAAAAGTCCAGCAGCCCACGGGCCCGTGCACGCAACCGCTACGGTTTGCCGTCTCCGGCACGTTCTCTTCTCCGACGAACTCGTTACGACACCCACCCAAGGACAAACCGCTACGCAACGCACCCAAAAGAGGCGACAACAAAAAAAAATCGCTGCTCCTTCCTCCTCTCGCTTTCTGCATCACGGCTTGACCACACGAATCATCTCCTTCGCTCGATTTCTCGGCGAATCCGTTGACCCGATTTCCCTCCGTGTTTCCGGTTTTCTTCGCCGTCGATTCCCCTCCTCGCCGTCTCCGGTCGAAGCCGAATCGCGCGGTGGGGTTGGTTGACCTCGCCGTCGGGTTTCGAGCTCGGCGAGGATGGGGAGCCACGGCGCCGGGCCGGCCGCTGGATCCGACGCCGCGCGCGCCGAGGTACGTGACGTGACCCGCCTGCTAAGCTGGTTTGATCCACAAAGTATCTGCGCTGGCTTGGTTCCAGCCAAGCTGCGTGTATTGGCCTGTTTTTTGATTGGTTGTAAAGGGTCCGGTGTAGTTGGGAGCAACCCCAGTTCGTACGTTATGGCAATCACCGCAGTTGTAGGAGATTTAGCCTTGTTCTGATATGCTATGGGAATTATTGTTGTGTCTGCATAAGACATGCCCGGGCTAAGTTGATGATGTGGCGAGGAAAACAAAATTTTATCTGATTGAGCAATTCATGCTAGGTTGTGTTGTTGCATTTCGTGCCATTTTTCTCTCTCTATCTGAGATGTGGTAATACTCATAGCCTTTGCTCTAGTATTGTGTGTATAAGCATTTCGTAGGGCGGTACTGCTGAATCTTATGGAAGCCTAGTCACAGATCTTTGTACTGTTGATAAATTTCACCAGTGCTGCAATACAAAACCATTTTCTAGCCCCTGTGTTTGCTGCCATGACAATTTGGTCATGGTGCATATTACAGCCTATACGAATTTTCGGTCAATTAAATATTAGGTTATATATAGAGTCTATATGTTCTGGGTCCGCTGTAGTTGGGACTTGGGAGTACCCAGTT
>NC_061511.1:260243229-260291740 GCF_022539505.1 Lolium rigidum
ATCGCTGCATTCTCTACATATGCTTTACAAATAGTATGATCAAGTTTATGATGGCATGTCACTCCGAAATTATCTTTGTTATCGTTTTACCTGCTCGGGACGAGCGAGAACTAAGCTTGGGGATGTTGATACGTCTCCAACGTATCGATAATTTCTTGTGTTCCATGCCACATTATTGATGTTATCTACATGTTTTATGCACACTTTATGTCATATTCGTGCATTTTACGGAACTAACCTATTAACAAGATGCCGAAGTGCCGATTCTTGTTTTCTGCTGTTTTTGGTTTCAGAAATCCTAGTAAAGAAATATTCTCGGAATTGGACGAAATAAAAGCCCGGAGGCCTATTTTCTCACGAAGCTTCCGGAAGTCCGAAGGAGAGACGAAGAGGGGCCACGGGGTGGCCAAACCCTAGGGCGGCGCGGCCCCACCCCCGGCCGCGCCGGCCGTGGTTTGGGCCCCCTGTGCCGCCTCTTGACCTGCCCTTCCGCCTACAAATAGCCTCCGGTGACGAAACCCCCGGTACCGAGAGCCACGATACGGAAAACATTGCGAGACGCCGTCGCCGCCGATCCCATCTCGGGGGATCCCGGAGATCGCCTCCGGCACCCTGCCGGAGAGGGGATTCATCTCCCGGAGGACTCTACACCGCCATGGTCGCCTCCGGAGTGATGAGTGAGTAGTCTACCCCTGGACTATGGGTCCATAGCAGTAGCTAGATGGTTGTCTTCTCCCCATTGTGCTATCATTGTCGGATCTTGTGAGCTGCCTATCATGATCAAGATCATCTATATGTAATTCTATATGTTGCGTTTGTTGGGATCCGATGAATAGAGAATACTTGTTATGTTGATTATCAAAGTTATGCTTATGTGTTGTTTATGATCTTGCATGCTCTCCGTTATTAGTAGATGCTCCGGCCAAGTAGATGCTTTTAACTCCAAGAGGGAGTACTTATGCTCGATAGTGGGTTCATGCCGCATTGACACCAGGACGATGACGAGAAAGTTCTAAGGTTGTGTTGTGCTTGTTGCCACTAGGGATAAAACATTGATGCTATGTCTAAGGATGTAGTTGTTGATTACATTACGCACCATACTTAATGCAATTGTCCGTTGTTTGCAACTTAATACTCGGAGGGGTTCGGATGATAACTCTGAAGGTGGACTTTTTAGGCATAGATGCGGTTGGATGGCGGTCTATGTACTTTGTCGTAATGCCCAATTAAATCTCACTATACTCATCATGATATGTATGTGCATTGTCATGCTCTCTTTATTTGTCAATTGCCCAACTGTAATTTGTTCACCCAACATGCTCGTTCGTCTTATGGGAGAGACACCTCTAGTGAACTGTGGACCCCGGTCCAATTCTCTTTCTTGAAATACAATCTACTTGCAATACTT
Source organism: Lolium rigidum (assembly GCF_022539505.1). NCBI lineage: Eukaryota > Viridiplantae > Streptophyta > Magnoliopsida > Poales > Poaceae > Lolium > Lolium rigidum. The sequence goes on from NC_061511.1 coordinate 260,244,638, forward strand.
GTTTTTACTGTTTTCTCTGCAAACAATCATCTTCCACACAATACGGTTAATCCTTTGTTACAGACAAGCCGGTGAGATTGACAACCTCACTCTGTTTCGTTGGGGCAAAGTAGCTTGGTTGTGTTGTGCGGAGTTCCACGTTGGCGCCGGAATCTACGGTGTTGCGCCGCACTACATCCCGCCGCCATCAACCTTCAACGTGCTTCTTGGCTCCTCCTGGTTCGATAAACCTTGGTTTCTTTCTGAGGGAAAACTTGCTGCTGTGCGCATCATACCTTCCTCTTGGGGTTGCCCAACGAACGTGTGAAATACACGCCATCACCCCCTCCTGGAGTTAAGAGTAAAAACTTGGCCAGAGCCTCTACTAATAACGGAGAGCATGCAAGATCATAAACAACACATAGATATAAATTGATAATCAACATAACATGGTATTCTCTATTCATCGGATCCCAACAAACACAACATATAGAATTACAGATAGATGATCTTGATCATGTTCGGCAGCTCACAAGACCCGACAATTAAGCACAATGAGGAGAAGACAACAATCTAGCTACTTGCTATGGACCCATAGTCCGGGGGTGAACTACTCACACATCACTCCGGAGGCGACCATGGCGGCGTAGAGTCCTCCGGGAGATGAATCCCCTCTCCGGCGAGGGTGCCGGAGGCGATCTCTGAATCCCCGAGATGGGATTGGCGGCGGCGGCGTCTGCGGAAGGTTTTCCGTATCGTGGCTCTCGGTGCTCGGGGGTTTCGCGACGAAGGCTTTAAGTAGGCGGAAGGGTAGGTCGGGGGCGACGCGAGGGGCCCGGGGAGACGGGCGGCGCGGCCAAGGGTAGGGCCGCGCCGCCTGCCCTCCTGGCCACCTCGTGGCCCCACTCCGTTGACTCTTCGGTCTCCTGGAAGCTTCGTGGCAAAATAGGACCCTGGGCGTTGATTTCGTCCAATTCCGAGAATATTTCCTTACTAGGATTTCTAAACCAAAAACAGCGAGAAAACGACAATCGGCACTTTGGCATCTTGTTAATAGGTTAGTTCCAGAAAATGCACGAATATGACATGAAGTGTGCATAAAACATGTAGATATCATCAATAATGTGGCATGGAACATAGGAAATTATCGATACGTCGGAGACGTATCACACAACAATGTAATAAAATAAAGATAAGGAGAGGTCGCTACAGTAATAACAACTTCCAAGACACAACAAAACAGTAGCAAAATAAAAACATGGGTTATCTCCCAAGAAGTGATTTCTTTATAGCCATTAAGATGGGCTCAGTAATTTTAATGATGCTCTAGCAAGAAATAAGAGTTGAAGCAAAAGAGAGCATCAAAAAGCAAATTCAAAACAAATGTAAGCCTAACCCGCTTACTATGCATAGGTATCTTGTACACAAATAAATTCATGAAGAACAAAGTGACAAGCATAGGAAGATAAAACACGAGTAACTTCAAGATTCCCAACATAAAGAGGGGAAACGTAATATTATTAAGATGCATATAACCATATTTTCCTCTCTCGTAATAACTTTCAGTAGCATCATTGATGAAATCCACAATATAACCATCACTTAAAACATTCTTATCATGGTTCGTATGCATAAAAGTATCATTATTTTTGGCATAATAAAAACTCTTCTCATTAATAGTAATTGGAGCAAGATCATTATCAAGGATTTGAACATGGTAAACAAGTTGCATACTAAGGGAATGGTTTTTTGCAATCCCATCATAACTATGACAAGTTTTATAAGGATAATTATAACCTGTGTCATAGCCATCTCTATAACGATTATCTAAGCCCGAAGATATAATATCATCATTTGAGGGAACATGGATAGTGCTAAAATCATTACTTTCATAATCGGTACCAAAGAGATTTTCTGTATCAAAAGTAGTGTGCTCTTCCAAATCATGATCACTAATATAGGAAAAGGGCATAGGAAGATCATTGTACTCAGATTCATTATCATAATAATCATTAGAAGCAACATACTTACGGTTACCTATCGTTATCTCATACACGCGGGGATATGTCGTTACCTCTTTCTTTTTATTCCCCCTCTTCTTCTTCGTTCCCTTCTTATTCTTCTTTTCCTATTTAGGAGGGAGAGGCTTGAAAGGAAGCTTCTCCACATAACCTGATTTATTTCCAGAAATAATAGAAGAAACTTGGGAGGATTCCTCCTTTTCATTAATAAGTTCAAAACACACAGCGGTCCTATCATATTTTGGCAAAGTGTCATCTTCTATAATATTTTGTATGTAAGTATTTGTGTGGCAATTATCAATGCAATAAGAAAGACATCCATGCAACACACTATTCATATCAAGATCACTCATATCTAACAAAGAAAATTTTCTTGATAACTCTTCACACCCCAAAAATAAAGTAAGTTCACCATGTTGATTAGGAGTAATTTCATCATCACAATACAAATTTGCAGCACTCATGAGGTTAATATTATCATTGGAGGAGCATTGAAAATTAAAATGACCCACTCTATGGCAAAGTTCACAAATAAAAGGATAGAGGGCACAAACTTTTTCACCAAGATCATCTAGTGCCCTAAACCACTTTCTAGTTTTTTCATTCCTATGATGGATACAATATTCATCTCCGATTTGATTAATTCCACAAGGTCTATGCATTCCACAAAAATTAACATGCTTATAAGAAATAGTATTTTCAGAAGTTTGGGCATGTTTATTGCAATCATTAACAACAATTTCATTTTCCATGCAAGTGTCTTTAAAAGGTTCATGATACATGTACCAATTTTCTTTAGGAACATTAATATGAGAAGCAAAGGCTCTATAGCAATCAACCATAATTTGAGGATCAAGACCATATCTAGCACTAAGCTGTTGAAAATCAGCAGTTTGAGCGAAAGACTTAATGCAATCATACTCGTAGTTTATACCTGATTCTTTACCTTTGTCATCCTCCCAATCTTCAGTATTGCTTTGAATTCTTTCAAGAAGATCCCATCTAGCTTCAACCTCCTTGCTTGTGAAAGATCCCTCCAAACATGCATCTAGATAGTTCTTGTGGTGTCCTGAAAGCCTTGCATAAAAATTATTAATAATAACATTACGGGGGAGCTCATGAATGGGACATTTGAGCATTAGTGACTTCAATCTCCCCCATGCTTGGGAAATACTCTCTCCATCACGAGGATAAAAGTTATAAATGTAATTCCTATCAACATGCACTTCATGAGGAGGATAAAATTTAGAATAAAAGAGAGGTACAATTTCCTCCCAACCAATAGATCGACCATTCTTCAACATCTTATACCATTACGCAGCTCGCCCTTCGGAGATATAGAGAATAGCTTCCTCTTAACCTGGTCCTTTGAAATACCTGCACTCTCGAACAACTCGCATAATTCATGTATAAAGAGTAAATGATCACTAGGATGGACAGTCCCATCTCCAAAATAGCAATTGTTCATAGCAAGTTCAACAATTTTCAGAGGTATCTTGAAAGGAATACTTTCAGTAGGTGGATTTAAAATATCACAAGCATCATTAGAGTTATTGCATATGGGAGATAAAGTATTATCAGAGCGAATTTTCTCCCCTAAAGATGTGAAGCTAAAAAGATCATAAAAACTAGCTTCCCCAAGCTTAGACTTTTTCATAGCATTAGCAGTAATTGCGTTCATACTAATAACATTGCTACTAGCATGCAAATAAGGTTCCATAGGTTTTTTAATTTTCGCATCAAACAATTCATGTCTTAACTCAGGAAAAAGATTAAAAAGCTCACTGTTGTTTTCCATTATGCCTAACTAGTGAAAAATAAAAATAAGAAACAAAAATATGCAATTGCAGAATCTAAAGGAAATAACTTCGAGCACTCACACACCGGCAACAGTGCTAGGAAATAGCTTAGTAGTCGAAGGATGTGAATACCTTTTACCTTACCTCCCCGGCAATGGCGCCAGAAAATAGCTTGATGTCTATGCACACTTCTATTCCTGTAGACAGTGTTGGGCCTCCAAGAGCAGAGGTTTGTAGAATAGCAGCAAGTTTCCCTTAAGTGAATCACCCAAGGTTTATCGAACTCAGGGAGGTAGAGGTCAAAGATATCCCTCTCAAGCAACCCCGCAATTAAGATACAAGAAGTCTCTTGTGTCCCCAACACACCTAATACACTTGTCGGATGTATAGGTGCACTAGTTCGGCGAAGAGATAGTGAAATACAAGTAATATGGATGATTATAAGTAGTAATTGCAATCTGAAATAAAAATGGCAGCAAGAAAACATGTAGCAGAACTTGTTGTAAACGGTGTTTCAATGCTTAGAAATAAGGCCTAGGGATCATACTTTCACTAGTGGACACTCTCAACAATGATCACATAATTGAATAAATAAATGCTACTCTCTAACACTCTCTTGTTGGATAACAAACACCATTCATTGTGTAGGGCTACAAAAGCACACCTCAAGCCGGAGTAAACAAGCTCCACAACGTCATAAAAGAATCACACACGATGCGCACACTGTCACCATCACACCGTGGAGAGTGAATCCGGAGTTCATATTAAAGTAACATCTAGAGTGCATAATAGACCGTTGCAATTTAGACCGAGTACTAACATAGCATACACACTATCACCAATAGCTATGAAAGGGGGAATAGATCACATCAATACTATCATAGTAATAGTTAACTTCATAATCTACAAAAGATTACAATCATAACCTACGCCAAGTACTACATGATACACACACTGTCAACTTTACATCATGGAGGAGGAATAGACTACTTTAATAACATCACTAGAGTAGCACATAGATTAATAGTGATACAAAGCTCATGATCACATAAAGATCACACCATGGGAGAGAGAGATGAACCACATAGCTACCGGTAGAGCCCTCAGCCTCGGGGGAGAACTACTCCCTCCTCATCATGGGAGTCAGCAGCGGCGATGAAGATGGCGGTGGTGTAGATGGAGATGGATTCCGGGGGTAATTCCCCGTCCCGGCGGCGTGCCGGAACAGAGATTCTGTCCCCCGAAACTTGTCTTCGCGATGGCGGCGGCTACGGAACTCTTCGTGGAATATCGTCGACTCCCATAGGGTTTTCGGAGACGGAGGAATATATAGGCGAAGGGGCGATGTCGGTGGAGTCCCGAGGGGCCCACCCCATATGGCAGCGCGGCTAGGGGTGGGGCCGCGCCCCCCTAGGGTGTGGCCGCCTCGTGGCTCCTCTTCGTCTCCTCTTCGGTGTTTTGGAAGCCTCCGTGAAAAATAAGACCGTGGGCTTTTGTTTCGTCCAATTCCGAGAATATTTCCTGTGTAGGATTTCTGAAACAAAAAACAGCAGAAAACAGGAACTGGCGCTTCGACATCTTGTTAATAGGTTAGTCCCGGAAAATACATAAAAATGATATAAAGTGCATATAAAACATGTAGGTATTGTCATAAAACTAGCATGGATCATCAGAAATTATAAATACGTTGGAGACGTATCAGCCGACATTGGGCATAACTTAAAATCCCCAAAAAAAATGAATGCATAGGGTTTTGTTTTGTCACCGTGGCAGAAATATGTACCACCATATTCTCATTATATTTTTAGATAGAGGAGCAATAGCCTCAGCCTCTGCATCAATTGATGCACACGGCCGTTTATTATAGATCAAAGAGTATCAAGTATCAAGTATGAGTAACAAAAGAAATAAAATACAACCATGGATCCGACATGGTTGCCACGTAAATCAACCAGCGGAACAAGACACATCTAAATAGGCTAGCCATACTCTATCCTATTACCGTGTCGCCACCCAGTAGCCCGGTAGTAGAAATCATGCGTTACCAGCAGCAGTTTGTTGCAGCCAATATCCATATCCTTGCGCTGATCCTCCGGAAGCAGGAACGCCCATAACTGTATCCAATGCTCAGCTCGGTAAATAACCTGCAAAAAGTTAGTACCCTCTAATTATTAAAAATCATATCATTTCTAGTATTCCAAATTGTCCAGCATATAGCAGATATACCAATTCTAATTTTCATTTTATCTTTCTTCGGAACTCCATACAACCAGTTCCCAAACATATTAGTAATACTTGTGGGAGGCGGGATATTATATGCAAAGTAAATCATCCGCCAAATGATAGTAGCAAAAAGACATGCAAGGAACAAATGATGTACAGTTTCATTTGTATCACAGAAACAACACTTTTGAGATCCTGTCCATCCACCCGTTTAGTCAAATTGTCTTTAGTTAGTAAGACCTTATTGTTAAGAAACCACATGAAATTTTTTATCTTTAAAGGAATTTTGATTTTCCACAAATATTTGCGCAAAAATCTAGTATGACCATTCATATAACCAAGGTACATAGACTTAACAGTAAACAACCTCAAATCGGTAAGCTTCCATACAAACTTATCAGGTTCATGAGTAAGATTAATGGTAATAAGTCACTGACACAAGTGCAACCATTTAGTATATTTGTGATCATTTAGACCTCTCCGGAAGGTAATATTCAACGGGTTTTGAGCCAACACAGTAGATACCAGAACATCTCTATGTTGAACAATATTGTAAAGAGAGGTATATTGTTGTGATAAGGGAACATCCCCCAACCAGACATCTTCCCAAAAGCGTACCAAACTACCATCCCCAACTTTGAAATATCCTCTACTAAAGAAATCAGATTTTACTTTCATAAGACCCTTCCAAAAAGGTGAGTCCGTAGGTTTTCCCTCAACTTGTGGTAAATTTTTAGAATGTAGATACTTGTTCTGCAAAATTTGTTGCCACATACCCTCTTCATTAAGGAGTTTGAATAACCATTTACTAAGTAAGCATTTGTTTTTTAATTCCAGAACTTCAATACCCAGACCCCCCTGATCCTTCGGTCTACAAATCATATTCCATTTAGAGAGCCTATATATTTTCTTCTTTTCATCAGATTGCCAGAAAAAATTAGATCTATAAAAGTCTAGTCTTTTTCTCAGCCCCACAGGGATTTCCATGAAATATAGCATAAACATTGGTAAACTTGTTAGCATTGAATTAATGAGGACCAATCTATCTCCATAAGAAAGCATTTTACTACGCCAGCATCCTAATTTAGAGGCAAAACGGTTTTCAACCGGATTCCATTCAGCATTTCTCAAAATTCGCTGATGAATTGGTATACCCAGATATTTGAAAGGTAAAGCACCTACTTCACAACCAAAAAATTGCATATATTGTTGTTCAATATCCTTTGCTTTACCAAAACATAAGATCTCACTCTTATGAAAGTTAATTTTCAAACCAGAGAGTTGCTCAAAAATACATAGAATTAATTTCATATTGAGTGCTTTGGCAACGTCATGTTCCATGAAAAGAATTGTGTCATCAGCATATTGTAAAATCAAAATTCCCCCCTCGACTAGATGGTTTAGGAGACCCCCAATCTGACCTACTTCCTTAGCCCTCGCAATAATAATAGCTAGCATGTCCGCAACAATATTAAAAAGGATTGGAGATAAAGGATCACCTTGTCTCAAACCTTTCCTAGTTTGGAAATTATGGCAAATATCATCATTCACCCTAATTCCCACACTCCCTCCTTGGACATACTGTCCAATTCGATCACAGCAGATGTCATCAAATCCCTTCATACGCAAAACTTGTTGTAGGAAAGGCCATTTAACCTTATCATAAGCCTTCTCAAAATCAATTTTGAAAAGAACACCATCTAACTTTTTCCTATGCAGTTCATGAATCGACTCATGAAGCACCACCACTCCCTCTAAAATATGTCTACCTGGCATGAAGGCAGTCTGAGTGGGTTTAATCACATTATGAGCCACCTCCGAAATACGAATGGTAGCAACTTTAGTGAATATCTTAAAAACCACATTAAGTAAACAAATAGGACGGTACTGTTGAATTTGTTTCGCATTACCATTCTTAGGAAGCAAAGTAATTACCCCAAAGTTTAACCTGTGCAAAGGTAGCTCTCCTCTTTGGAAAGAATTAAAAAGCGCCATCAAGTCCAATTTTATTACCTCCCAAAAGGTTTGATAAAACTCTGCCGGAAAGCCATCTGGCCCCAGAGCTTTGTTATGTTTCATCTGTGAGATAGCCTCATCAACTTCCTCGACGGAGTAATCTTTGATCAAAAGCTCATTTTCAGCCGCAGAAACTTGAGGAATATCATCGGTCCTATCCTCCACCATTAGTACTGAACTGTGTTGCGGCTCACCAAAAAGTTTTTTGTAGTATTTAGTAATATAATTTTTAAGGTTCTCATCCCCAACAATCGTACCCTCATCTTGTTCAAGTTGAAATTTCTTCTTCTTCCGATGTTTCCCATTAGCGATTCAGTGAAAATATTTTGTATTATTGCCCCCCTCTTGCACATACTTAACTTTTGCTCTCTGTGCCCATTTGGTTTCCTTGGACCTTCTAAGCTTATTCAAATTAGCATTTGCCAATTTTAACTCATCCCTCTCAACATTAGATAGAGGACAAGTTTCAGCCTTAATATCTAGGAAATCAATAATTTCGAGTAGCCTCGCCTTTTCTAGTTTATATTTCCCGCTGAAATTTTTCGCCCATCCCCTTAAAAATCTTCGTAGGTGTCTAATCTTATTTTTCCATGTATCAATTGGTGATGCCCCCATCGGAACTACAGCCCATTCTACTGCCACCAAATCATAAAAACCATCATGTTGCAGCCAAGACAACTCAAAGGAGAAACGCGGTTTGTTCCCTAAATGAGCGTGATTACCCGAATCAATAAGAAGGGGTGTATGGTCAGACCCCGACCTTGGTAACGCCCTCACCGAAACCAGGGGAAATTTCTGTTCCCACTCCACAATAGCTAGCACACGGTCCAGTTTTTCATAAGTAGGGGTCTCTCTCCGACTGGCCCAGGTATATTGATGACCTGATAGCACAATTTCCTTCAGATTTAAGCTCTCAATAATTGCATTAAAAATGAAAGGCCAACACGGATTATAATTATTATTACTCTTGTCCTTAGGTTTTCGAAGTATATTAAAATCTTCGAAAAGAAGCATCGGCAGAGTCTCAGCCTCACACAAATGTACTAACTCAGATAAGAATTCATGTTTGAGAGAATCCTGGGCTGCCCCATACACTGGCACCAAAACCCACTCAAAACCGTCACTCTTTGATTTCAACGATAACTTCACACAGAAGTCACCATTAGCTACATTATTAACTGTTATAGTGTTAGTATTAATACCAACCAAAAATGCCTCCGGAACGTCCCTGGGGTGGTAAGCAGAACAAACTAAAATCCTTTCCGCATGATAGGTCTCTAAGAAAAGGAACAGTAAAATTTGATCTTCCAGTTTCCAGGAGTGCAATATAATCTAACCGATGTTCTCTAATAGCTTCTTTTACAAAAAGGTGTTTTACCGGATCGCCAAAACCCCTCACTATTCCATGTCAACCCACACAAAGAGTTCATCGCCATCTACTTATTATTTTTATTTCGAATTCTGTTACTTCTTCTCACCTTATTCTTATCATAAGACTTTTTCTTTTTATTACGCCTTGTCTTATTTGCAACAGGAGAAACGAAAAGAGAACCATCCTCCAAGGTGATCATCATCATCAAGATCCACCACTAACTCAGAAGCACGTGAAACAATTAAACATGGCATTTTTCCACATTTTTATCCAAAACCGCCTCATTATTTTTCAAAATAGTTAGTGTCCTCTGAAGTTCATTCTCTTTAATTAAATGTGCCGCATTAATCTGGTCAGTAACTGAACTACCCATAGAAACCCCAAAGCAGTAGCATTATGAATAATCTGAACATCTGAAAAATTAAGTAACAAGTGTGACTGAGAATTACCTTGCGAAAAGCTTTCATTACGCCTTTGTGCAAGCAACATAGCTTTTTGAAGCTGCGTCGCATCCGCATTCGGTTGCGCACAAAGTCTTCCACTCGACCTTATACCTTTGGCCTCCTGTGATTTTATGCCACCAGAAGCAATCACCTCTTCATGAGAAAAAGCTATATAAGCCGGAGTAGTCATGATATCCGGTGTTATGTTCCTCTTGGTACCCTCAACAGCCTGTGATGCAAAAATATTTGAACACATTTTAACAGACACATTATTACTAAAAACAGAAGTAAGTCTATCATTAGTACTAACCAAATCCTTGACCGACATTGGAAAGGGAGATACAGTGGTATTTGTCTGAATACTCCAAGTCGGAGTAACCATATGAACATACGATCGTTTTAAAGTCGTCATCGGCTCACTGTTAATGCCTATCAGAGCAGCCTGTGAAACACCAGTAACCGGCGACAACATCGCCTTGCTCAGCCTGATCGACGTGCATGGGCCATGCACCGCGCCGCTCGTCACCCCGATCGACGTGGCGAGCTTGCATGTGCTGCATGCGCCATGCACAACAAGGCCCAGCATCCCGATCGACGTGGCGAGCTTGCCTGTGCTGCATGGGCAATGCACAGGCTCGGTAGCCTCCTCCGCCAGCAGATCGGCAGGCCTCACAGCGATGGTGCCACACTGGGCAGGGGACCGGTCATCATCGGAGTCCTCATGCCAAGCATCCGTCCCCTGCGGATCAGAGATGGCCAAATGCCCCTCCCCCACTTCCAAATTCACCGCAACACTAAACAAAGGATCAAGACATTTAGGAAGTGGTAAACCAAAATTACAAACTGAAGAAAAAAACACCTTATCATACCTCGGTGAGACATAAACAAGTCCATTATCATTTTCTTGAGCAAGCTCGGTAGGAGATGCAGCCAAGGAAGCTCCAGCCGAAGGAGCTGGATGTGATGGTTAATAATCCGTATCCTTGTCATTCTCCTCGTTCTTCTTTCTCTTGACTTCTCTGTCCAAATCGTCTCCGGAGTTGTTGCTAGGACCATCAGGATCCATGTCATCATCCTTATGCATATCCTCGGACGCACTATCCCCATTTGTTGTTTGAGATCGTTAACCCTCCACTTAAAAACGGAGCCAAAAAAATCATTTCGAATCTTGACATCAAGGCTAGCAGGAATAAGAGCAGGATCCAAACAGCTAATGCGGATTCTTAGCACATTATTAGCCCTTGTGAAGGGTATATCAATATCAGTAGTCTCACCGAAAATATCACCAAAAGCCCACAAAGCCAAAATTTCATCAAGAGCAAAAGGAGGGAAACCATGAACTCTGACCCACACCTCATCTGCCGTCCAAACTGGCTCAACATCCTTTCTCCAGAAATCAAAAGAAAAAAGTAATTTGCGTTCTTGGCACACATAATTTGCCAAAATGCTGAACCTTCACCAAATCACTTCTACTAGGAAAGTTGACCCTGAATACATTATCCTCCATCTGCTGAACATCCCACTGATATTGATCATCAAGCATCAAAAAATATAACTGCGCTACCAGTTCAGGTATGGTCATGATCCCACCCTCAACTGCCACTCTACCCAACCTTGTATTTGAACACGTGGCCGAACATCACCAGAAAGCGGCATCTTCCAAAAGGTTAAGTCCACATGCCCAACTCCATAGACAGCAATTCTTGGTTTTGAGGCACGCGGAATTGGACAATCTCTAGTTGCATGATCAACACTTTGACAAACATCACATAATTCTGCCTTACAATCATTAATACAGTGACCTGTTTTGTGACACCTAAAGCATTCCGGTCCTTTCTTCTTAGCCGCAACAGCCAAAGCTAACTCATCACTATGGTTTTGAGTTGCATTATGTGATATAGACCCGGCCCCAACATTACTGTCAGCATGTGTCAACCTTTGCATATTTACCCCGGCCATATTGGCATCAAAAGACCTAGGTGCATCATATTGTCTTGCAACCTGAGTCTGTCTATTCAGAGGAGGCACAGTCCTTCCAGGTTCTCGAGCTACCGGCATAACAACATTATTATTAGCCGATTCAATATTAGAACTAGCAAGAATTTGTTTAGCAAAAGCTTCACCCGCCTCTTTGACAAGAAGTTTTTCAGCATCATTCAAACTAGTAAGATCCGGACCATCTCTAGGCATGTCATCCCGCCGAACATAAGTATTAGACGGATGACGATTGAAGTTGTTGCCTCCAAAATTGCGGTTGTAGCCTCTGTTGTAACCCTGCTGGTTCCAATAGCCACCCCCGGCATGATTGGGGCGCCCATGGCCAGCACGAAAAACACCATCTCCGAACACATCATCAGATCGATCAACGTCGTTACCGGGATTGCCCCCAATGCCGGCAGTGCCACTTGGGCCACCCTGCTCGAAGCTTGATCTACCGCCCGGCGGCAGACCTCCACCTCCACCGTCCCACCGTCCGCTTCCACGACCGCCCCTGGACGAGTTCCCTCCGCCACGGTTCATGATGGCGGCTGCAGGAGAGAGCGGAGGAACAATGGGTGCGGGGCGAAGTGTTTTTTGACCAAAACCTAGCCGACACCGTGAGCCTCGATCAAAACGAGTCACGCGTGCAGCTGATCGAGGCGCGATCGTTGGTTCCGGGCCCATACTGCCCTTGTTTGGAACCAAACAAATCGGCTCGAAAACAGAACGCTCGAGTTCAGCCCGGCCCAAATCAGAAACAACAAATTTGAAACTTGAAACATTCTTCTGACGGATCTGAACTGAAGCATGCGTCGAAGGAAATCTCTGCCGGCGTTGGACAGGATGATCGCATGTCCATATGTTCGCCACCGGCCCTACCCTCCTAGCCTGCCGTCTTCGTCGTTGTACAAGCATCCACTCAGTAGGATCGAAGGATTCAAGCACAAACGTGGAAGGCGACAGGACTGGCGAGGGCAGTCTTGGTCGTCTACCGATGGATCTGTAGCCCTGATCAAAAGCAGAAGAATCTGATAAAATAGACAAACACTCACCTGATCTGAGGGTGATCGCTGCCAGTCTCTGTCTCCTCTTCTTATCTTCTTTTGTTCGCAGCGCCGAGCTAGCCGCCTCAACCATCGTGCATCCACCCGCCGCCGGCGAACAGGCGAGATACAGCGAAGCCCTGGCGCCGTTGATCGCAGTTTCATCTTCGTCAGCAATCACTGTTTCCTCATCGTCGGCGATCGCCCAGAATCGCCCGAAATTCGCCTCCAACGGCTCTCCGCCATACACGGACGCCGCCATTGGGCTGCCTCTAAAAAAATACTAGTAGGCCTTGGCGCGGCGGCACCGCCGCGTCCGTGGAGTTATCTCTTTTGTATGGATGCCGGTTTTTTGGTTTGTAAGGGCCCATACCCTCATTATATACCGATAAAATAATATGTTTACACATCTACAATAGGTAGCCTGGAGGCAAAATATACGATCTGATAACTATGAAATAACAATTTCAGTCAAATTGCATGCGGTGTGTCATAGTATTTTTGAATTCATGAATGTTTCAAACCTTGAGAATCCATTGCAGTATTTTTCACCATTTATGTTAACAAGCTATCTCTTAGAAACCCTCTTTGACAAATACTATTGCAAATCAGGAAATCAAAGTGAAATATCATTCATCTTGTATGTGTTTCCAATTCCTCCGTACTGGTTCACACCATAGAGATTAGTGCTCTCCTCCTTAATTCAGTTGATTATAGGCAATCGACCAGCTGCTCTTTCTTATAGAAAAAGTACACCGATTTCAGCTTTAGGATAAGGTCTTTTTGACATAAATTCTGAGGCTTGGTCGTTTGTGTGCTTCTACTAGTAGTAGTTGAATAGAGAGGGGAGAGAAACTAGCATATGAGAAGCAACATACGTACATCATGCAGGCTCGTGGGTCAAGGAGTGAGAAGAAAAGTCTAAAAAGCTTCCCCATAGCATCTTCTGTGAGCAGAATACATACATTTATGTGCTTTAGAGTTGGCCGGCCCCGGTGACGAGGGAGAAGAGCATGCGGTGATTGGTCTGGCGACCAAGCAGAGGAGGTGTCATGGGAGTCCTTGCGCACAACACGCGGTGACCGTCGTCGTCGCCGCGATGATCTTCGGCCGTTCAAGCGGCCTGATCTCAACCTCCACAACGGAGGCCTTTAGATCCGTCGTTGGAGCTCGCCACGCCCAGGAAACCAAGTGGTTCGTCCCCGGTGTCCTTGGTGTAGCTGGCGGCTGGATCCAATCGCCGGAGAAGAGCTCGCGAGCAGACTGCTCTCTGATCTCGGCTGCAGAGCCTCGAGGTCGCCGGTGATCTGGTGGTGGAGAGCCCGATGTCCTTGATTGCGTTTTCCAAACTTCTTACAGGGTGTTTTCTGCAAAAAAAAAAGGCCTTATCGTCAAATAATAGGTTCATTAGGGCAAGTGTTGTAAGGGGCCTCTTTGTAATTCTGTACCTGCCACGTGGTTGTCTATAAACTCCCTGGGGTCTTCCAGACCCCGGTATTGTTAAAAAAAAAGTGCTTTAGAGATAGACAACACATAGCTACTTGCATAACAGGCCATAACTAATCGGGGTGTTAGATTGTGCTAAAGAAAAGTTTCCATGAGGTATGACCTAATATTTTATTTCTATAGGACTTACACTACAAGATTCCTATAGAATTAGTCCTTATAGGTTATGTTTCTATGAATCGAACACCTAGTGTAGATTTTTTTTTCATAGAATCTAAATTCTACATAATTTTCTATACGAATCCTATGAATCAAAGAAGCCATAGACATTAAAACTTGAGATAATTGGTTTTGTGCCTCACATAAGCTTGTGCTACTCATTTTTGTCCAACGCTCGAAGCACACCTCACTTTTGCAATCCTCGTTGTAACCCAGCCTCATAAATAACCAAATGGGGTGTTTCCCTCGAGTTAATGCCTTTGACTGTTACTTGTTTGAAAACCTAACATGAGTGGGATTGTCAATTTATTACATGTAGGACCATGAGTGCGAGACATTGGCAGACCCACGAATGACTAACATTGAGATCGCTTTTTATACATGTGGGGCTAGGAAATACATCATAGCTGGGACCAGCTAATTTACCATTTTCCCATTTACTATTGGAATGTTGTCGCAACTACACCTGGGCAAAGTTCGGGCCGGGCCGAGCTTCGGGCCGGGCTTAAAAAAGCCCACGGGTAAAAAGTCAGGCCTGGGCCCGGTTCGGCCCGACCGTCGGGCCTATCATTTAAGCCCGGCCGACCAAGCTAGAATGCACGAAAATGAAGGCCCGAGCCCAGCCCGGCCCGACGTTCGGGCTCATATTTTAGGCCCGAGCCCGGCCCGAAGTGCAAGCCCGACCCGGCCTGGCCCGGGATTTTCGGGCCGGGCTGCCCATGCCCAGATGTAGTCGCAACCATATCGAACCCCTCTTCTTCTCTGATATCCCTTCTCCGCGATCTTCGTCGGACCCAACCAGCCCCTCTCCTCAGGTTAGCAGATCTGGAGATATATCGTGCAATTTCTGATTTCTGTAGCTTAGAATTTCTCAGATTTTGTTAATGAACATGAGATGTATTCCATCGTAGTAATTCTCGGATTTTAGATGGACCTCACGGAGTTGGACGCCACGAAGTTGAAAATCATCGCGCAGAACTTCTCTTTGACGGTACAGTTCATGTGTTCCTGTGGGAGCTTCTCCCGCTATGACGATGACAATGATCACGAGATCGCGTGCCCGCACTGCGACTTCACTGGCATGCCGGCAGCGCCTGTCGTCCACCTCATAGCAGACCACCTTATCCAAGTGCAAACGATCTCATCCCCATTTCGAAAAGAAAGTGCATAAGATCTCGTATGGCAAGATCAAACTGTTCCAAAAGTAGGTGTTGGTGCAGGGTTCGTCGTGCCACCGACTAACTGGCGAAGGTGAGGACGGTGTCATTTTTGTCCTGACCATCTGCACGCTCGACCCAGTCACCATCGTATATTCGTTCAGCGTGATGTCAGCCTCTTCCACCCGGCTGGTGTACACGGTGAGTATGTGGGAGTATGGCCCGCCGTTGTGCTCTGATATCTTGCAGTTGATAGCCTACACGTGAAGAAACGTGTAGCAGTGCGCCATGGAGTTTGAGGAGCTCCTGTCGTTCCTCAGGGTGCCATCGCGGTACCTGATCGGTGTTGGACCGTCCAAGCAACTACGTTTCTACATTTGCATTGACAAGAATAACATGCCTTAAATTTATTAATGTGAATGTAATGCTGTGGTAAAATACTTCTTGCGTTAGGAGGAATCACTATCAATGTACTTCGGTATGTACTTTGGGTGAGAAGGTATTAGAGATAAAGTTTAAAAATTTATGATGTTTTATGGAACGGTCTGTGAGCATTGATAAGAGTTTTTCAAAATCCTATGAACACATATTCTAACAGTGACACAATATTTTTCATCATCTCAATGTGTCCAGTAGTAACATTAATGTTTTTATTTGCAGTACCTCCTAGAAACTTATAGTGATGAATGCCTAAAAGTCATACTCCCTCCGTCCCGGTTCACAGGCTGAAAAAACATTTGTCCCATAATACCTTCCCACTAAGTCCCGCATGCATTTAATTAGAAGTAGTACCTCCCTTTAATTACTCTCTCCTTTCTCTTTCTCTTTTTTAAGCCGGTGGAAACAACCAGTGCATGCAGGCAGGGTGGAAAACCGAATGACTTTTTATGTGGGGCTGCGGTGCATGCAAGTCTATTAGAGCAAGTATAATAAGTCCTAGTCAGCTGGCTATAAGAGTTAAAATAATATATTCATGCTTAGTTGGAGGAGAGAGATGAGGAGAGAGAAGAGGAGTGGGCTCTCATGCAAGAGCCAGCTCTAGCACGTGCTCCTAGGCACTTTGTGAGAGTGAAATGTGAGCCATACATTAATAAAGTAGTACATGATTATAGCTCACTATTATACATGTTGGCTCTATGTTAGCTACAAATAACATGGCACATGGCTTATAGCCAGCAGCTGGCTATACTATTAAACTTGCTCTTAGCATTCCTATTAATTAGCCAGAATAGCTGATTGGAGAAAGGCAAGTGCTGAGAAGATTTTTAGCAGCCAATCAAATGCTACCTTGGTCACCGTACAAATTTATGTGAGCCCTGTGAACCGGAACGGAGGGAGTAATTAGCTTCGCGATGTTCTGTGTGCATTGACAAAGCGCGCTCCGGACGAGCTTTAGCATATACCGCATGCACAGAGCACGCTTTCATGCATGATAATGCGTCCCAAAATTGCAAATAGGTGCATCTTGGTATAACAAAAAAAAACGGTAAAGGGTGTTTCCAGCTTTTTGTTGATAAAATATAATTTTTCAATTATTACTACTAAATGAGGTTTATTTTGTGAAGCAAGTACAAGAAATATAGGGAAATAGCACAACTTCGATTTTCAAAAACAATAGAACACATATGGAAACATTACAAATAACATGATTTTTCTCTATTCCTAACTATTTTTCAGCATTTAAATCAGTTTCAAGGGATTTTCCAAAATTAATTCCAACTTAAACTACCATCTTGCTCTAGTTTGCTCAAGAATTTTGGCAATTCGGCATTTAAATCAGTTTTGGGGGATTTCCCAAAATTAATTCCAATTTAAACTACCTTTGTGTGCTCTAGTTTGCTCAAGAATCTTGGCAAAAATCATTTAAGATAACCAAATTGGATTCTATGCAGTATCCACAAAGAAAGTTGAAATATTAGAACATTTTCTATGAATGCCCATGCCTCCAATTTTAGCCATATATTTTTTTTAAAGTCAAATAAAATGTAGATTTATTATAAAAATGTAAAACAAGCGCAAAGAGTCCTGTTATGTTTCTAGGAAAATAAATAAGTAGAGTTATGAAAATTATTTTTAGAAAGCATTCTAGAAAATTGCTATTTTCTTTGACTTGACTTGTCTTGACGCTACGATGAGGCATCAAGCGGCCCAAATTGTCAGCGACGATAGAGATATAACTGAGGTAACGGTAAATCACTTCATTCTTTCTAAACTGCATGCTAATCCTGGCCGTACACACAGGCACGATCCCACGGCTGAAAAAGCGTGGGCGGGAGTAGCCTCAGCGTGGGTATTCAACAGGATTAAAGGTTGTATCTAATGACAAAGTGGATGGGCAATTCCACGTCTCGCTCATAATAATGCGGCCAATTTTGCACATAGTTACATCTTGGCATGGCAAACAAAAGTGGTAAATAAGGTTTCTAACTTTTAGTCACCAAAAAATGATTAACCATTTTATTAGTGCTAAATGGTATTTTTTTGTGAAGCAACTATACAAGATACTTGGACAAAGAACGCCACTTCAATTTTCTAAAATATTACTCCCTCCGTCTAATGATATCTCAATATTTTATTTTTTGGATACATCTATACACTAAATCACGTCTAGATACATCTAAATTTAGACGAAGTTGAGACATTATTTGTTAGATGGATGGTGTAGAACACATGAGATGACAAAACCTTGAATATTAGTACTCAGATTTGAAAGCTTGAACACCTTATTTATGGCACAAGATTCCAGCGTCTAATAAGCTCCCTCCTGCTGCATACTGGCGAGCACAGCACAGCCATAGAACAAAAAATATTTCTCTTCCTACCTTTTCGTACGGAAATTTCAAACCACCGTTCCAAAATATGTTGGTCCTCTCTCTATAATTAAGTCCAAGTCCGCCTGCGGGGTTCGCGTGTGATTTGGTTTTTACTTGTCTTGGCGTGGCGGCGGCATGGTTTGTCATGCATTATGGCTTATTCCTAGGTCGAAACCTACTAGTGCATCGCCGTTGGATTTTTTCGACGAAAGAAATATATTAATATCATGAAGATAGCAATTACATCCAGCTTCTGCAACAATGTAGTTCCGCAATAGCACTACGACCATACATAGCCACAAAAAGAAGAAGCTAAAAAAATATGTCGAGCTACAGTGACCACTTGGGGTGAGGCGAGCGACTCGATATATTACTTCTGCACGGAACCTTTACTCCTATCATGAGGGGAAAAAAGCTCATGAATACATAAATCAAACTGAGCCTAAGACTGAGGGCACAACGTCACATGCAGTCGTGTCAAGGTAGCTAGGGAAGGTAGAGGCTATATATGTTGGCGCCAGGAGCATCAACTTGTCACCATGATATTCCTCCAGTGCTTCCAATGTTTTATTCCTGATGTTAACAACGAGTAGATATGCTATTTGGCGCTGGTATTCCCACTTGGCGGAAACCATTATGTGAACTACATCATCATTGGTCAAACTCAGGGTTGGGCCGGAGCATGTCACTTGGTCCCAAGCAAGCCTCTTCTTCCCCTCGTCAAATAATTCAGGCAGCAAAATCGGAACCTGGCTCATTAAAACCGAGTCGGTGATGGAGATACCATCTGAGTGAACCGCGGAGGTCTGGTGCCAGTATAGCGAAGAAACCATCCTGCTCCATATGGTGGCTGTCCATCCACTGTCATCGAACTTGAGCTCGACGAATTTGATCAAACCATTTACGACAGTAACATCCCGATAAGGCCGCGGGGAGACGTGATTAAACTCCATACCGTACCGCAACTCCAAGCTGGGTTCAGGGACCGGCCACTGCATGAGACGCATCGGCGGGTTCTTGCCCAACACATTACACAGCAGAATACCCTGCCAAAGATCAACCCAACCGAGAACCCCCGCACCACCAAATGATATTACCCCTGCAAGACCTTGATGATCAACTGCCTTAAAGTAGTCTGTCTCCGAGTCCCGGGCCAATAGAGCCTCCTTCCTGGTCCATGTTTTGCTCCGAGACCAGAACACCCTAAGATCGAACTTCATGCTGCAATCTCTGTGATTGTTGCACGAATCGGGAATAACGACGGCGTAGTGATCGCTCGCGCCGTCGGCGAGGGGCAGTATGCCGACCTTCATGTGGTCGAAATCGCGAGGGTAGGGTACAGGGATAAGGTCGAGCCGTGGTTTACCGGGGCCTGCCCTGTAGACGAAGTAGTCATGGAAGTCGCGGTGGCTAGTGCTGCCGGTGAAGGAGATGACTAGGAGCAGGAAGGCCTGAGCGGCGTTGAGGATGAGGGGGTTTCCGATGAAGTGGTTCTCGTTCCGACCGGCGCAGTGGACGAAGCAGAGAGAAACGCCCGGGCGATCGGCGAGCTCGAAGGATACCTCGACGGTGAAGCGTCGGCTAGTCGAGGTTCCGGCGGTAGTAGCGTTTCTCAGGCGGCCGATGCGCGCTATGCTGTCGACGAATACCCAAGGGCGGTTCTCCATCGCGGGCGAGGAGCGATCCATCTCAAGGGACTTTCGGGAGGAGGAGGCGGACGACGCAAAGATTGGGATATGTATGGTCGGGCTGAATTGTTTTACGACCACCGCCTAGACCAGTTCCGAGCCGGGGTCGAATTCGTGTGCCGTCCGGATGCACTTGACCGACCGAGGTGATCTGCATCTGCTCCATCATGCCGTCGCAGCTGCAGATCATGAAGCAGACCTACCGCGCGCTCTTGGGCTGCTACCTCGAGGCTCGAGCATGACATCACCGAGCGATCACCAGACCAGAAGGTCCTGCTTCGTTTCAGTTGGTTCTGCTACTGTGAAATCTACTGTGGTCCAGATTAATTTTCCTTTTGTTCTTCATGTCCTACTCAAAGTTTTAGCATGTTTGGTGTTCTTGGGCCCTCAATAGTTTTTTTTTTTTGACCTAGGCTACGGCGGGCTTGCGCCAGCCTGAACGATTATATTAAACCTCTCCGAAAAAGAGTGAACCAGGAAACAGTACAACAGATTTTAGAGGGCAGAGGGGAAGAGAGCGAGAGAGTGTTCAGGGGGGATCATACTATTACACCAATAATTAAGAGCATCAGTAGAGGAGGGAGTGTTACAACGATAGGCCCAAAGCCTAATATCCTCAATGCAGCGGCGGGAAACAAGGGTGAGGTCTTCCGCAATTCCATTAAAGGTGAGAGCATTCCGCCTTTTCTAGATGGTTCACACAATGGCGGTATTGATCGTAGCTTCCTCGTAGGAGTGGTCGTGCGCGAGCCGTACATCCGTAAAGCTGGTAATCCTGCGGGAGTCAAAGTTTTGTAGGAAGAAGTTCCAAACTTCCTTGGCTCGGGCGCATAATTAAGAGCAGAAGGTGATCCCAGGGCGTTTAGGATTTTGTTCCTCCGCCGCCGGACTGTTCTGGCGGGGAGTCTTCTAGGTTCGTTTTCCCTTCGGTTTCTGGGCGATCAAGTCTTTCAATATCGCGCTTTCCTCTCTCTTGAGACGGGGGAACAAAGGGTGGCAAGCGTACGGCGTCGCCGGAGAATTCTTCTGCGGCGGGCGGATCGGGTGTGAAGAGGGTAGAACAAATAGATGATATGCTTAATCGATTTGGGATTGATGAGGATGAATATCAAGATCTGATATTTGAGGAGGAAACTGAGGCACCGGAAGAGGGCTTGAAGTGGATGGCCTTGGCGAAAGTCCATACAGCCAATGTCTTCAGTCCCAAGCTTTCGAACAAAATATGTTGGTGACCTGGAGTCATGCTCAGGAGGTAAAATTTAATCATCTGGAAGATAATTTGTTCACTGTTCAATGTTCTTGTTTAGGAGATTGGCTAAAGGTGGAAAAAGGGACCCTTGGATGTTTAGACAATCTGTTGTTTCCATTGAGGCGTATGATGGGTTCTCTCTACCAGATACTGTTGATCTGAAGCTTTTCTCAACTTGGATCCAAATCCATAAGCTGCCAGTTGGTTACCGCAAGGACTCAACTATCAAAAATCTAACTGAAAAGAAGGTGGGAAAAGTGCTCGAAACCCAACTAGATGTAAAGGGAGTTGGAAACTTTGTCCGAGCAAAAGTAAGGATGGATGTTAGAAAACCTCTTGCACGTTTTGTGTCTATTTCCCGGGGAGGTGAGAGGGAAGTATACCCTATAAAGTTCGAGAAAATGCCTCATTTTTGTGGTGCATGTGGCTATGTCGGGCAGTCCCATGTGGAATGTGGAACTGGAGAATTTGAGGCAGACAAACTGAGGTGGGGTGAGTTCTTAAAAGTTGATCGGGATTCCTGGTATATGAGAGGTTTTGCTGGTGGACGTGGTGGTGGTCGGGCTGATCGTGAGGCCTGGTGTGACGCCCCGGAACCGGTACTATGAGGATTCTAGCGATCCCGCCGAAATCCGCACGATATCGATTCAGAGACGCCCTCCGACACGACGTGCACGACGAAGCACACGTGATGCCAGAGGATCTAACACGAGCGGTGACATTACAACAGGTTTACAATAGAGCCCACAAGAAACAGATATTACAACAACGACTCGAACGAGTCAAGATACAAATATATAATACAAAGATCTGAGTCATACAGAAGATCAAATACATTCGAGTACGGACAAGATACAAATTGGACTAAGAGTCCTGGAGATAAACGATGGCGTCCATAACCCTGCCCAGGCCAAGCCCGAAGGGTAACCTTGCTAACGTCGTCTTCATCGAACATATCTTCATACCTGCCCGGTTATGTCCCGTAGAAGCAGCAATAAGTACGGGTTCGTACTTAACAAGACTTCAAGACGTATAAGCATTCGTCATCAGTCGTCCTTTGTACTTGAGGCACGCATGGGACTTAGAGGACGCAAGAGGAACGTCATAGGCAATATGGTGGGGTTTAGCGGCAGCGCGCAAGCACTAAAAACTTATAGAGACACTCTACAACATTCGTCTAATCAGAGAAGGTGGGAGAACGCATAAAGTAACAGTTCTATACTCTGCAAACATAACACAGCCGATGTGTTCTCCCTTCGCAAAGAAGTACTAGCAAAGGCACTCACACTGTTGACAAGTTTTAACCAGTTATTATTTAAGTTATTCTATCTTACTAAGCTAGTTATTAGCATTGAAACAACATGTGTAAGTTGTCTATGGTCGAGTCATACAGCTCCAAGTCGTCCATAACCGCAGACACGGCTTATCAATAAGATTGTAACCCTGCAGGGGTACCCAAATGTGCCCACACGCACGATCAACCCACTTACGACAGGTGGATTTCACGACACGCACTCTCATTCACTACAACAATGTCCAAGAAGCCACCTAACTAAGTTAACCCGTATCGAAGTCCGGCCGTGCTCCGAAGCGGACTTAGCTGTTTGCGTCTACGGCTAAGAGGATCAAAGCCCACTAGAGGATGACCTCTTAACAATACGTACCGCATCCTACGAGCGTGCAAGAGACAACGGGGTTACAAGGCAACACGGCTTCCCCAAAAGTAACATCATATCATCTGGCCACAAAGAAACAAGCTTGCACGCCCGAGAGAAAAACAGAACATTCAAACTAGTTGTGGCCACTGGACAAAGCTGTAGATTCCGGCAGTGGTCGAGGGGAGACCCGGTAAGCATACCCACGTGTGGTTAGAGTGTTCAGTCTCGGAACAGATAACAAGAACTCGGGTCCTAAGTTTTAAAGAAACACAAGTGAGCCGTCACAAAAACGAGCAGCTGACCCACCGATGCCTCCGCTAAACAATTATCAACAACTAAAGTAACTGTGATTCTTCCCAACATATAACCCGATAAGATAACAATAACGGTAACGAGATAAAACATCACTAGCATGCACTACGACTCACAAGGCAGACACGGTAACCAAACAATAGCTGTAGGAGGTTGGTGGAGGCAATATGGGCTGCTTGAGGTAACAAGTGGAAATGACACGTGACAAGAATGCAACTTATTGATAGCATGAGGGAGAAGGCAAAATAAAATAGGTGAGCGACTCCTGCGGGGACAGGAGTATAGGGAAATGCTTGCCTGTTAAAGCTTACCGAGGAACATCCGGAGAACTTGTCGTATCTCACAACACCACTTCGTGATCCTATCCGGGAAGAAGCAAATGCTGGTACAAACAACGGATGCAAGTCTTACTACTACGGATAAAGAAGATCCAGCATGATCAAGATGATATGCATGGCATGGCAAATATGATCCGATGCAACTTATCCAATTAAGCGGGATCGGAATCCCGGACAAACAAATTAAGGTTACAGTTGCATTTCTACCGACAAGTTTAAGGGTGGATTAGCATAGCAAACATGGCAGGGGTGAGCTACATCAAAGTTAAATGGAACCGGGACAACATTTATATAAGATCCCACATATTCCATATGTTCCATATTAGGTGTTAATGCAAACTATCACGAGATGGTATGAAGCATGATGCAACGACGAGACATGGATGGCATATTAATGTTCCTTGCATTTTCTGATCAAAATTGATATATAACACATTTTATTTGGTTTTACCATTTAAAAGTTATTAACAGATTAGGTTTTTAGTATATAAAATAGAAAATAGAAATTATTGTAAATAGAAAAGGGCCCAGATTTAATTTTTGAAAAGAGGGGAGGACCCCGGGTTTTTTTTCAAAAAAACAGGGGGTTTCAGAAGACGGCCAGGCTACGGACGACGGGTTGAAGTTTAAAATAGAACAGGGGCCTAAGAGCAAAACTATCAGATCCAGATCTGGTGGGGGCTTTTCTCACCGGAGCAGGGTCTAACCCGAGAGGTTGGCAAGTGGGCCAGATGCTGACGAGGCGGACGACGCGGCAGACGACATGGCGGCTGAGCTGGCAAACCTTGTGCGTGCGCGGGGAGGTGACTACCGGCAGCTGACGTCGCGTACGCGGACGATCGCAGACGTTCCAGGGGGGCGATGAGGGGCGTCGGGGAAGCGCCTCGTTTGCGCGGACTGAGAGAGGGCAGCGTCGTCGTCGGGGAGCCACCGGAGGGTCGCCGTCGGCGAGCATCTACGGAGGAGGCGACCGGCATCAACGATGATAGGGGAAAAGGGGAAGCAACGATGCAAGGGAGGATGTCCAGGAGGAAGGAGAGCTCACCAGGAGCATGGTGTTGCGCTCAGAAGGGCCGGAGGAGGTCCACGGTGGCCGGAATCGTCGCCGAAGCGCGGCCACCGTGGCGGAGAATCAGCGACCGTGGCATCGCTATGGGCCACGCGGGGTCGATTCCTCTCGCCGGGAGGTAGAGGAGGTCGAGGGGCATCGATTGGTGGTGGCGGAACCGCTCGGGGTGACCGGAGATCACTGGGGCGGCGGCGAGGAGCACACGGTGCTGTGGGGTTTTCTTCTCGCTGCTTCCTTTCGTGATGGAGAAGAAAGGTGGAGGGGGGAAAGGTGTGGTGGAGGAGGCAGGTGGTGTGGATGAGGACGAGAAACTGCTGCGTGGTCCAAGGACGAGATAAGGAGAGGGGAGGCTCACATGGGGGAGGGTGGTGCGGTGGTTGGAGAGGGAGGACCACGGGACGCTCTCACGCGCCTGGCGTGAACGAGTCGAGGAAGACGACAACGACGGGAAAAGGGATACCATGTCGAAACGGTATGGGCTGAAAGGAACGGGCCGAAGCTGGGCTACGAGGTGGGCTGAGCTGCTGCAAAGAGCGCTTGCTGTGTTGGGCTAGGTTAGCAGGCCGCCGGTGTGAGAGAGGGTTAGGGTTTTCTATTTTTAAACCTTTTTCTCTTTTAAAACATTTGAATTCAAATCTTATTATGTTTTGAATTTGAAACGAAGGAGAGAAGGGGATTCAGAATTAGCTTATAAAATATTAATTTACTTGTAATCAAAACAAGACACCTTTATATTCAAAATTTATTTGTTGGAAAGCTTAATTATAAAATAAGAGATATGAGGGAGAGAGATTAGAGTTTTATTATTATTGGAAAAAGATAAGAGAGAAAGGGGGTTTTTAAAATAACATAAGAGAGGGAAAACAACAAGCTAGGGTTTATACAAATAGTTTTATTTGTGGAAAACATGGTTGATGTGATGCATATGCCAAGATGATGCACAAAAGGAAGAGCGTAAACAAATCTATTAGGGTCCTACCCTGGACCGTTACACCTGGGTATCTGGTAGTCGTGGCAGATCGGATGGTAGAAGCCGAGACGGAGCTATGAGAGGAAGAGGAGATGCTATCCAACCTAGTTGGCGTTTCAATGCTCTTGCCTATACGGATGGACTTGTTCGTGTGGATGAAAATCATAATGTGGAAAAGACCGAGGTGGTAAAGCATGTAAAAGAAGGCGAGGAAGATGATACGGCCACCAGCCCAGCAAAGCAAGATGCAATGCTTACGGATGCTCGCTAACCCTTTTGACTCGGGGACAAAAAGACAATTAGATTTTGATAAAGCGAGAAAACAATGATATAATTAAGGCTGGTCTAGAGGGCAAAGCTCCGATTCTTACTAATGAACTGGAACAAGCTGTTGATGTGACACAGGATGGTGTGCTTGTGTTTCCACCAAACCCTAACTTGGAAGATCTAGCTGTGTTATCAGAGAAGGATAGGAAGAAGAGGTTAAAGAGGGACGGAGCTAACTCCTCCTCACTAGGTTCGACAGGTTCCCTCGAGGAGCCTGTTCGGTCGCAATGAGGATCCTAGTTTGGAACTGCCGTGGTTTGGGGAATACTGCGGCAGTTTTAGCGCTTCTGGATGTTAAGAGGCATCATTCCCTGGAGGTGGTGTTCTTGTCGGAGACGCATCTTGATCGCTATCTGCGCGAGTGCCTTGGTAGGCGTTTGAATATGAACTTCTCGATTATTCAGCCAAGTGATGGTAGAAAAGGTGGTATCATTATGTTCGGAGGAAAGAGGTGAATCTTACTCAGATTTTTGCTTGTCCGAACTACATTGACGTGAAGATAGATGAGGGTTTTAATAAAATCTGGAGATTTACGGGCATGTATGGAGAATTTAAGTGGGCGGATAAATATAAAACGATAGACTCCGTAATATCCATCAGCAAAATAATCTCCCTTGGCTTGTTATGGGGGATTTGAACGAGATTTTGTTCAATCATGAGAAAGAGGGAGGCCGTGTTCGTCCTGATAGATTTCGAAGGGCTTTCCATGATGCTCTAGATGACTGTCAGCTGGATGATGTTGGGTATTGGTGATATTTTTACTTGGCATAGGGGACAAATGAGAGAAAGACTGGATAGGGGTCTTGCTAATTCTGAATGGAACCATATGCATGACAAGGCGGCCATTATCCATCTCGAGTATAATCATTCTGATCACTGGACTTTGCTTCTTGATATTGTTTACTATGCACCAGCCCCTGGCTCTACTATGTCTATTCGGCGCTGTTTTGAAGCAAAATGGTTCAAGGAAGAGGGTTTTAGGGATGTGGTGCAGGATCGTTGGATGGCTGCGCAAGGGGAGGCGATCGATGTGCATGGTCGGCTCCGAGCCATGCATAATCACTACAAGAAAAGTTGCCATGGCCGACGAAGTTGAAGTCGCGCCGTGGTTGCTGGTCTACCATGGCCGACGATTTTGGGTCTGTCCGTTGTGCATGTCAAAACGTTTTTTTTCTCGTTTTTGAGGCCACCTAGCCCGACGAAAACGGCCAAAATGTTGCGTATGGTGGCCCGGGACGTGGTGCATCTCGAATTCTCGGGTTCGCCGGCCGAGTCAACGCAAATCCGCACCGCCGGGGGATGTAGGGCCCAGATGGCAGCCTCTCTGGCATTGTTTTTTTTCTCGATCGCGCCATCTCGTTCAACGTTCTCCGATCGAGCCGTTTACGATGCAGGATCATGGGTCCCGCATGTCATCCTTTATGAACCAAAATTCTTTCTATTCTTGGATTTTTTTGACCCCCGATTTCTGGCTACTTCCTTTTTCTTTTGATCCCTTGCCGCCTCTCAAACGGTGATACCGCTGCTCGCTAAATGGGACCCGCATGTCATCCTCTATGTACTATAAAACTTTCTTTTCTTGTATTTTTTTGGCACCTCAAATTTGGTCACTTGCCTTTTTCTTTCGATCCCCTGCCGCCTCTCAAACGGTGATACCGCTGCTGCTAAATGGGACCCGCATGTCATCCTCTATGTACTATAAAACTTTCTTTTCTTAGATTTTTTTGGCACCTCATATTTGGTCACTTACCTTTTTCTTTCGATCCCCTGCCGCCTCTCAAACGGTGAGACCGCTGCTGCTAAATGGGACCCGCATGTCATCCTCTATGTACTATAAAACTTTCTTTTCTAGGATTTTTTTTGGAACCTCATATTTGGTCACTTGCCTTTTTCTTTTGATCCCGTGCAGCCTCTCAAACGGTGATACCGCTGTCTGCTAAATGGGACCCGCATGTCATCCTCTATGTACAATCAAGTTTCTTTTCTTGAATTATTTTTGGCTCCCGATATTTGGTCACTTGCATTTTTCTTTCGATCTCATGCCACGTTGAGGACCCCGCGAGCTCATGGGACCCACAAGTCATCCTCTATGTACTATAAAACTTTCTTTTCTTGGATTTTTTTGGCACCTCATATTTGGTCACTTGCCTTTTTCTTTCGATCCCCTGCCGCTTCTCAAACGGTGATACCGCTGTTGCTAAATGGGACCCGCATGTCATCCTCTATGTACACTCAAGTTTCTTTTCTTGAATTATTTTTGGCTCCTGATATTTGGTCACTTGCCTTTTTCTTTCGATCTCATGCCACGTTTGAAACGTTGAGGAACCTGCTTGGCTCATGGGACCCGCATGTCATCCTCTATGTGCTATAAAAGTTTATTTTCTTGGGTTTTTTTTCACCCTCTGATTTTTGGCTATTTCCTTTTTCTTTTGATCCCCTGCCGCCTTGGAAACGTTGAGTAAGCTGCTGACTCATGGGACCAGCATGTCATCCTCTATGTACAATCAACTTTCTTTTTCTTTTGATCTCAAGCCGCATTTGAAACGTTGAGACCGCTGCTGCTAATTGGGACCCGCATGTCATCCTCTATGTACAATAAAGTTTTTTTCTTGGATTATCTTTGGCTCCAGATATTTTGTCACTTGCCTTTTTCTTTCGATCTCATGCCGCCTTTGAAACGTTGAGTAAGCTCGCTGGCTCATGGGTCCCGCATGTCATCCTCTACGAACAATAAAAGTTTCCTTTCTTGAAGTTATTTTTGACCCCTAATTTCTGGCTATTTGCCTTTTTCTTTTGATCTCCTGCCCCCTTTGAAACGATGACGACGCATTGCTGGCAGGTCGGTCCCACATGTCATCCTCTGTGAACAATAAAAGTTTCCTTTGATGGATTTATTTTGAACCCCTAATTAATTTCGGGATATTTCCTTTTTTCCTTTGATCCCCTGCCGCCTTGGAATCGTTGAGGATGCTGCTGCCTCATGGGTCCCGCATGTCATCCTCTCAGAACGGTAAATGTTTCTTTTCTTGGATTTTGTTGAACAAACGATTTTTGGCTTATTTTTTCTTTCGATCTCCTGCAGCCTTTAAAACGTTCAGGGCGCTGCTGGCTCACGTGTCCCACATGTCAACCTCTATGAACAATAAACGCTGAGGATGCTGCTGCCTCATGGGTCCCGCATGTCATCCTCTCAGAACGAAAATGTTTCTTTTCTTGTATTTTTTACCAACAGATTTTTGGTTTATTTTTTCTTTCCATCCCCTGCCGCCTTTAAAACGTTGACGACGCTGCTGGCTCATGGGTCCCCGATGTCAGCCTCCCCGTACAAGAAACATGTGATATCTTGATTATTTTGCAGACAATAAACATTGTATTTCGCTCTGAGCTATTGCAAACGGATAAATTAAATCTTTATTTTTACATAAACAAACTTATATGTTGAATCTCCTTGTTTTGTGTTTTTGCGAAGCATAGGACTTTCCTGTTTTTTTAGAAAAATCCGAACTTTCCTGTTTTGGAGTGGGCTGAAATTGTACGAGTCAAAAGGCCCAGCAGGATAGTTCGAAGGCCCAGATGTCCAGATGCAGCCCAATTGAAATCTTTCTTTTCTTGGATTTTTTTCACCCCCTGATTTCTGGCTACTTCATTTTTCTTTTGGTCCTGTGCCGCCTTGGAAATGTTGAGACCGCTGCTGCAAAATGGGACCCGCATGTCATCCTCTATGTACAATAAAATTTCTTTTCTTGGATTATTTTTGGCTCCTGATATTTGGTCACTTGCCTTTTTCTTTCAATCTCATGCCGACTTTGAAACGTTGAGGAAGCTGCTGGCTCATGGGTCCCGCATGTCATCCTCTATGAACAATAAAACTTTCCTTTGTTGGATTTATTTTTTACCCCTAATTGCTGGTTATTTGCCTTTTTCTTTGGATCCCCTGCCCCCTTTGAAACCATGACGACGCAGCTGGCAGGTCGGTCCCACATATCATCCTCTATGAACAATAAAGGTTTCCTTTGATAGATTTATTTTTTACCCTAATTAATTTCTGGCTATTTCCTATTTTTATTTTGATCCCCTGCCGCCTTGGAATAGTTGAGGATGCTGTCTGCCTCATGGGTCCCGCATGTCATCCTCTCAGAAAGGTAAAAGTTTCATTTCTTGGATTTTGTTTACCAACTGATTTTTGGCTTTTTTTGGTTTCGATCTCCTGCCGCCTTTAAAACGTTGACAACGCTGCTGGCTCATGGGTCCCTGATACGTCTCCGACGTATCGATAATTTCTTATGTTCCATGCCACATTATTGATGATATCTACATGTTTTATACACATTATATGTCGTATTTATGCATTTTCCGGCACTAACCTATTAACGAGATGCCGAAGAGCCGATTCGTTGTTTTCTCGCTGTTTTTGGTTTCGGAAATCCTACAAAGGAAATATTCTCGGAATTGGACGAAATCAACGCCCGGGGTCCTATTTTTGCACGAAGCTTCCGGAAGACCGAGGGGAAAGGAAGTGGGGCCACGAGGCGCCGACACGCTAGGGCGGCGCGGCCTGGCCCCTGGCCGCGCCAGCCTGGCGTGTGGGGCCCTCGTGCGGCCCCCCGCGTTGCCCTTCCGCCTACTTAAAGCCTTCGTCGCGAAACCCCCAGGACCGAGAGCCACGATACGGAAAACCTTACTGAGACGCCGCCGGCGCCAATCCCATCTCGGGGGATTCTGGAGATCACCCCGGCACCACTGCCGGAGAGGGGATTCATCTCCCGGAGGACTCTTCACCGCCATGGTCGCCTCCGGAGTGATGAGTGAGTAGTTCACCCCTGGACTATGGGTCCATAGCAGTAGCTAGATGGTTGTCTTCTCCTCATGTGCTTCATTGTCGGATCTTGTGAGCTGCCTAACATGATCAAGATCATCTATCTGTAATTCTATATGTTGTGTTTGTCGGGATCCGATGGATAGAGAATACTATGTTATGTTGATTATCAATCTATTACCTATGTGTTGTTTATGATCTTGCATGCTCTCCGTTATTAGTAGAGGCTCGTGGCCAAGTTTTTGCTCTTAACTCCAAGAGGGAGTATTTATGCTCGATAGTGGGTTCATGCCTCCATTAAATCCGGGACGAGTAATGAGAAAGTTCTAAGGTTGTGGATGTCTTTGTTGCCACTAGGGATAAAACATTTATGCTATGTCCGAGGACGTAGTTATTGATTACATTACGCACCATACTTAATGCAATTGTCGGTTGTTTTGCAACTTAATACTGGAAGGGGTTCGGATGATAACCTGAAGGTGGACTTTTTAGGCATAGATGCATGCTGGGATAGCGGTCTATGTACTTTGTCGTAATGCCCAATTAAATCTCACAATATTCATCATATCATGTATGTGCATTGTTATGCCCTCTCTATTTGTCAATTGCCCGATTGTAATTTGTTTACCCAACATGCTATTTATCTTATGGGAGAGACACCTCTAGTGAACTGTGGACCCCGGTCCATTCTTTTATACTGAAATACAATCTACTGCAATACTTGTTCTTTACTATTTTCTTGCAAACAATCATCATCCACACTATACATCTAATCCTTTGTTACAGCAAGCCGGTGAGATTGACAACCTCACTGTTTTGTTGGGGCAAAGTACTTTGGTTGTGTTGTGCAGGTTCCACGTTGGCGCCGGAATCTCTGGTGTTGCGCCGCACTACATCCCGCCGCCATCAACCTTCAACGTGCTTCTTGACTCCTCACTGGTTCGATTAAACCTTGGTTTCTTACCGAGGGAAACTTGCCGCTGTGCGCATCACACCTTCCTCTTGGGGTTCCCAACGGACGTGTCAACTACACGCATCAAGCAAATTTACGGCGCCGTTGCCGGGGAGATCAAGACACGCTGCAAGGGGAGTCTCCACAATCCAATCTCTTTACTTTGTTTTTGTCTTGCTTTATTTTATTTACTACTTTGTTTGCTGCACTTATATCAAAACACAAAAAAATTAGTTGCTAGTTTTACTTTATTTCTTGTCTTGCACTCTATATCAAAAACACAAAAAAATTAGTTACTTGCATTTACTTTATCTAGTTTGCTTTATTTACTACTGCTAAAATGGCTACTTCTGAAAATACTAAGTTGTGTGACTTCACAACCACAAATAATAATGATTTCTTATGCACACCTATTGCTCCACCTGCTACTACAGCAGAATTCTTTGAAATTAAACCTGCTCTCATCGAATCTTGTTATGCGAGAGCAATTTTCAGGTGTTAGTTCGATGATGCTGCTGCCCATCTCAATAACTTTGTTGAGTTGTGTGAAATGCAAAAGTATAAAGATGTAGATGGTGACATTATAAAATTAAAATTGTTTCCTTTCTCATTAAGAGGAAGAGCTAAAGATTGGTTGCTATCTCTGCCTAAGAATAGTATTGATTCATGGACTAAATGCAAGGATGCTTTTATTGGTAGATATTATCCCCCTGCTAAAATTATATCTTTGAGAAGTAGCATAATGAATTTCAAGCAATTAGATAATGAGCATGTTGCACAAGCTTGGGAAAGAATGAAATCTTTGGTTAAAAATTGCCCAACCCATGGACTGACTACTTGGATGATCATCCAAACCTTTTATGCGGGATTGAATTTTTCTTCGCGGAACCTATTGGATTCAGCTGCTGGAGGTACCTTTATGTCCATCACTCTTGGTGAAGCAACAAAGCTCCTTGATAATATGATGATTAATTACTCTGAATGGCACACGGAAAGAGCTCCACGAGGTAAGAAGGTAAATTCTGTCAAAGAAACCTCTTCCTTGAATGATAAGATTGATGCTATTATGTCTATGCTTGTGAATGATAGGACTAATGTTGATCCTAATAATGTTCAGTTAGCTTCATTGGTTGCCCAAGAAGAACATGTTGATGTAAACTTCATTAAAAATAATAATTTCAACAACAATGCTTATCGGAACAATTCTAGTAATAACTATAGGCCATATCCTTATAATAATGGTAACGGTTATGCTAATTCTTATGGGAATTCTTACAACAATAATAGGAACACACCCCCTGGACTTGAAGCTATGCTTGAAGAATTTATTAGTACACAAACTGCTTTTAACAAATCTGTTGAGGAAAAGCTCAATAAAATTGATATTCTCGCTTCTAAGGTTGATAGTCTTGCCTACGATGTTGATCTTTTGAAATCGAAAGTTATGCCTAATAAGGATATTGAAAATAAAATTGTTACTACAGCAAATGCCATCCAAGTTAGAATTAATGAGAATATAAGATTGATGGCCGAATTGCATGCTAGGTGGGAAAGAGAAGAAAATGAAAAACTAGCTAAAGAGAAAAATGTAGCTAAAGTTTGGACTATTACCACCACTAGTAATGTTAATGCTTCACATGTTGCTGCACCTCCTACTATCAATGGTAAAATAATTGGTGTTGGCAATGTTACTACTCCTAGTGCAAAGCGTGCAAAATTGCCTGAAACTGCTAAAACTGCTGAAACTGCCTGTGATAAAACTGCTGAAATTTTTTCCAACATTGGGGATGATGATCCCATTGCTGTAGATCATAATGGTTTAGATTTTGATGATTGCCATATCTCTGAAGTTATAAAGTTCCTACAAAAACTTGCTAAGAGTCCTAATGCTAGTGTTATAAACTTGGCTTTCACAAAACATATTACAAATGCTCTCATAAAAGCTAGAGAAGAGAAACTAAAACTTGAAACTTCTATTCCTAGAAAGTTAGAGGATGGTTGGGAGCCCATCATTAAGATGAAGGTCAATGACTTTGATTGTAATGCTTTATGTGATCTTGGTGCAAGTATTTCCGTTATGCCTAAGAAAATTTATAATATGCTTGACTTGCTACCATTGAAAAACTGTTATTTGGATGTTAATCTTGTTGATAATGCTATAAAGAAACCTTTGGGGAGAGTTGACAATGTTCGCATTACCGTTAACAATAACCTTGTCCCCGTTGATTTTGTTGTCTTGGATATTGAATGCAATGCATCTTGTCCCATTATGTTGGGAAGACCTTTTCTTCAAACTGTTGGAGCCATCATTGATATGAAGGAAGGTAATATTAAATATCAATT
This sequence comes from Lolium rigidum, assembly GCF_022539505.1. NCBI lineage: Eukaryota > Viridiplantae > Streptophyta > Magnoliopsida > Poales > Poaceae > Lolium > Lolium rigidum. The sequence continues at coordinate 260,278,871 of NC_061511.1, forward strand.
TCCTCTCAAGAAAGGTATGGAACACTTCCCTAGAAAGAGAATGAAGTTACCTTTTGATTCTATTATTAGAACAAGTTATGATGTTGATGCTTCATCTCTTGATAATACTTGATATACACTTTTGCGCCTAGGCTGAAAGGCGTTAAAGAAAAACGCTTATGGGAGACAACCCATGTTTTTACTACAGTATTTTTGTTTTATATTTGAGTCTTGGAAGTTTTTTACTACTGTAGCAACCTCTCATTATCTTAGTTTTGTGTTTTGTTGTGCCAAGTAAAGTCTTTGATAGTAAAGCGAATACTAGATTTGGATTGCTGCGCAGTAACAGATTTCTTTGCTGTCACGAATTCCGATCTGCCTCTCTGTAGGTAGCTCAGAAAATTATGCCAATTTATGTGCGTGATCCTCAGATATGTACGCAATTTTCATTCAATTTGGACATTTTCATTTGAGCAAGTCTGGTGCCTCAATAAAATCCATCTTTACGGACTGTTCTGTTTTGACAGATTCTGCCTTTTATTTCGCATTGCCTCTTTTGCTATGTTGGATGAATTTCTTTGATCCATTAATGTACAGTAGCTTTATGCAATGTCCAGAAGTGTTAAGAATGATTGTGTCACCTCTGAACATGTTAATTTTTATTGTACACTAACCCTCTAATGAGTTGTTTCGAGTTTGGTGTGGAGGAAGTTTTCAAGGATCAAGAGAGGAGAATGATGCAATATGATCAAGGAGAGTGAAAGCTCTAAGCTTGGGGATGCCCCGGTGGTTCACCCCTGCATATTCTAAGAAGACTCAAGCGTCTAAGCTTGGGGATGCCCAAGGCATCCCCTTCTTCATCGACAACATTATCAGGTTCCTCCCCTGAAACTATATTTTTATTCCGTCACATCTTATGTACTTTGCTTGGAGCGTCGGTTTGTTTTTGTTTTTGTTTTGTTTTGAATAAAATGGATCCTAGCATTCATTGTGTGGGAGAGAGACACGCTCCGCTGTTGCATATGGACAAGTATGTCCTTAGGCTTTACTCATAGTATTCATGGCGAAGGTTGAATCTTCTTCGTGAAATTGTTATATGGTTGGAATTGGGAAATGCTACATGTAGTAATTCTAAAATGTCTTGAATAATTTGATACTTGGCAATTGTTGTGCTCATGTTTAAGCTCTTGCATCATATACTTTGCACCCATTAATGAAGAAACACCTAGAGCTTGCTAAAATTTGGTTTGCATATTTGGTCTCTCTAAAGTCTAGATAATTTCTAGTATTGAGTTTTGAACAACAAGGAAGACGGTGTAGAGTCTTATAATGTTTACAATATGTCTTTTATGTGAGTTTTGCTGCACTAGGTTCATCCTTGTGTTTGTTTCAAATAACCTTGCTAGCCTAAACCTTGCATCGAGAGGGAATACTTCTCATGCATCCAAAATCCTTGAGCCAACCACTATGCCATTTGTGTCCACCATACCTACCTACTACATGGTATTTCTCCGCCATTCCAAAGTAAATTGCTTGAGTGCTACCTTTAAAATTTCCATTCTTTACCTTTACAATATATAGCTCATGGGACAAATAGCTTACTATTGTGGTATTGAATATGTACTTATGCACTTTATCTCTTATTAAGTTGCTTGTTGTGCGATAACCATGCTTCTGGGGACGCCATCAACTACTCTTTGTTGAATATCATGTGAGTTGCTATGCATGTCCGTCTTGTACGAAGTAAGAGAGATCTACCACCTTAATGGTTGGAGCATGCATATTGTTAGAGAAGAACATTGGGCCGCTAACTAAAGCCATGAATCATGGTGGAAGTTTCAGTTTTGGACATATATCCTCAATCTCATATGAGAACACTAATTGTTGCTACATGCTTATGCATTAAAGAGGAGTCCATTATCTGTTGTCCATGTTGTCCCGGTATGGATGTCTAAGTTGAGAATAATCAAAAGCGAGAAATCCAAAATGCGAGCTTTCTCCTTAGACCTTTGTACGGGCGGCATGGAGGTACCCCATTGTGACACTTGGTTAAAACATGTGTATTGCGATGATCCGGTAGTCCAAGCTAATTAGGAAAAGGTGCGGGCACTATTAGTATACTATGCATGAGGCTTGCAACTTGTAAGATATAATTTACATGATACATATGCTTTATTACTACCGTTGACAAAATTGTTTCTTGTTTTCAAAATAAAAGCTCTAGCACAAATATAGCAATCGATGCTTTCCTCTTTGAAGGACCTTTCTTTTACTATTATGTTGAGTCAGTTCACCTATTTCTCTCCACCTCAAGAAGCAAACACTTGTGTGAACTGTGCATTGATTCCTACATACTTGCATATTGCACTTGTTATATTACTCTATGTTGACAATTATCCATGAGATATACATGTTACAAGTTGAAAGCAACCGCTGAAACTTAATCTTCCTTTGTGTTGCTTCAATACCTTTACTTAGATTTATTTCTTTATGAGTTAAGTCTTATGCAAGACTTATTGATGCTTGTCTTGAAAGTACTATTCATGAAAAGTCTTTGCTTTATGATTCAGTTGTTTACTCATGTAATTACCATTGTTTTGATCGCTGCATTCATTACATATGTTTACAATAGTATGATCAAGGTTATGATGGCATGTCACTCCAGAAATTATACTGTGTTATCGTTTACACTGCTCGGGACGAGCGGGAACTAAGCTTGGGGATGCTGATACGTCTCCGACGTATCGATAATTTCTTATGTTCCATGCCACATTATTGATGATATCTACATGTTTTATACACATTATATGTCGTATTTATGCATTTTCCGGCACTAACCTATTAACGAGATGCCGAAGAGCCGATATCTGTTTTACTGCTGTTTTTGGTTTCAGAAATCCTACAAAGGAAATATTCTCGGAATTGGACGAAATCAACGCCCGGGGTCCTATTTTTGCACGAAGCTTCCGGAAGACCGAGGGGAAAGGAAGTGGGCCACGAGGCGGCCGACACGCTAGGGCGGCGCGGCCCGGCCCCTGGCCGTGCCGGCCTGGCGTGTGGGGCCCTCGTGTGGCCCCCGCGTTGCCCTTCCGCCTACTTAAAGCCTTCGTCGCGAAACCCCCGGGACCGAGAGCCACGATACGGAAAACCTTGCCGAGACGCCGCCGCCGCCAATCCCATCTCGGGGGATTACGGAGATCACCTCCGGCACCCTGCCGGAGAGGGGATTCATCTCCCGGAGGACTCTTCACCGCCATGGTCGCCTCCGGAGTGATGAGTGAGTAGTTCACCCCTGGACTATGGGTCCATAGCAGTAGCTAGATGGTTGTCTTCTCCTCATGTGCTTCATTGTCGGATCTTGTGAGCTGCCTAACATGATCAAGATCATCTATACTGTAATTCTATATGTTGTGTTTGTCGGGATCCGATGGATAGAGAATACTATGTTATGTTGATTATCAATCTATTACCTATGTGTTGTTTATGATCTTGCATGCTCTCCGTTATTAGTAGAGGCTCGGCCAAGTTTTTGCTCTTAACTCCAAGAGGGAGTATTTATGCTCGATAGTGGGTTCATGCCTCCATTAAATGCGGGACGATGACGAGAAAGTTCTAAGGTTGTGGATGTGCTTGTTGCCACTAGGGATAAAACATTGATGCTATGTCCGAGGATGTAGTTATTGATTACATTACGCACCATACTTAATGCAATTGTACGTTGTTTTACAACTTAATGCTGGAAGGGGTTCGGATGATAACCTGAAGGTGGACTTTTTAGGCATAGATGCATGCTGGATAGCGGTCTATGTACTTTGTCGTAATGCCCAATTAAATCTCACAATATTCATCAGATCATGTATGTGCATTGTTATGCCCTCTCTATTTGTCAATTTCCTGACTGTAATTTGTTCACCCAACATGCTATTTATCTTATGGGAGAGACACCTCTAGTGAACTGTGGACCCCGGTCCATTCTTTTATACTGAAATACAATCTACTGCAATACTTGTTCTTTACTATTTTCTTGCAAACAATCATCATCCACACTATACATCTAATCCTTTGTTACAGCAAGCCGGTGAGATTGACAACCTCACTGTTTCGTTGGGGCAAAGTACTTTGGTTGTGTTGTGCAGGTTCCACGTTGGCGCCGGAATCTCCGGTGTTGCGCCACACTACATCCCGCCGCCATCAACCTTCAACGTGCTTCTTGACTCCTACTAGTTCGATTAAACCTTGGTTTCTTACTGAGGGAAACTTGCCGCTGTGCGCATCACACCTTCCTCTTGGGGTTCCCAACGGACGTGTCAACTACACGCATCAGTCCCCAATGTCAGCCTCCCCGTACTGCAAATCCTCTTTCTGCAAAGGTTGTATTTCTAGCTAGATAGCTAAGGTGGATTCGAATCTGCCGTGGTTCAGGCAGCTCAGGTAAGCCTTCTTGCACTGATTAATGGAACTAGTGTATAGCAAGGTCAAGACATGTGGCTTGGTGTAATGAATCTATTTGAATCATGTTGTGGATTCAATCGATAGTTCTCTAACGAGGTCAGCCAAAATAGAAATTAAGTTTTTTTCTAAAACGGAAATGCAAATTAAGATGAACACAAACATTAGTTATCATAATAGCTGATCATACATACATACTTGCTAAGAGCAAAAGCTTGCCGAGTTTTACCACCCATACAATTAATTAGCGGTTCGAGATAAGATAACCTTATATAAGTATAACTACAAATGCATTTGCTAAGGGCTCATGGGACAATAGAACTAGACAACCGCAAACTTGATGACCAGCATGTCACGGCGGCATCGAAAGATCTTGACCTTCAACTTTGATCCAATGCGAAGTTTGGCACCGTCAATGAACTTTTTCACACTGGAAGTAACAGCCAAGCGGCCATCGTGGGACCGACGGAGTACCGTCCCTCCACGGTGAGACCTTCACTCTCCATGACGAGGAAATCTTGCCCCTTCGGCCAGCATTGAGATCCTTGGCGATACTTTTAGGCAATTTCTGATTCAAAGCAAGAGATACCAACAAAAATTAGTCAATGGCACCAATGCACGAAGGCTGAACCATGTGAGACTTTGAGCAGAGAAGACATCAAGATAAGAGCGGTTATCTTTGTCATATACTCACGAACATAGCCTTCGGATGCGTCCTGGTCACCACACGGGTGGCCACAGCAATGAGCTGAGACCTCGGTGATCTGGCTGGGGCAGGTGCGGGAGCATGGGCTGGTACACGAGCTGGTGCTGATGCGGGATGCTGCTGGGCATGTGCAATAAACGGTGCCTCTAGAGGAATCGGTGCTTGATGCGAGAGGCTGTTGGGCGAGGTGCGATAAGCGGTGCGGCTAGAGGAACCGGTCGCGATGCGGGGAGCTGCTTGGGCGGGTGTAGTATATGGGGCCTCTACGGAAACCAATGCTGATGTAGGGGCCTGCTTGGGTAGATGCAATAAGCGGTCTTGAGTACAGGAACCGGTGCTGATGCAGGAGAGTGGGAAGCCGGTGCCGGTGTTGGTGTGGTTGCCCTTTGTGACATCCGCTCCTGTTCCATCAGGGGATCTGCAGCTTTGATCATGTTAAACCCAGCAAGCTAGAACAGAGGGAATGGTTTAGAACAACTGCTCAGAATGCAGTAATCAAAGGATATGAGTACAAAAAAGTTACATATTATATATTTGGAAGTGTCTCCAACTACGTAGCGATTACGTATATCTGCCCGTTTGAGTTTCGATCCTCGGCTCGTCGCCCTTCTTCAGACCGTAGTCAAAAGCAAACTTTCTCCAATCATGTCCATACAAATATGTGATGGCCTGCGTCTTGTAGACATACACCTCATAGACCGTGTAGGTGTTCATCAATTTTCCATTGCCATGCATAGTGAAAGACCCTTCATGCGGACACATCCGGTTAATCATTGGACGAAGTTCACAAGGTACGGTCTGCAGGTGAAAATTGATACTAATGTAAGAAGCAGGAAGACTAAAAACAAGACTTTACTATATGCCAATTCATGCTAAACCACTGAGAATACATACCTGTAACTATGTGAAGGAGTTATTAGAAAGGTAGATAGAGCCATAGGAGGTGTTATATGCGGGGTATGTACATGGGCCCGCCATATTCCCGCAAGCTCGGCATCGGGATGGTGAAGGAAACATGGGAGGTACTGCTGGTGCGTAGCGCTGAATGTAAGTGGAAGAATTAGGTTGTGTAAAGTGCATAGTTCAGAGCAATGCAAATGTTGACAAGCGAGTGCATAACACTATGTTACAAAGCTGAACAGTCAAAATTTAGTGTATGATGAATATAAGCATGCTAATTTGGCGTTTCCGAATTCCAAGAAGCGATGAGACGAGCCGGTGATAATATCAGAAATAAATCATGGCATGTATATGTGGCTTAAGAAAATATACCCGAACCCTTGGATGGTTACGGCCCGGCTGGTCCTTGGACTTGAGCTTATATAAGCATCCAGAAGGTGGGGCTGACGATAACTTGGTGGCAGCCTCTGCGGATGCCTCATCGGCAGCGGTTGCAATCCTTTTGACCAATGAAGGCTTAGCGGTTTCGATCGCATATGAAAATTGATGAGCAACGGACATCGGCGATGATATATAAAATGAATCTATGAGACAACGATGCATATAGTGCTTGGATGTAAGTGGAAGAATAGGGTTGTGTGTGTTTCGAACTATTGGTAAGCATAATTAGACAAAGCCGGCAATAAACAGACAAATCAAATCATGTATGAGGATTAAGAAAATATACCTGCTTGAAAAGGATACCACCCAGCTGGCCCGTGGCCTTGTGCTTGAGGAGGTTTTCAGAAGATGGTGGCGGCACCATCATCTTCACAGCAGCCTCATCGGGATCATTTTTTATCCATTTGAGTAGAGGCACAGAAGCTTCATCCTGCATATGAATAGCAACAGAACTCATCATTGATATTTAATAAATCTATGAGATGGACTGATGCAAAAAGTGCGGGATGTAAGTGGAAGAATAGGGTTGTGCATAGACAACGAGTTGACAACAATGCAAATGATTACAAAAGAAGCCAACGGAACTCAACAGTTTATATATTGGATGAGACAGACTGAAAAGTGAAAAATTAGTGTATGATGATTGTAAGCAAACGCAGTGTTTCTGAACTTTTGGTAAGCATTAGGCAAAGCCAACAGTAATTAAACAGATAATAATAAAATCATGTATGTGGATTGATACGCGTACAGCACGCGTCCATTGGGAACCCCAAGAGGAAGGTGTGATGCGTACAGCGGCAAGTTTTCCCTCAGAAAGAAACCAAGGTTTATCAAACCAGGAGGAGCCAAGAAGCACGTTGAAGGTTGATGGCGGCGAGATGTAGTGCGGCGCAACACCGGGGATTCGGCGCCAACGTGGAACCTGCACAACACAACCAAAGTACTTTGCCCCAACGAAACGAGTGAGGTTGTCAATCTCACCGGCTTGCTGTAACAAAGGATTAGATGTATAGTGTGGATGATGATTGTTTGCGAGAAAACGAGTAAAACAAGTATTGCGATAGATTGTATTCAAGGTAAAAGAATGGACCGGGGTCCACGAGTTCACTAGAGGTGTCTCTCCCATAAGATAAATAGCATGTTGGGTGAACAAATTACAGTCGGGCAATTGACAAATAGAGAGGGCACGACCATGCACATACATGATATGATGAATATTGTGAGATTTAATTGGGCATTATGACAAAGTACATAGACCGCTATCCAGCATGCATCTATGCCTAAAAAGTCCACCTTCGGGTTATCATCCGAACCCCTTCCGGTATTAAGTTGCAAAACAACGGACAATTGCATTACGTATGGTGCGTAATGTAATCAATAACTACATCCTCGGACATAGCATCAATGTTTTATCCCTAGTGGCAACGGCACATCCACAACCTTAGAACTTTCACGTCACTTGTCCCAGATTTAACGGAGGCATGAACCCACTATCGAGCATAAATACTCCCTCTTGGAGTTAAGAGCAAAAACTTGGCCGAGCCTCTACTAATAACGGAGAGCATGCAAGATCATAAACAACACATATGTAATAGATTGATAATCAACATAACATAGTATTCTCTATCCATCGGATCCCGACAAACACAACATATAGAATTACGGATAGATGATCTTGATCATGTTAGGCAGCTCACAAGATCCGACAATGAAGCACATGAGGAGAAGACAACCATCTAGCTACTGCTATGGACCCATAGTCCAGGGGTGAACTACTCACTCATCACTCCGGAGGCGACCATGGCGGTGAAGAGTCCTCCGGGAGATGAATCCCCTCTCCGGCGGGGTGCCGGAGGCGATCTCCTGAATCCTCCGAGATGGGATTGGCGGCGGCGGCGTCTCTGGAAGGTTTTCCGTATCGTGGCTCTCGGTACTGGGGGTTTCGCGACGAAGGCTTTAAGTAGGCGGAATGGAAACGCGGGGGGCCACACGAGGGGCCCACACACCAGGGCCGCGCGGCCAGGGGCCAGGCCGCGCCGCCCTGTTGTGTCGGCGCCTCGTGTCCCCACTTCCTTTCCCCTTCGGTCTTCTGGAAGCTTCGTGCAAAAATAGGACCCTGGGCGTTGATTTCGTCCAATTCCGAGAATATTTCCTTACTAGGATTTACTGAAACCAAAAACAGCGAGAAAACGACAAGCGGCTCTTCGGCATCTCGTTAATAGGTTAGTGCCGGAAAATGCATAAATACGACATATAATGTGTACAAAACATGTAGATATCATCAATAATGTGGCATGGAACATAAGAAATTATCGATACGTCGGAGACGTATCAGCATCCCCAAGCTTAGTTCTGCTCGTCCCGAGCGAGTAAGCGATAACAAAGATAATTTACGGAGTGACATGCCATCATAACCTTGATCATACTATTGTAAGCATATGTAATGAATGCAGCGATCAAAACAATGGTAATGACATGAGTAAACAAGCTGAATCATAAAGCAAAGAATTTTCATGAATAGTACTTTCAAGACAAGCATCAATAAGTCTTGCATAAGAGTTAACTCATAAAGCAATAAATCAAAGTAAAGGTATTGAAGCAACACAAAGGAAGATTAAGTTTCAACGGTTGCTTTCAACTTGTAACATGTATATCTCATGGATATTGTCAACATAGAGTAATATAACAAGTGCAATATGCAAGTATGTAGGAATCAATGCACAGTTCACACAAGTGTTTGCTTGTTGAGGTGGAGAGAAATAGGTGAACTGACTCAACAATAAAAGTAAAAGAAAGGTCCTTCAAAGAGGAAAGCATCGATTGCGATATTTGTGCTAGAGCTTTTATTTTGAAAACATGAAACAATTTTGTCAACGGTAGTAATAAAGCATATGTATCATGTAAATTATATCTTACAAGTTGCAAGCCTCATGCATAGTATACTAATAGTGCCCGCACCTTGTCCTAATTAGCTTGGATTACGGGATCATCGCAATACATATGTTTTAACCAAGTGTCACAAAGGGGTACCTCCATGCCGCTTTGTACAAAGGTCTAAGGAGAAAGCTCGCATTTTGGATTTCTCGCTTTTGATTATTCTCAACTTAGACATCCATACCGGGACAACATGGACAACGAGATAATGGACTCCTCTTTAATGCATAAGCATGTAGCAACGATTAATGTTCTCATATGAGATTGAGGATATATGTCCAAAGCTGAAACTTCCACCATGATTCATGGCTTTAGTTAGCGGCCCAATGTTCTTCTCTAACAATATGCATGCTCTAACCATTAAAGTGGTAAATCTCCCTTACTTCAGACAAGACGGACATGCATAGCAACTCACATGATATTCAACAAAGAGTAGTTAATGGCGTCCCCATAAAACATGGTTATCGCACAACAAGCAACTTAATAAGAGATAAAGTGCATAAGTACATATTCAATACCACAATAGTTTTTAGGCTATTTGTCCCATGAGCTATATATTGCAAAGGCGAATGATGGAAATTTTAAAGGTAGCACTCAAGCAATTTACTTTGGAATGGCGGAGAAATACCATGTAGTAGGTAGGTATGGTGGACACAAATGGCATAGTGGTTGGCTCAAGGATTTTGGATGCATGAGAAGTATTCCCTCTCGATACAAGGCTTAGGCTAGCAAGGTTATTTGAAACAAACACAAGGATGAACCGGTGCAGCAAAACTCACATAAAAGACATATTGTAAACATTATAAGACTCTACACCGTCTTCCTTGTTGTTCAAAACTCAATACTAGAAATTATCTAGACTTTAGAGAGACCAAATATGCAAACCAAATTTTAGCAAGCTCTATGTGTTTCTTCATTAATAGGTGCAAAGTATATGATGCAAGAGCTTAAACATGAGCACAACAATTGCCAAGTATCAAATTATTCAAGAAATTTTAGAATTACTACATGTAGCATTTCCCGATTCCAACCATATAACAATTTAACGAAGAAGATTCAACCTTCGCCATGAATACTATGAGTAAAGCCTAAGGACATATTTGTCCATATGTAACAGCGGAGCGTGTCTCTCTCCCACACAATGAATGCTAGGATCCATTTTATTCAAATGAAAACAAAAACAAAAACAAACCGACGCTCCAAGCAAATCACATAAGATGTGATGGAATAAAAATATAGTTTCAGGGGAGGAACCTGATAATGTTGTCGATGAAGAAGGGGATGCCTTGGGCATCCCCAAGCTTAGACGCTTGAGTCTTCTTAAAATATGCTAGGGTGAACCACCGGGGCATCCCCAAGCTTAGAGCTTTCACTCTCCTTGATCATATTGTATCATCCTCCTCTCTTGATCCTTGAAAACTTCCTCCACACCAAACTCGAAACAACTCATTAGAGGGTTAGTGCACAATAAAAATTAACATGTTCAGAGGTGACATAATCATTCTTAACACTTCTGGACATTGCATAAAGCTACTGGACATTAATGGAACAAAGAAATTCATCCACCATAGCAAAAGAGGCAATGCGAAATAAAAGGCAGAATCTGTCAAAACGAACAGTCTGTAAAGATGGATTTTATTGAGGCACCAGACTTGCTCAAATGAAAATGCCCAAATTGAATGAAAGTTGCGTACATATCTGAGGATCACGCACGTAAATTGGCATATTTTTATGAGCTACCTACGAGAGAGGCAGGTCGAAATTCGTGACAGCAAAGAAATGCATTACTTGCGCGGTAATCCAAATCTAGTATGAACCTTACTATCAACGACTTTACTTGGCACAACAATGCACAAAACTAAGATAAGGAGAGGTTGCTACAGTAGTAAACAACTTCCAAGACTCAAATATAAAATAAAGGTACTGTAGTAAAAACATGGGTTGTCTCCCATAAGCGCTTTTCTTTAACGCCTTTCAGCTAGGCGCAGAAAGTGTGTATCAAGTATTATCAAGAGATGAATCATCAACATCATAACTTGTTCTAATAATAGAATCAAAAGGTGACTTCATTCTCTTTCTAGTGAAGTGTTCCATACCTTTCTTGAGAGGAAATTGATATTTAATATTACCTTCCTTCATATCAATGATAGCTCCAACAGTTCGAAGAAAAGGTCTTCCCAATATAATGGGGCAAGATGCATTGCATTCAATATCCAAGACAACAAAATCAACGGGGACAAGGTTATTGTTAACGGTAATGCGAACATTATCAATTCTCCCCAAAGGTTTCTTTATAGCATTATCAACAAGATTAACATCCAAATAACAATTTTTCAATGGTGGCAAGTCAAGCATATCATAAATTTTCTTAGGCATAACGGAAATACTTGCACCAAGATCACATAAAGCATTACAATCAAAGTCATTGACCTTCATCTTAATGATGGGCTCCCAACCATCCTCTAGCTTTCTAGGAATAGAAGCTTCAAGTTTTAGTTTCTCCTCTCTAGCTTTTATGAGAGCATTTGTAATATGTTTTGTGAAAGCCAAGTTAATAGCACTAGCATTAGGACTCTTAGCAAGTTTTTGTAAGAACTTTATAACTTCAGAGATGTGGCAATCATCAAAATCCAAACCATTATAATCTAAAGCAATGGGATCATCATCCCCAATGTTGGAAAAAAATTCAGCAGTTTTATCACAGGCAATTTCAGCAGTTTTAGCAGTTTCAGGCAATTGTGCAGGCTTTGCACTAGGAGTAGTAACATTGCCAACACCAATTATTTTACCATTATTAGTAGGAGGTGCAGCAGCATGTGGAGCATTAACATTACTAGTGGTGGTAATAGTCCAAACGTTAGCTACATTATTCTCTTTAGCTAGTTTTTCATTTTCTTCTCTTTCCCACCTAGCATGCAATTCGGCCATCAATCTTATATTCTCATTAATTCTAACTTGGATGGCATTTGCTGTAGTAACAATTTTATTTTCAATATCCTCAGGTTTAGCAGCCATTTTATTAATTAAAGAAGATTGTGACGTGAGACATGTATGAGATTCGGTTTTCGGCATTTGCAAGTTTAGTTTGCAACCCGAAATCTCCATATTCAGATTTTCAAGTTGATTTCCTATATTCTTCAACAAGGTAGATTGTTCATTCATAGTTTTAGTAAACAATTTGTTTTGCTCATATTGTGATCGCATAAAGCTCTTGGTGGATCTTTCAATTTCTAACATCTTTTCCTCATTAGGTGAAACATATCTACCATAAGAGTTACCATTAGCAGGATATGGCCTAGAATTATTGTAATTGTTATTTTTAACATGTTCTTTTTGAGCAACCAATGAGGCTAACGGAACATTATTAGGATCAACATTAGTCCTATCATTCACAAGCCTAGACATAATAGCATCAATCTTATCACTCAAGGAAGAGGTTTCTTCGACAGAATTTACCTTCT
>NC_061511.1:260291840-260339338 GCF_022539505.1 Lolium rigidum
CAAGGCGGCAAGGGATCAAAGAAAAAGGAAGTAGCCAGAAATCGGGGGTCAAAAAAATCCAAGAATAGAAAGAATTTTGGTTCATAGAGGATGACATGCGGGACCCATGATCTCGCATCATAAACGGCTCGATCGGAGAACGTTGAACGAGATGGCGCGATCGAGAAAAAAAACAATGCCGGAGAGGCTGCCATCCGGGCCCTACATCCCTCGGCGGTGCGGATTTGCGTTGACTCGGCCGGCGAACCCGAGAATTCGCGATGCACCACGTCCGGGCCACCATACGCGACGTTTTGGCCGCTTTCGTCGGGCTAGGTGGCCTCAAAAACGAGAAAAAAAAGTTTTGACATGCACCACGGAGGGACCAAAATCGTCGGCCATGGTACACCAGCAACCACGGCGCGACTTCAACTTCGTCGGCCATGGCAACTTTTCTTGTAGTGTTATATATATTCATACCACCTGTATTTCACTATCTCTTCGCCGAACTAGTGCACCTATTAGGTGTGTTGGGGACACAAGAGACTTCTTGCTTTGTTGTTGCAGGGTTGCATGAGAGGGATATCTTTGACCTCTTCCTCCCTAAGTTCGATAAACCTTGGGTGATCCACTTAAGGGAAACTTGCTGCTGTTCTACAAACCTCTGCTCTTGGAGGCCCAACACTGTCTACAAGAATAGAAGCACCCGTAGACATCACATGCCATCATAACCTTGATCATACTATTGTAAGCATATGTAATGAATGCAGCGATCAAAACAACGGTAATGACATGAGTAAACAAATGAATCATAAAGCAAAGACTTTTCATGAATAGTACTTCAAGACAAGCATCAATAAGTCTTGCATAAGAGTTAACTCATAAAGCAATAAATCAAAGTAAAGGTATTGAAGCAACACAAAGGAAGATTAAGTTTCAGCGGTTGCTTTCAACTTATAACATGTATATCTCATGGATATTGTCAACATAGAGTAATATAACAAGTGCAATATGCAAGTATGTAGGAATCAATGCACGGTTCACACAAGTGTTTGCTTATTGAGGTGGAGAGAGATAGGTGAGCTGACTCAACATAAAAGTAAAAAGAATGGTCCTTCAAAGAGGAAAGCATCGATTGCTATATTTGTGCTAGAGCTTTTATTTTGAAAACATGAAACAATTTTGTCAACGGTAGTAATAAAGCATATGAATTATGTAAATTATATCTTACAAGTTGCAAGCCTCATGCATAGTATACTAATAGTGCTCGCACCTTGTCCTAATTAGCTTGGACTACCGGATCATCGCAATACACATGTTTTAACCAAGTGTCACAATGGGGTACCTCCATGCCGCCTGTACAAAGGTCTAAGGAGAAAGCTCGCATTTTGGATTTCTCGCTTTTGATTATTCTCAACTTAGACATCCATACGGGACAACATGGACAACAGATAATGGACTCCTCTTTAATGCATAAGCATGTGGCAACAATTAGTGTTCTCATATGAGATTGAGGATATGTGTCCAAAACTGAAACTTCCACCATGATTCATGGCTTTAGTTAGCGGCCCAATGTTCTTCTCTAACAATATGCATGCTCCAACCATTAAGGTGGTAGATCTCTCTTACTTCAGACAAGATGGACATGCATAGAAACTCACATGATATTCAACAAAGAGTTGATGGCGTCCCCAGGAACATGGTTATCGCACAACAAGCAACTTAATAAGAGATAAAGTGCATAAGTACATATTCAATACCACAATAGTTTTTAGGCTATTTTGTCCCATGAGCTATATATTGTAAAGGCGAATGATGGAAATTTAAAGGTAGCACTCAAGCAATTTACTTTGGAATGGCGGAGAAATACCATGTAGTAGGTAGGTATGGTGGACACAAATGGCATAGTGGTTGGCTCAAGGATTTTGGATGCATGAGAAGTATTCCCTCTCGATACAAGGTTTAGGCTAGCAAGGTTTATTTGAAACAAACACAAGGATGAACCGGTGCAGCAAAACTCACATAAAAGACATATTGTAAACATTATAAGACTCTACACCGTCTTCCTTGTTGTTCAAAACTCAATACTAGAAATTATCTAGACTTTAGAGAGACCAAATATGCAAACCAAATTTAGCAAGCTCTAGGTGTTTCTTCATTAATGGGTGCAAAGTATATGATGCAAGAGCTTAAACATGAGCACAACAATTGCCAAGTATCAAATTATTCAAGACATTTTAGAATTACTACATGTAGCATTTCCCGATTCCAACCATATAACACTTTAACGAAGAAGATTCAACCTTCGCCATGAATACTATGAGTAAAGCCTAAGGACATATTTGTCCATATGCAACGACGGAGCGTGTCTCTCTCCCACACGGTGAATGCTAGGATCCATTTTATTCAAACAAAAACAAAAACAAAAACAAACCGACGCTCCAAGCAAAGCACATAAGATGTGATGGAATAAAAATATAGTTTCAGGGAGGAACCTGATAATGTTGTCGATGAAGAAGGGGATGCCTTGGGCATCCCCAAGCTTAGACGCTTGAGTCTTCTTAAAATATGTAGGGGTGAACCACGGGGGCATCCCCAAGCTTAGAGCTTTCACTCTCCTTGATCATATTGCATCATTCTCCTCTCTTGATCCTTGAAAACTTCCTCCACACCAAACTCGAAACAACTCATTAGAGGGTTAGTGCATAATAAAAATTCACATGTTCAGAGGTGACATAATCATTCTTAACACTTCTGGACATTGCACAAAGCTACTGAACATTAATGGAACAAAGAAATTCATCCATCATAGCAAAAGAGGCAATGCGAAATAAAAGGCAGAATCTGTCAAAACAGAACAGTCCGTAAAGACGGATTTTATTGAGGCACCAGACTTGCTCAAATGTAAATGCCCAAATTGAATGAAAGTTGTGTACATATCTGAGGATCACGCACGTAAATTGGCATATTTTTCTGAGCTACCTACAGAGAGGCAGGTCGAAATTCGTGAAAGCAAAGAAATGCTGTTTCACGCAGTAATCCAAATCTAGTATGAACCTTACTATCAACGACTTTACTTGGCACAACAATGCACAAAACTAAGATAAGGAGAGGTTGATACAGTAGTAAACAACTTCCAAGACTCAAATATAAAATAAAAGTACTGTAGTAAGAACATGGGTTGTCTCCCATAAGCGCTTTTCTTTAACGCCTTTCAGCTAGGCGCAGAAAGTGTGTATCAAGTGTGATCAAGAGATGAAGCATCAACATCATAACTTGCTCTAATAATAGAATCAAAAGGTAACTTCATTCTCTTTCTAGGGAAGTGTTCCATACCTTTCTTGAGAGGAAATTGATATTTAATATTACCTTCCTTCATATCAATGATAGCTCCAACGAGTTCGAAGAAAAGGTCTTCCCAATATAATGGGACAAGATGCATTGCATTCAATATCCAAGACAACAAAATCAACGGGGACAAGGTTATTGTTAACGGTAATGCGAACATTATCAATTCTCCCCAAAGGTTTCTTTATAGCATTATCAACAAGATTAACATCCAAGTAACAATTTTTCAATGGTGGCAAGTCAAGCATATTATAAATTTTCTTAGGCATAACGGAAATACTTGCACCAAGATCACATAAAGCATTACAATCAAAGTCATTGACCTTCATCTTAATGATGGGCTCCCAACCATCCTCTAACTTCCTAGGAATAGAAGCTTCACGTTCTAGTTTCTCTTCTCTAGCTTTTATGAGAGCATTTGTAATATGTTTTGTGAAATCCAAGTTTATAGCACTAGCATTAGGACTCTTAACAAGTTTTTGTAAAAACTTTATAACTTCAGAGATGTGGCAATCATCAAAATCCAAACCATTATAATCTAAAGCAATGGGATCATCATCCCCAATGTTGGAAAAAAATTCAGCAGTTTTATCACAGGCAGTTTCAGCAGTTTCAGGCAATTTTGCACGCTTTGCACTAGGAGTGGTAACATTGCCAACACCAATTATTTTACCATTGATAGTAGGAGGTGCAGCAACATGTGAATCATTAACATTACTAGTGGTGGTAATAGTCCAAACTTTAGCTACATTATTCTCTTTAGCAAGTTTTTCATTTTCTTCTCTTTCCCACCTAGCATGCAATTCGGCCATCAATCTTATATTCTCATTAATTCTAACTTGGATGGCATTTGCTGCAGTAACAATTTTATTTTCAATATCCTCAGGTTTAGCAACCATTTTATTAATTAAAGAAGATTGTGACGCAGACATGTACGAGATTCGGTTTTCAGCATTTGCAAGTTTAGTTTGCAACCCGTAAATCTCCATATTCAGATTTTCAAGTTGATTTCCTATATTCTTCAACAAGGTAGATTGTTCATTCATAGTTTTAGTAAACAATTTATTTTTCTCATATTGTGATTGCATAAAGCTCTTGGTGAATCTTTCAATTTCTAACATCTTTTCCTCATTAGGTGAAACATATCTACCATAAGAGTTACCATTAGCAGGATATGGCCTAGAATTATTGTAATTGTTATTTTTAACGAAATTCACACCAACATGTTCTTTTTGAGCAACCAATGAAGCTAACGGAACATTATTAGGATCAACATTAGTCCTATCATTCGCAAGCATAGACATAATAGCATCAATCTTATCACTCAAGGAAGAGCTTTCTTCGACAGAATTTACCTTCTTACCTTGTGGAGCTCTTTCTGTGTGCCATTCAGAGTAATTAATCATCATATTATCAAGAAGCTTTGTTGCTTCACCAAGAGTGATGGACATAAAGGTACCTCCAGCAGCTTGAATCCAATAGGTTCCGCGAAGAAAAGTTCGATCCTGCATAAAAGGTTTGGATGATCATCCAAGTAGTCGATCCATGGGTTGGGCAATTTTTAACCAAAGATTTCATTCTTTCCCAAGCTTGTGCAACATGCTCATTATCCAATTGTTTAAAATTCATTATACTACTCCTCAAAGATATAATTTTAGCAGGGGGATAATATCTACCAATAAAAGCATCCTTGCATTTAGTCCATGAATCAATACTATTCTTAGGTGAGAGATAGCAACCAATCTTTAGCTCTTCCTCTTAATGAGAAAGGAAACAATTTTAATTTTATAATGTCACCATCTACATCTTTATACTTTTGCATTTCACACAATTCAACAAAATTATTGAGATGGGCAGCAACATCATCGGAACTAACACCGGAAAATTGCTCTCGCATAACAAGATTTAGTAAAGCAGGTTTAATTTCAAAGAATTATGTCGTAGTAGCAGTGTGGAGCAATAGGTGTGCATAAGAAATCATTATTATTTGTGGTTGTGAAGTCACACAACTTAGTATTTTCAGGAGTAGACATTTTAGCAGTAGTAAATAAAGCAAACTAGATAAAGTAAATGCAAGTAACTAATTTTTTTTGTGTTTTTGATATAGAATGCAAGACAGTGAATAAAGTAAAGCTAGCAACTAATTTTTTTGTGTTTTGATATAATGCAGCAAACAAAGTAGTAAATAAAGTAAAGCAAGACAAAAACAAAGTAAAGAGATTGGATTGTGGAGACTCCCCTTGCAGCGTGTCTTGATCTCCCCGGCAACGGCGCCAGAAAATATGCTTGATGGCGTGTAACTCACACGTTCGTTGGGAACCCCAAGAGGAAGGTATGATGCGCACAAGCAGCAAGTTTTCCCTCGAGAAAGAAATCAAGGTTTATCGAACCAGGAGGAGCCAAGAAGCACGTTGAAGGTTGATGGCGGCGGGATGTAGTGCGGCGTAACACCGGGGATTCCGGCGCCAACGTGGAACCCGCACAACACAACCAAAGTACTTTGCCCCAACGAAACGAGTGAGGTTGTCAATCTCACCGGCTTGCTGTAACAAAGGATTAACCGTATTGTGTGGAAGATGATTGTTTGCAAGAAAACAGTAAAGAACAATTGCAGTAGATTGTATGCAATGTAAAGAATAGGACCGGGGTCCACAGTTCACTAGAGGTGTCTCTCCCATAAGATAAAAGCATGTTGGGTGAACAAATTACAGTCGGGCAATTGACAAATAGAGAGGGCATAACAATGCACATACATGATATGATAAATATTGTGAGATTTAATTGGGCATTACGACAAAGTACATAGACCGCTATCCAGCATGCATTTATGCCTAAAAAGTCCACCTTCAGGTTCGAACACCTTCCAGTATTAAGTTGCAAAACAACAGACAATTGCATTAAGTATGGTGCGTAATGTAATCAATAACTACATCCTTAGACATAGCATCAATGTTTTATCCCTAGTGGCAACAACACATCCACAACCTTAGAACTTTCTGTCACTCGTCCCGCATTTAATGGAGGCATGAACCCACTATCGAGCATAAATACTCCCTCTTGGAGTTAAGAGTAAAAACTTGGCCAGAGCCTCTACTAATAACGGAGAGCATGCAAGATCATAAACAACACATAGGTAATAACTTGATAATTAACATAACATAGTATTCTCTATCCATCGGATCTCGACAAACACAACATATAGAATTACAGATAGATGATTTTGATCATGTTAGGCAGCTCACAAGATCCAACAATGAAGCATAATGAGGAGAAGACAACCATCTAGCTACTGCTATGGACCCATAGTCCAGGGGTGAACTACTCACTCATCACTCCGGAGGCGACCATGGCGGTGAAGAGTCCTCCGGGAGATGATTCCCCTCTCCGGCGAGGTGCCGGAGGTGATCTCCGGAATCCCCCGAGATGGGATTGGCGGCGGCGGCGTCTCGGTAAGGTTTTCCGTATCGTGGCTCTCGGTGCGGGGGTTTCGCGACGAAGGCTTTAAGTAGGCGGAAGGGCAACGCGGGGGCCACACGAGGGCCCCACACGCCGGGGCCGCGCGGCCAAGACCTGGGCCGCGCCGCCTGTTGTGGCGGCGCCTCGTGGCCCCACTTCCTTTCCCCCTCGGTCTTCCGGAAGCTTCGTGTGAAAATAGGACCCCGGGCGTTGATTTCGTCCAATTCCGAGAATATTTCTTTACTAGGATTTCGAAACCAAAAACAGCGAGAAAACAACAACTGGCTCTTCAGCATCTCGTTAATAGGTTAGTGCCGGAAAATGCATAAATACGACATATAATGTGTATAAAACATGTAGATATCATCAATAATGTAGCATGGAACATAATAAATTATCGATACGTCGGAGACGTATCACTCATCAAGCCATGGTATTGAAGGTATTGTGGTGTTCGTCTTTGGTAGATTGGTAAAACTATCATTGTCTTGAAGATCAAATGTGTAGCCGCTTGATATGTGAGGAGGAGGAGGAGCGACGTGTGAGCACGAAGGTGTGAGAGAGTGAAGAAGGATATAGGGTGCTTTGGTTGGCGCGGACTGTGAACTCGACAACAAAAACACTAACATCCCTTTTTCATGTATTGACACTGTATATCTTGATGGTGGTGGACGAGCAAGCATGTCATCAAGGTGGATGAGGAAGATGAGGTGGTGGCTTGACAACGAAACGTCGGAGCAACAAGAGATGCATGAGGATGAGTAAGTGGCGATGGAAAGGAGGGAGTGACAAGTCAATTTTGTGTGTGGTGTGCTACCAGTAGGTGCCCAATCACTTTCAGTTCATCTCTATCCGTGTCGAGCTCTTTATCCTCCCCAATCGAGTGAGTATGTGATTTCTAGGTCCACTCCTCCCATTACAATATCTTTAACGGTGGCATGACACCAGTTAGATTGACATAGTGGCGTATCATTGGTTTGTACGTTTGGTTGGCATGTTTTTTGTGGTGTTCACCATGCCTAATGCTAAAATGAGCGTGAGTGTACTTTTCAAATACTAGCATTTGTTTGGATTTCTAATCAGGTTTCATTGTAGTAGATTAACTTTCTCATGTTTACCGCAATTTTGGAAAAACATACAACAGAACAAGGCTTCGTGAAATGGCTACTAAAGTGGGACTTGGGACAAACCACACACTCAAAGAGCATTGAAAGTTATGTTGTAAAGGTGCGATCGAAGTTTGGACTCCATATGTGATGGTCTTAGCTGAATGTTTCTTAAAAGCCGGTTAGATGATTGAGGTGCATTTTCATCATTGTTTGAGAAATGCTAATCAAGTGGCGCAAGAATTAACAAAAATTTCTTATAGCTCAAATGATACCCATGTGTGGGATGGTGATCCTCCGGATTTTATGTCACCTCATGTAATTCGTGATATATCATTGTTATTAGTTAAATAAAAGCATTCCTTAAAAAATGCATTGTAAGTTGGTAACAAAATGATGGAATGATCCATTTTGTTTTTCTGTTAAAAAATATGATCGCAATCAAATAGCCAACTATAGCCTAGCTATAGCCCGGCTATAGCCTTTTAGGAGACCTACCGTTGCGGCTATACCATTTATAGGCTAAATGAGAAAAAACCGTTAATAGCCGGATATAGCCCTATTTAGCCCCTAATTAGCCTCCAATTTAGCCGCTAAATCTCATGTATTTTGAATTTCTCCTTTTTTCTTATTTATTTTTTGTTTTCTGAAATTTGCGTTCAATATGATTAGATAAAACTTGTGAGTTGAATAGTTCAATACTTGTTTACTTTGAATAGTTCAATAATTTGTATCATGAATCGTGTTTGAATCATAGTTTCGTATTTTTTAGTAAGATATGGCTGAAATATTTCAAAAAAATTAAATACCGTTAAATGTAATAGCCCGCTATAGCCTTTTATAGCCTTAAAAAATATCGCGGCTAAATGAGATAGCCGGCTATTTTAAACTATGGTTGCAATCTCTTGAAAAGGCTACATTTTGGGCTTTGTTTCGACTTTCGACGAGATGTATTAGCTGGGGACCTATACCTGGCCATGGGCTGCCCGGCCCGACCCGAAATTCCCAGGCCAAGCCCGACCCGACCATGCCTGTGGGCCGGGCCTGGGCCAGATTTTTTGGCCCGATGGTCAGCATGGGCCGGGCCTGGGCCAGATTTTTGCGCGATTTAAGGAAGCGGCCCGGCCCGAGGCCCGAGGCCCGACGAGATTTTCTTATGATGGGCCGGGCTTGGGCCAAGATTTCCGGCCCGACGGTCGGGCCTGGGCCAAGATTTTCCACGTCGGGCCTTGGTCGGCCCAGCCCGAGGCCCGGCCCGGCCCGAGAAATGCTCAGGTATAGCTGGGGTAGACACACAAAAAAATCCAGTGGGTCCGCTCCCACGGTCCCACCATCCAGGGAACGGCCACGAAATCAGATCCATCACGCCCGCACGAATCTCAGCAACGCAAACCCTAAACGCCCACCGCTATAAATTTCCCCTCTTCTCCCCTCCTCACTCTTCTCGCAGCCGCCGCCGTCGTCGTCTTCGAAGCCCCTGCCACCGGAGATCTCCCGACCTCTCCGAGCTCCGCCCAACCGGAGATCTCCCGGTCCCTTCCTCCGCCATCATGGGGTGCGTGCTAACATCCCTTCTCCTCCTTCATTGTAGTGCGTTTCAAGCGCACCTTTTCCTTTCTCGGCGTCGTCGGCGATGATTTATCAGTCCTGACAAGCCCCTATCATGGAGATGTTTCTTTGCTCCGCTCCCCAATTCTTGCTTCCTGTGTTTACTCCGTGTAGCTATGTGCCTATGTGATCGAATCTCTTGTGCTTTGGTGTTTGAATAGCATAAGCGAATTAGTACCATATGATTTAGGCTGGTTTATGGTAGGGTTTACAGCGTTAGATCTGCGCTATGATGCGTGGAAAACTGAGCTTAATGACGGTCCAGTGCTGAGGAGATACAACGTCAGTGCTAAACATATTCATAAGCGATATAAATTCGTTGCCACCGTGTAATCTGAATCCTAAGTCCAAATGATTGGCCCCTGGAAGTTATGCATGGTAGCATACAACGCAAATCCCTTTTTAACTAATGGCCTGGTTCTTGGTCGATTTGTCTTGGTACCGATAGTTTGTGTAGCTTTTTTTTAATGATGCTCTGAATGTTTACAGTGTCTAGATTATGTCCACCTCTTAGTTGTTGTGATTGCTGCCTATAATTTATTTGTTCACTAGTTGGATTAGAATTCAACGTGAAATGGTCGGACCATATTAACAGTATGCACTATGCGACACTTCAGTTCAGTAACATGTTTTTATTCTGTAATTTGCTTTGGGATGTGTGTACATGTAGTTGATTACAACAAATAGCCAATAGTCCAACTTAGCTATGTCATGAATATGATTTATGCTGGTTTATGCTAGGGTTTGGAGCGTGAGACCTGTGTTACGATGCGTGGAAAACTGAGCTTAATGACGGTCCAGTGCTGATCAGATACAACGTCAGTGCTAAACATATTCATAAGCGATATAAATTCGTTGCCACCGTGTAATCTGAATCCTAAGTCCAAATGATTGGGCCCTGGAAGTTGTGCATGGTAGCATACAATACAAATCCCTTTTTAACTAATAATGGCCTCTTGCTTCGTCGCTTTGTCTTGGTACCAATAGTTTTTGTAGCTTTTTTTATGATGCTCTGAAAGTTTACAGTGTCTAGATTATGTCCTCAGTCGTTGTGATTGCTGTGTATAATTTATGTGTTCACTAGTTGGATTAGAATTCAATGTGAAATGGTCGGACCATATTAACAGTATGCACTATGCGGCACTTCAGTTCGGTAATATGTTTTTATTCTGTAATTTTCTTTGGGATGTGTGTACATGTGTAGTTGATTACAACAAATAGCCAGTAGTCCAACTTAGCAATGTCATGAACAGTTCCTATTCATGCATCTCCTGTAGCTGTGTTGTTAGACTTCAATGCTACTGGCCATGTTAGAAGTAAAAGGGTTGCATCAATGATCTAACTGCTGAGCTTTGTTTAACTAATGGGAACATGATTGAATTCTCATTGCAGTAAGACACGTGGTATGGGAGCTGGGCGCAAGCTCAAGACCCACCGCAGGAACCAGAGGTGGGCTGACAAGGCATACAAGAAGAGCCACTTGGGCAATGAGTGGAAGAAACCCTTCGCTGGATCATCTCATGCCAAGGGCATTGTTTTGGAGAAGATGTATGTTGAAGAGCAGATTCATGTTCCCTTGTTTTCATCTCTAGTTCTGTATTCTTGCTAATGTGCAGTTGCTCCATTTCAGTGGTATTGAGGCCAAGCAGCCTAACTCTGCCATCCGTAAGTGTGCTCGTGTTCAGCTGGTGAAGAACGGGAAGAAGATTGCTGCCTTTGTGCCCAATGATGGTTGCCTGAACTACATCGAGGAAAACGTATGTGTTCCTCATCCATAGCTTAGTTATGTCTAGTATATGTAACTGACCTAACCTCTTTCTTTTCATGGATGCTTCAGGATGAGGTGCTGATTGCTGGATTTGGTCGTAAGGGGCACGCCGTGGGAGATATTCCTGGTGTCAGGTTCAAGGTTGTCAAGGTATCTGGTGTGTCGCTGCTTGCACTCTTCAAGGAGAAGAAGGAGAAGCCCAGGTCTTAGATTTCTCTTTTGATAGGCAAGGATGGAATGGACTGTTAAGGCTTGGGATGTTTGAGGAGGAAAGTTGCCTGCTATGTTTAGTGTCCTATATAACCTGAAGTTGTATTAGCTTGAGTTGTTCCTTCTCAGCTGTCACTTTTGTCAACAGTTGCTATTGAAGTTTTGTTTCTGTGATTTGGATATATGAATGCCTGTTACTCTGCTTTCTAGAGAGGCTTATCACCTGTGCTATGTTTGTATTACGTATCTGATGCTAGTTCTAAACAAAGGATTGCCTCCGGTAGTGTAGTGCAAGCACATGTTTTATCCTGTGCTATGTGCACTGATACGTTCCCATACCTGTATCCTGCCTCCTAGGAGGATTGTAAAACTATTCAACTTTTAAGAAGACTAGGACAATGCCCGCGCGTTGCTGCGAGAAAAGAGAAAGTACTCGTCGGCAACATACAACCTTGCGTGCTGAGACAGGTTGCGTCATGCTGCACCATTTAGGTTGACATACTGACAACATCGAAGCACCCTCTGTGCACCGATGCATCTCATTATGTCCATATCTCTCTCAAGTATGATACACGATTAGATCTGATTGTTTTTTTTTCTTGTTTTGGATGTTATCTTGACGTGATGCATAATCACGTATTCAGAAAAATTATTTGGTACAAGGATTTTGGAGAAATTAAAATGAGTATATGTGAGCAGCCCAGCAAATAGAAGAGAAAATCCCTTTGATTGTTTTGAACAGCCCAGCAACCGGCTAGGCCCAAAACGACCCAGAGCCAGGCACCAACTGTTGGACATTTTCTATTCCGCCCCCTGACACATCTTTTGTAAAAGCAATCCAGTCCACAACACCTGTGCCGAGCGCCTCCACGCACGGTCGCTCGAGGAGCAGGACGCCCCCTCGTCCCGAGCGAGCCCTCTCTCTCGCTCACCGACGCACCCCAGCCTTCCCCTTCCCCGTCTTCGCCGTCTGCGCCTTGAGGGCCCGCCCGAATCGTGCTGCTTCGCCCCGGGGCCCCGTCTCGAACCCGTCCCATGACGCTCTCGCCCACGGCCGCCGTCTCAGTGCACGGACCTGCCCCTGAGCAGCTCTGATGGTCGCTCAACCCTGTTGTTCTTGTGCCGACGGCCGCCGTCTCGGACCCGTCCGTGAGCAGCTCCCCTGCCACCCAGACGGTCGGTCGGTCAACCTTTCTCTCTGGCCGAGCTCCCCTCTTTCATCTGGTACTTGCCAGACCAATCGATTGGCCAAGCTCCCGCTCTTCTTGATTCACCTCGCTGAATTTTCATGCCAATTAGAACGTATATAAACCGGCAGTATTTATTGTAAGGTAGCGATGTGGTACTATTGAACCAGATTCAATTGGTTGACTGCAAGTGCATCGGTGATTTTTGTTACCAACGAAATTGACTTGCGGCCCACTAATTGATGCACATCCGGGGGGCCTTGACGAAGAGCAATCAGCGCGGCTCGAGGCGGACGGAAGCCAGCGCAGCTCGGACGGACGGAATAGCCCGGCGATAAAAAAAGAAGACGGAGCGAACCGGTACCAGGGCAGTTTTCTGTATTATGCGATTTAGTGGGAGGGCAAAACGGTCCAAAAAAAAGCGTTGACGAAACTTTTTGGCAGAAACCTTAGCTCCTTTATTATTAGGTATAGATTGCCTTCGGTAGAGTAGCGCAAGCATATGTTGTACTGTTGTCTTGTTTTTTTATAACTGTTGTTTAGTTTGATTTTAGTATGCACATGTTATTTGGTGTATCAAAGTGTGAATCAAATTAAGATTATATGCTTTCATATTTCTTTTCAAAATAAAAGTACATCTCTCTTTTGGCAATACCCTTTGTGCATGAAAAACGAAACCAGCATTAAGGCCGATTTGCTTGAGAAATGACTTAGTCCAGTGCACGGGGCACCTGTGCATGAAACCTACATTTTTCATTCTGGGATTTCTGAAACAATGTGAATTCGATGGCAAGCACATGCACCGGACAAACTCTACTCTCCGATTTGCTCTATGAGTCACAGTTATTAAGTTCAGAAATGTGCAAAATGCTTGTTTCTTGGAAAAAAAATACCTTGTTATCGTGTGGGCTCCTTGCTTAGGACACGTGTGTCTCCCTTGGCCGCGGATCCTGGATGCCATCCCTGTGGCTACCCCTGCTGCCATTGCAGCGGTGAGGGCAAAGCAGCACAACTAGCGGTGGGCAAAAAAACCGATGACCCAAGACCGAGACCGAATCCGAAATGACCGAGACTGAAATGACCGATAAAGAAATTAGGTAGAAAATTTTATAGACCAAATTTAGTTTGGTCAATTTGGTCATTTTTCCAAGTAACCAAATAGACCGAATTTTACGTGAGACTGTCCCGATGTTTAGAATTGTGTGATGTGTGTGAGATGTCATATTCTTGAATGTTGATCAAACTTCTCTATGATTGTTACATTTTTGTTTAGTTCAACATTTATTCCCACCATATGATAACAATGTATGCAATGAAAAAATATCCAAAATACATCTATAATGTTGCCAGCTTTTACTAAATAATATCTAATATTCATTTTTTATGACCGAATTCAAAATAGACTGAAATACAAAAACCAAATTGTCGGTCATGACCGAATGCCCACCGCTAAGCACAACCACCGCTCCCATGTTTCCTCTCTGGGTGCAGATCGACGATAGCGAGGTGGCCATGGCATAGCTCGGAAGGGAGCATACCATCCACAGGACAGACTGAAGAGATGAAGTCCACGATTGGATTGGTTGGGTTTTACCTGATCTCGCTCCAACAGACCTTGGGTGTGGTGGATTTGTCAACAGAGAGCTCAAATCGGCCATGACAGTGACTCCATGGTCATTGGAAAGGTCACATACATCGTTGCAATTTGATACATGTATCCGTCGTTTTTGTTGTGTTAGTACAGGCAAAACACTACAATGATTTTTGTACATAGGCTAAAGAAAGACTACAGTAATGTTACATATTGTTCCTGTAATGTTGGATATGTTAGGTAAAATGTTTGATGTATTGCAGAAAAAAGTTCAAAACGATATCACATTTTTGAAAATGCTACATACACAGAAAAAATATACATTCAGAAACATTTTGCAGCAGAACTTTTTGCAACATAACCCGCCTTACAGCTGGCTGATGGCCAATGTTTGCCTTGTTTCTTTTAGACAAAGAATCATGGTCATGTCTAAGAAATGGCGGCATGTTTCGCTAAGATATAATTTTTGGCCTGACATCAGCTACAGCTGCCAATAAACAGCGTTAACAGAACTATCCCCATATACTATTAAATTAGAGGTCATCACATGACTGCTGTACATAACGATCCATAAGAGTTGCATAGCGTATTCCCCTCCATATCTGACAGAAAAAGAAACTAGTCATGAATGCACAACAAAGAGGAAACTATCAATCAATCATCCTGTCATTAAAAATGCAAGTGTTGAATATCGTCTCAACATAATGGTTAATCGACCAAATGTTAACATGGGACACACGCATAAAATCCAGCATAGTGCCTGCCAGCACCAAACTCCACAGAGTTTTTAGTAGGGTGTAAGAAAACTCACCATCTTGACCTTGTTGGCTGGGTCCGTGAATATGATGAGGTCTGTAGCTGTTGATAGACAAAATTATGTTATTTTTCTCAGTCAGAGGAGGGCTCGTCACAAGTCTACTAGCCGTAAACCATAATCAGCATGATACTCATGTAATGTAACTGACACCAACAACAACATTGGAACTTCCTGTCAAGCAATTTTATGAGAGGATACCTGGTATTTTGGTCCTTTTTTTAGAAGAAACCCGGCACTGTTCAAGCTTTCCACGATACTATCTAAATCTGGAACTTGCAAGTTGATTTTATCTGCTAAGCTCTGCATCTCCTGCAAGAGGAAAATTATAGAACATCAAAGGAACCCCAAGAATATGCTCATATTTACTGGAGAGACAGCATAAAAAAGGAACCAAAATGCACAAAAAGCAAGAAAAAAAATTCTTCAATCATAGAATATGCTTGTTTTAGTTTAAAAAGCTGATTTGCTTGGTTTGATTTTATATAATGTAATAACTAACAGACCAAGGGTTTTCAACAAATATTTTAGACGGATAGTTACTTACAGCTCTTGAAAAGCAATCTTTCTGCTGCAACTCAGATTGCTTGTTTAAGGCACTCAGAAGTCTCCTTGCCTCCTTCTGTTGGCTCATCCCACCACTCCGAGTAAAGTCCACATAACCATGCTCATCAACATATTTGTCATATAATGATTCTTTCATGATGCTAATAACATCCTGCGACATACAAAAGTGCACAATGTTAAGACTACATGCCCCCATTTTAGATAAAAAAATGGTATGCATATTGACGCCATCTAACTGCTCGACTCTCTATTTGCGAGAATTCCATCTGGCATAGGCCTTATGCATGCAGTAAAAGTACAGTGTAACGTGAAATGTTCAGATTTATAAGTAAAGCAGCAAATATACAGAAGTAAATTGGCAACATCGACATGATTGGACGTTGAAAAGCTTAATTCGACGTGATTTTAAGTCTGATTCAGCAATTTTCTGCGGATGAAAAGTAGCAAGAGAAAGAACTCTCCCATTAACCATGGACAAACCTAAGCCAACAGAAAATTCTCTGCTAGCAATTTATTTACAAAGTATGAGGAAATCCAAGCTGGCAGTGTGAGGGGGAGGACTAAGCACTCAACTTATTTTACCTTTGCATCTTGTTCAGTCACTTCTTCTCTTAGATCTACCCGAGCACGAGCTTCTGCTAACCTTACAAGGCTTTCCAATTGTCTCGCTGTGATGGGTGTGCCATCAGTAGAAGTACTGCGGTCTCTCAAAAACAAGTAAAAGCCTCGCAGAGTTTCAGCTGCTTGCTTTGACATGCTTAAGGAGGGACGGAAAGTAAGAAAATGAGAACTCATTGCATTACATATATAGCATTAATAAGTGAAAACGAGCTGAAACAATACCGAGGGGTAACATAGTTTCTTGCATAAGATATATACTTGCGAAGAAGTGGTTCAGGTAAAGGAACAAAATCTCTGTCTTTCTCTGGATGTAGTCTCAGCTTTGAAGCTAATGATTTCTCACCAATTTCGGCACCCATAATGTCACTACATTGAGACACTGAGCAAAATTGCGATTCAGCAACGATGGATATGGTTTCAGTTGTACAAAAAGGAACCATTTGTATAGATATGGTTTCAGTAGCTACCTGTTCTTAACCTCTTGTTGGGTGTGCAATGTTCTCTATCATTTGTATGGAGCTGCGTGTACAAGATAATGACTTTGTCTTAGTTTTTCAGTTAGATTATAGCCCAAACACATATCAATTTATTACAAATTATAGATCCATCGCTTTATGTGAGGATATTCTCATCAGTACAATATATGCTTGAGATGTGAATAAACAAAATAATAGCAGAAACTTACCGCCATTATATGGTCTGATAATCTCTTATCTAGAAACTCGTCTGGCTTGTCAAGCAAAATGAAAACTAAGTCAAACCGAGAGAGGAGGGCAGCATTCATCTTTAAATTCTCATTCACTGTTTTCCCTCGGCTGCGAAAATAGTACATTAAGAACTTGGAAATAAACCAGAAATTTAATATCTATTACCTCTAGCTGACAAGCAAGATGAAGAAACAACGCCAGAATTACTAGAAAATTATATTTACTTGCATCTCTATCTGCTCCAGGTGCAGTATAGGACCACGATTGTAAGTCAAAACAACCATACTGTAGTAATTGCAAACCAGGCTCACACAAACACCCAGACCAGCAGTAGAGGTAATCAGTATTGATTGAAAAAGAAAGATGAAATGGAGACAACATGTCCAGAACAACAAACATTATACGGTATTAGGGATAGAAAATTCTAGTATTAAAGAAGGATGGAAAAGATTGACCCACTCGTAATGACCACCAACAGGATTAGCGGCTGCCAGCACAGAGGTGCGGGCAGATAAACTTGCGACAAGGCCAGCCTTTGCCACAGATACACATTGCTGCTCCATGGCTTCCAGTAAGGACTGGGAACACAAATTCAATTCGAAACATGACAAGATGAGTATGGAAAGTTTACCACTGCTGAGCATTTCATTGAGAAGCTTCTATCAGATGAAAACAAATAATGATACCTGATACTCTGCTGACATTTTGTCAAACTCATCAATGCAACATAGTCCACGGTCAGCAAGTACCATGGCCCCTGTAAAACCAAAAGAGCTTAGCGTTATTTGGATCCCATCACAAATTCCAAGACTTAAAGCCACATCAGGTCATGTAACAGTAGAACCAAATATATGACAAAAGATGACCAAATTAGGTGACTTTCTGACAAGATCCTGCACAGGATGCGTAAACTAGCAGTGTACTAAGGAACAAATAAATCATCCATGCTTACCAGCCTCGAATGCATAATCACTTGTCATTGAATCTTTAACCACCGCAACAGTTAGACCAGCATTCGTTGTTGTATTCCCGCATACATATATTCCCCGCGGGGAAACGGATGCTGCAGCTTTTAGTAATTGGCTCTTGCCTAGTCCTGGATCGCCTGCGATGACATTAAGCAAGAGTATAATGGCATCCTGGACAGTACTAAGCAAATCCTCCATGGATCAAGATTGGTAAGCTATAAGGATTACCAACTATGATAACATGTATGTCTCCTCTGATTGGGACTTTGTTCTGATCCATTGAATGCTTCTGCACAGCACCAAAAAGTGCAAGAGTGATACCAGCTGAAATTTGAAAACATTAATTTAGTCGTGTCCAGTATAATGCAACGAAGAAATAAAACAGATCAGAAGCGGTGGCATCCAAGCAAATACTAATGTTGACTGAAATGAGCACTTCTATGATATCCAGTGTTCTAGAAGTGGACACACGCCTAGGCGCTAGGTGCCCCCTTGCCGCCACGATTTGGGTCAGCAGGCGGCAGCAATGCGGTCATTTACTAATGAAGGTGCAAGTACATAATATAGATTGGTCATTATGAATACTTGGAGATTGACGAACATGCATTCTGGATGTTTGCTCTCGTACCAAATAATGTATGCCATAAGTAAACATCTGATAATGTAATGTAATATGTTGGAGTTCCAAAATACAGTTTGCACTGTTCACCAACAGGATTAGCAGCTGCTGGCACAGACGTTTAAGAACAATGCTCTTGAGAAAAGACATATCCATTATTCAACTGCAACTACTGATAGCTTGGTCAGTCTCTCCACTGAATCACCTACGTTTTTTCAGTGCACTTCCCATGGAATAATCATTCACATATATCGTTACATAGGTCCAGAACTAGTGAAGCAAAAAGTATTTGCCAATGTTTGGACAGTTCAGAGAAATAAAATGGAAGCATTTAACCACATTAAATAGCCCGCAGAAATGCCGTTTAATCAAATTACTGCAAGAAAATACCATATTAGGGAAAATATAATACCTTTTACAAGTTCATGTCCATAGATGGAGGGGCAAAAAGAATGAAGTATTTGACGAAATACATCAGGACCATGCTCATTATTATATTCGTAAATGAATTCAAGCTCTTTATCAGTAAAGCTTTCAAAACCGAAAGATCCACTAGGAGGAATATCAGTAGAGCTTGCATCTGAATTTTCTGAAACAGCATGGCCCTTCGAGTTCCTTACTGAGATTGCTTCCAAGTACAAGTAGTATAAACCCTGATTTCTGCTTTTGGACTTCCCTGAAGATATTAAACAAAAAATCTTCAAAATAATTTCAGATAATGTACATGTACATACTAAAAACAAGAAAGTTTTGACAAAAAAATGCTCCAGCGTCAGACTAACATGAGCTTCCATGATCGCATTTGTATAGTAGAACCTATAGTAGAACCAGAAAGCAGTACACAAGAGATAAGGGTATGATCATGGAGTCGGTTGTGGGGCGTATAACCGCCAGACGAGCAGCAACTGAACCCATATCAGCTGGGCCTAGAATCAAGGTCAGGTGTCCCAACTGCCGATGCTGCAGCCTCTGCAACAACCCAAACCTACTCCTAGTTGTCTATGAGACTATGACGAGGACTATGCCATAGGTATCGTCGATCTACAGACCACCTAGATTATATCTGAGTTGTAGTTGGTTAGGATTATTATATATAAAGTCAGACCCTAGTAGAGATACGTGCTACATAAGCAATTTTCTTCTATCTCGCACTCTTTGCATCTCCCATGCAATGCATTGCACCTACCAGCTATAATCTGCCCCAACCTGTGATAGTGCTAAGGAGACATGGGTATCGGTCTTGTCCTCCCCTCGCCCACAAGTAATGGCTGAGGCAAGATTGCGACTGTGGATGCTGCGGTGCTGCCTCTCACAGCACGGAGTCCCTCTTGTCATATCCCTCCTGGACACGCTTCATTGCTGATTTGTGTGCCTCCTGGGCATGATCTGTTGCTGTGCCACCTCCCTGCTGTGTGTGGTGTGCATGGGATTTGTGCATGATGACATGCATGACAGACAAGAGTATCACGACTATTGTCTGTGACAAGGCCATGGCAACGAATTGTTCTATAAAACAAATATTGAGTCTTACATTCAACAAAATGATATAAAGCAACGATATGTCGATATCTAACAAAGAGCGGGTGCCATGGTAAGGTAGAGATACAATGGATACTGGTTTTAGGGATACCAAACATAGCAGGAGATGGGGTTTTCCCTAGGAGTAACATGGTACTTGATAATGCTTCTGCTGAACTACTTATACCTACTAGTCTGTAAGGCACAAGAACTAGATACTAGACGATCAATCCAAATTACTGAACAAGCATAACAATAGACTAGCAACATATGTGCTCAGGCAATTTGGGGCATCTATAGATTAGCACTTTTTGTTTTTCGAAAAGTGAACTCAGGCTTTGAAGCAGTGTCAAATAGAGTATCCAAACAACATACTAGTTTTTTCAAAATTGTACCTCCTCCAACATCCATATAGTTGTTCAGCACTTTGACAATTCCAGTTACTGTTACAACCTCACCGGGGATGCAACAATCTACAAGATCTTCTGCAAGCTCACATTCTATAGTCCTTGGCACTCGGCCTTCTTCACGGTTTTCAGCACTAGCAAGCTCCTGTATCCTGGATTGTAAAAAATAAAAGCAGAGTTTAGTCCTATAACTAGTAGAGAATGACGGATCTGGTCTATTTATCACTTGCCTTATTTTCTGAAAATCTATCAACTTGGCAGTAGATCTCAATGGAGTGAAGGTTCTGCCCTTGCAACCCTGAATTACGCAGGATGCTGGAGGTGAAAATTTCCCATCAGAGAACACACAGCGGATGACTGTAGCACACTTCATGCAATGGAAATCCAGCTCCATAACTAGAGGCTTCACAGTACTGACTTTTACAACAGTACCACGCACTGTCACCAGTTTCTCTGTGAGGTAAATCTACAAGTCAGTACTTCATTTAGATGCACAACATACAAAACACAAGGATAAAGACAGAATTTCTTACTAATATAGGCCGCTTTCAAATTCTTCAAAGCAATTATTGTCTCGGTATGGTTGTAAAGCCTGATATTGACCTTTTCTATATCGTTCAGCCTGCCTGACCACTTATACTGAAGAAAACACCAAGGGCCAAAGTACAGTGAGTGAAAAAAAAACATGACCAATAGGAGTAACACTAGTAAATTTAGCATGAAAAGAATCATCAACCAGATGAACTGCTACTCCCATGCAAAGCAAGGCTTCTTTAGGATTTTCCTTGAGAGCATTTAAGAGATCGGTGTCGTCGCACAAGTTCTTAAGCTGCTGGAAATCAATCGGAAGGAAGGAGATAGCACCATCTTTTTCAACCTGTGAATGTAGCCATAAGTTACAGCGGAACAAAAGCAGGGCAAATTTGTCCATTTGTTGAAACCGGAAAAATCCTTCCATGTATAAGTGCGCTCATTGTGTGAAGATAAAACACACTATGAAGACATGCATTCAAACATGCTCCATATGATAAGTAACTGGTTGCAAACTTATTCATAAAATTACGAGCTCCAAATCATTCCCCTTTTCAAAGAAGAGATTATTCCCTTTCCCTCATTATTCATCTACCAGGAACCAGAGCACATGCACATTGGGACCTTAGTATTGAAGACTGTGCACCCCAGTTCTGCCCCAGATTTAGAGCTCAATTCAATCAGGTAAGCAAATTCTCCACTCACACACACGAAAAAGCACACATATATCATCCTGACAATAAGGAGCCAAGACAACCACCACACATTCAACTAACTAAGGCACGCAATCAAATAGCTAGCATCGGACAGATTAGGAGCTAAGAGATTTGGAACCAAACGGACACTGCGCAAAAAGAGCCTGCAAGCATTTTAGCTACACAGTTGACAGTTCCAATGTCAGCTGCCACTCCCAGAACATTTTCAGCTAAGGACCGATCGGCCAATCCGGTAAAACCCTAGGCGTTACCACCAACCGAGATCACACACGAACCGAGCGACTGTTGCATCGCACCCGACCCGAGTAAGCAACCCTAGAAACAGAATCACATCGCCGTGAGAGGTGACGGAAATGGGGCGATATAGGGGAAAATAGAGGCCCGCGCTTACCCGTGGGAGGAGCTTGCTCCTCTCCTCCAGGGCATTAACCAGGGCGCCGACGAGTATGGCCCTGCGGTCGCGCCCCGAGAGCTCGGTTTCCCCGGGGAAGTATCTCGGCCAGACCTCCATTAGCTCCGGAGAGGCGGCGTTCTTGGGGCAGTAGCCCGGACGGGCCTTGGGGTTCTCGGCGTACATTCCGGGGGTCCCGGGGGGGGACTATCTTCTCCGGCGAATTGGGCGGTGGCGGCGACGGGCGAGAGTTGGGGGAGGCGGCGGAACGAAAATTTTAGCGGGCTTTTCCGCGGCGGGCGTGGGGAAGGGACAGAGAGGTGGTGGTGAGCGGGTGCGCCGATGTCTCTGACTGACGGGTAGGTCCAGCGACCCTGTGCCTACGCGGAAGAGAAAGAAGCTCACTGTACCATGCGCCTAGCGTGGTAGAAATTTATGCTTTCCTCCTCCATCTCTTTCGAGCCATTTCGTTGTGAATTGTGGTCTTCTAAAAGATACTACAATGCTGCTACTTTCGTTTTAAAAATTAGATAAAATTAAGTCAATTAATATGAAACGGATTGAGTATTAAATATCATGTTTTTAGTTTCTTTGCCTCTCCGCTCACGTGGTTATGTGACGATTATCAAAACAGATAGTCCTCTTTTTGGATATAATTGACGTAGAATCAAGGCTAGCTAGTACTGGATGTTCCACTTTAATTAAAGGCGAGCGCTGAGCGTCGACCGACCGATTTGGGGGCAAAATCGGTCGCCCCCGCGCCGTCAGAAGGAGCGCCTATAGCCGTTGGATGCTTTTACAGGAAGTGTCGCTTTCCGTCACCCCCACCCGATGTAGACGTCGTTTTCACGGACGTCGTCCGTGTCCCTCACCCTGCTAAGTCAAACTATGTTGCTCTTTCCGCAAACGGAAGTCAAGAAACTCACATCTAATTACTTTCTTCACAACAATACTAGAAACTAATTTACAACAAAAAAAATCATGGTTTCCAAAAAACAAAGTAACAAATCCAACATTACACATCTGACAAAACTATTTACAACAAAATTAGAGATTAATTTACAACAAGAATTTTACTGTTTCCAACAAAAAGAAAGTAACAAAATCCAACATTAATTACATCTGAAAATATCTTTACAACAATATTAGAGATTAATTTACAACAAGAATTTCCGCCGTTTCCAACAAAAAATAGTAACAAAAACAAACATTACTCACATCTGAAAAATCTCTTTACAACAATATTAGAGATTAATTTACAACAAGAATTTCCGCCATTTCCAACAAAAAATAGTAACAAAAACCAACATTACTCACCTCTGAAAAATCTCTTTACAACAATATTAGAGATAAATTTACAACAAGAATTTTTGCCGTTTCCAACAAAAATTTCCTATGAAAAATTCAATTACTTCACCATTACTAAATTCATATGGAAAATACATTTACAACATGCTGCATATATGTTTCCCACAAACATCATCTACATTTTCAACAAAAAATCACATTGCAAAACTTACATTAGGTGTGTGTGGGGTGGGGGGAGCTGAAAGAACATCTGTCATAATATGTTTTGTGTGTTTGATGTCAATGTATGTGATACACTAATGTTTGATTAAGTGGTACAGGGATTATATAGATACATGTATATGTGTGATGGATGTGGTAAGACGTGTCAAAAAGAAGCTGTAACAGGATCACCAGGCCGGATAATCCGGGCCGGATATTTCCAAAATATCCGGCCCCCAATTTTCGGCTAAGGACTTGAGGATTTGTGGCTCAGTACTCCTGGACATGGGCCGGATAATTGGCCGGACATTTGCCCGTATTTTCCCCAGGGCCGGATAATCCGGGCCAGATTTTTCCAAAATATCCGGCCCCCCAAAAATCGGCTAAGGACCTGAGGCGATGCAGCTCTGGACATGGGCCGGACATTTGGCCGGACATTTGGCCGGATTTTCCCAGGGGCCGGATTTTTGGTGGGGCCGGATTATCTGGCCCTAACTTAGGCCGGATTATCCGGCCCCCCGGAAGCTCCAACGGCTGGTTTTTGGAGGGGCGTATTTATACCCCCCTTCTTCTACCTTGCTCCTTGCTCAATCATTGCACAAAAATCTGCCAAGCTTCACCACCATTAGAGCCACCTCAAGAACTCAAGATTTGCAAGATCTCCTTCCTCCCCCAACCAAAGCTCTTGATCTTTGGAGATTCGAAGGAGAAGACACCGATCTACATCCTCACCGAAGCAATTTACATTTTCCCCTCATTTGTTTGAGGGCCCTCTTGCTAGTTGATAACCCACAAGTATAGGGGATCGCAACAGTCTTCGAGGGAAGTAAAACCCAAATTTATTGATTCGACACAAGGGGAGGTAAAGAATACTTATAAGCCTTAACAACTGAGTTGTCAATTCAGCTGCACTCGAAAAAGCACTAGTAACAGGGGTGATGTGAAAGCAGCAGTAATATGAGAGCAATAGTAACAAGTAACACAACAGACGATGAGCGGTAACACAGAGGCAATGGCACCAGAAAATAGTTGATACTACTTCCAATGACATGTAGGATCGAGTATTTGATGATGAAATATGGACCGGGGTTCCCAGCTATCTACACTAGTGGTAACTCTCCAATAACAAGTGTTGGGTGAACAAATTACAGTTGGGCAATTGATAGGATTGAAATAGCATTAAGACAAAACATCAAGTCTATTAATCATGTAGGCATGCATGTTTTCCATATATAGTCATACGTGCTCGCAATGAGAAACTTGCATAACATCTTTTGTCCTACCAGCCGGTGGCAGCCGGGCCTCTAGGGAATCTACTGGTAATTAAGGTACTCCTATTAATAGAGCACCGAAGCAAAGCATTAACACTTGGTGAAACACATGTGATCCTCATATCTAAGCCTTCCCCTCCAGTTATCCCAGTTGCTGTCACTCTGGGACCTCGGGTTCCGGACATAGACATGTGCAAACAACTTGTAGATACAATCTAACCAATAATTATAGAGCTTAAATCTAAGATCTTGCCACTCGTGCACTAGTGACAAGCATTAACACAACAAGATTGCAGCAACAATAACTTCACAAACTTTATAGATACACTGATCATAATGTAACAATTCATCGGATCCCAACAAACGCAACACCGATTACATCAGATGGATCTCAATCATGTAAGGCAGCTCATGAGATCATTGTATTGAAGTACATGGGTGAGAGAGTACCAACTAGCTACTGCTAGAACCCGTAGTCCATGGGGGAACTACTCACGAAGCATGATGGAGGCGGTGGCGTCGATGGAGATGGCTTCCAGGGGCACTTCCCCGTCCCGGCGGCGTGCTGGAACAGAGACTTATGTCCCCCGAATTGGAGTTTCGCGATGGCGGCGGCGCCCCTGGAGTCTTTCTGGAGTTTCGTCAAGTGGTATCGGGTTTTTAGGTCTCGAGGGATTTTATAGGCGAAGAGGCGGCGCGAGGGGGTGCCTGGGGGACCCTCCCCATAGGCTGGCGCGCCCCCCCTCTAGGCCACGCCGCCCTGTGGTCTGGGGGCCCTAGCCTCCTCTCCGGCTCCCCTTCGGTGTTCTGGTCCGTCTCGGTGAAATAAGATGTTTGGCTTTTGTTTCGTCGAATTCCGAGAATATTGCCCGAACAGCTTTTCTGGAACCAAAAACAACAGAAAACAGGAACTGGCACTGTGGCATCTTGTTAATAGGTTAGTTCCGGAAAATGCATAAAATCATTATAAAGTGTGAGCAAAACATGTAGGTATTGTCATAAAACTAGCATAGAACATCAGAAATTATAGATACGTTGGAGACGTATCACTAGTGTTCCTCTTTGGATCCCTAGTTGATTTGTGTTGATGTATTGTTGTTGATTGTTGTGTTATAATGTCACCATCTACATCTTTATACTTTTGCATTTCACACAATTCAACAAAATTACTGAGATGGGCAGCAGCATCATCAGAACTAACACCAGAAAATTGCTCTCGCATAACAAGATTCAGTAAAGCAGGTTTAATTTCAAAGAATTCTCGTCGTAGTAGCAGGTGGAGCAATAGGTGTGCATAAGAAATCATTATTATTTGTGGTTGTGAAGTCACGCAACTTAGTATTTTCAGGAGTAGCCATTTTAGCAGTAGTAAATAAAGCAAACTAAATAAAGTAAATGCAAGTAACTAATTTTTTTGTGTTTTTGATATAGACTGCAAGACAGTAAATAAAGTAAAGCTAGCAACTAATTTTTTTGTGTTTTGATATAATGCAGCAAACAAAGTAAGTAAA
Organism: Lolium rigidum; assembly: GCF_022539505.1. Lineage (NCBI taxonomy): Eukaryota > Viridiplantae > Streptophyta > Magnoliopsida > Poales > Poaceae > Lolium > Lolium rigidum. Next base: position 260,318,244 of record NC_061511.1, read on the forward strand.
TAAAATAAAGCAAGACAAAAACAAAGTAAAGAGATTGGATTGTGGAGACTCCCTTGCAGCGTGTCTTGATCTCCCCGGCAACGGCGCCGTAAAAGAGCTTGATACGCGTACAAGCACGCGTCCGTTGGGAACCCCAAGAGGAAGGTGTGATGCGTACAGCGGCAAGTTTTCCTCGCAAGAAACCAAGGTTTATCGAACCAGTAGGAGCCAAGAAGCACGTCGAAGGTTGATGGCGGCGGGATGTAGTGCGGCGCAACACCAGGGATTCCGGCGCCAACGTGGAACCAAGACAACACAACCAAAGTACTTTGCCCCAACGAAACAGGTGAGGTTGTCAATCTCACCGGCTTGCTGTAACAAACGATTAGATGTATAGTGTGGATGATGATTGTTTGCAGAGAACAGTAGAACAAATATTGCAGTAGATTGTATTCAATGTAAAAGAATGGACCGGGTCCACAGTTCACTAGAGGTGTCTCTCCCATAAGATAAATAGCATGTTGGGTGAACAAATTACAGTCGGGCAATTGACAAATAGAGAGAGCATGACAATGCACATACATGATATGATAAGTATAGTGAGATTTAATTGGGCATTACGACAAAGTACATAGACCGCTATCCAGCATGCATCTATGCCTAAAAAGTCCACCTTCGAAGTTATCATCCGAACCCCTTCCAGTATTAAGTTGCAAACAACGAGACAATTGCATTAAGTATGGTGCGTAATGTAATCAATAACTACATCCTCGGACATAGCATCAATGTTTTATCCCTAGTGGCAACAAGACATCCACAACCTTAGAACTTTCTCGTCATCGTCCCGCATTTAATGGAGGCATGAACCCACAATCGAGCATAAATACTCCCTCTTGGAGTTAAGAGTAAAAACTTGGCCGAGCCTCTACTAATAACGGAGAGCATGCAAGATCATAAACAACACATAGGTAATAGATTGATAATCAACATAACATAGTATTCTCTATCCATCGGATCCCGACAAACACAACATATAGCATTACGTATAGATGATCTTGATCATGTTAGGCAGCTCACAAGATCCGACAATGAAGCACATAAGGATAAGACAACCATCTAGCTACTGCTATGGACCCATAGTCCAGGGGTGAACTACTCATTCATCACTCCGGAGGCGACCATGGCGGTGAAGAGTCCTCCGGGAGATGATTCCCCTCTCCGGCAGGGTGCCGGAGGCGATCTCCCGAATCCCCCGAGATGGGATTGGCGGCGGCGGCGTCTCCGGAAGGTTTTCCGTATCGTGGCTCTCGGTACTGGGGGTTTCGCGACGAAGACTATATGTAGGCGGAAGGGCAGCCTCGGAGGGGTCACGGGGGCCCCACACGCTAGGGCCACGCGGGCCCCCCTTGGGCCGCGCCGCCCTAGTGTGGCGGTGCCCCGTGGCCCCACTTCGTCTTCTCTTCGGTCTTCTGGAAGCTTCGTGGCAAAATAGGCCCCTGGGCGTTGATTTCGTCCAATTCCGAGAATATTTCCTTACTAGGATTTCGAAACCAAAAACAGCAGAAAACAACAACCGGCTCTTCGGCATCTCGTTAATAGGTTAGTGCCGGAAAATGCATAAATATGACATAAAGTATGCATAAAACATGTAGATATCATCAATAATGTGGCATGGAACATAAGAAATTATCGATACGTCGGAGACGTATCAGCATCCCCAAGCTTAGTTCTGCTCGTCCCGAGCAGTAAACGATAACAAAGATAATTTCTGGAGTGACATGCCATCATAACCTTGATCATACTATTGTAAGCATATGTAATGAATGCAGCGATCAAAACAATGGTAATGACATGAGTAAACAAATAAATCATAAAGCAAAGACTTTTCATGAATATTACTTTCAAGACAAGCATCAATAAGTCTTGCATAAGAGTTAACTCATAAAGCAATAGATCAAAGTAAAGGTATTGAAGCAACACAAAGGAAGATTAAGTTTCAGCGGTTGCTTTCAACTTGTAACATGTATATCTCATGGATAGTGTCAATGTAAAGTAATATAACAAGTGCAATATGCAAGTATGTAGGAATCAATGCACAGTTCACACAAGTGTTTGCTTCTTGAGGTGGAGAGAAATAGGTGGACTGACTCAATATAAAAGTAAAAGAAAGGCCCTTCACAGAGGGAAGCATTGATTGCTATATTTGTGCTAGAGCTTTGGTTTTGAAAACAAGAAACAATTTTGTCAACGGTAGTAATAAAGCATATGTGTTATGTAAATTATATCTTACAAGTTGCAAGCCTCATGCATAGTATACTAATAGTGCCCGCACCTTGTCCTAATTAGCTTGGATTACCGGGATTATCGCAATACACATGTTTTAACCAAGTGTCACAAAGGGGTACCTCTATGCCGCCTGTACAAAGGTCTAAGGAGAAAGCTCGCATTGGATTTCGCTTTTGATTATTCTCGACTTAGACATCCATACCGGGACAACATAGACAACAGATAATGGACTCCTCTTTAATGCATAAGCATGTAGCAACAATTAATGTTCTCATATGAGATTGAGGATATATGTCCAAAACTGAAACTTCCACCATGATTCATGGCTTTAGTTAGCGGCCCAATGTTCTTCTCTAACAATATGCATGCTCTAACCATTAAATGAGTGGTAAATCTCCCTTACTTCAGACAAGACGGACATGCATAGCAACTCACATGGTATTCAACAAAGAGTAGTTGATGGCGTCCCCAGGAACATGGTTATCGCACAACAAGCAACTTAATAAGAGATAAAGTGCATAAGTACATATTCAATACCACAATAGTTTTTAAGCTATTTGTCCCATGAGCTATATATTGCAAAGGTAAAGAATGGAAATTTTAAAGGTAGCACTCAAGCAATTTACTTTGGAATGGCGGAGAAATACCATGTAGTAGGTAGGTATGGTGGACACAAATGGCATAGTGGTTGGCTCAAGGATTTTGGATGCATGAGAAGTATTCCCTCTCGATACAAGGTTTAGGCTAGCAAGGTTATTTGAAACAAACACAAGGATGAACCGGTGCAGCAAAACTCACATAAAAGACATAGTGTAAACATTATAAGACTCTACACCGTCTTCCTTGTTGTTCAAACTCAATACTAGAAATTATCTAGACTTTAGAGAGACCAAATATGCAAACCAAATTTTAGCAAGCTCTATGTGTTTCTTCATTAATGGGTGCAAAGTATATGATGCAAGAGCTTAAACATGAGCACAACAATTGCCAAGTATCAAATTATTCAAGACATTTTAGAATTACTACATGTAGCATTTCCCGATTCCAACCATATAACAGTTTAACGAAGAAGATTCAACCTTCGCCATGAATACTATGAGTAAAGCCTAAGGACATATTTGTCCATATGCAACACCGGAGCGTGTCTCTCTCCCACACAATGAATGCTAGGATCCATTTTATTCAAACAAAAACAAAAACAAAAACAAACCGACGCTCCAAGCAAAGCACATAAGATGTGATGGAATAAAAATATAGTTTCGGGGAGGAACCCGATAATGTTGTCGATGAAGAAGGGGATGCCTTGGGCATCCCCAAGCTTAGACGCTTGAGTCTTCTTAGAATATGCAAAGGTGAACCACCGGGGCATCCCCAAGCTTAGAGCTTTCACTCTCCTTGATCATATTGTATCATCCTCCTCTCTTGATCCTTGAAAATTTCCTCCACACCAAACTCGAAACAACTCATTAGAGGGTTAGTGCATAATAAAAATTCACATGTTCAGAGGTGACATAATCATTCTTAACACTTCTGGACATTGCACAAAGCTACTGGACACTAATGGAACAAAGAAATTCATCCATCATAGCAAAAGAGGCAATGCGAAATAAAAGGCAGAATCTGTCAAAACAGAACAGTCCGTAAAGATGGTTTTTATTGAGGCACCAGACTTGCTCAAATGAAAATTCTCAAATTTAATGAAAGTTGCGTACATATCTGAGGATCACGCATGTAAATTGGCATATTTTTCTGAGCTACCTACAGAGAGGCAGGTCGAAATTCGTGACAGCAAAGAAATCTGTTTCTGGGCAGTAATCCAAATCTAGTATGAACCTTACTATCAAAGACTTTACTTGGCACAACAATGCACAAAACTAGGATAAGGAGAGGTTGCTACAGTAGTAAACAACTTCCAAGACTCAAATATAAAATAAAAGTACTGTAGTAAAAACATGGGTTGTCTCCCATAAGCGCTTTTCTTTAACGCCTTTCAGCTAGGCGCGTAAAGTGTGTATCAAGTATTATCAAGAGACGAAGTATCAACATCATAACTTGTTCTAATAATAGAATCAAAAGGTAACTTCATTCTCTTTCTAGGGAAGTGTTCCATACCTTTCTTGAGAGGAAATTGATATTTAATATTACCTTCCTTCATATCAATGATAGCTCCAACAGTTCGAAGAAAAGGTCTTCCCAATATAATGGACAAGATGCATTGCATTCAATATCCAAGACAACAAAATCAACGGGGACAAGGTTATTGTTAACGGTAATGCGAACATTATCAATTCTCCCCAAAGGTTTCTTTATAGTATTATCAACAAGATTAACATCCAAGTAACAATTTTTCAATGGTCGCAAGTCAAGCATATTATAGATTTTTTTAGGCATAACGGAAATACTTGCACCAAGATCACATAAAGCATTACAATCAAAGTCATTGACCTTCATCTTAATGATGGGTTCTCAACCATCTTCTAACTTTCTAGGAATAGAAGTTTCAAGTTTTAGTTTCTCCTATCTAGCTTTTATGAGAGCATTTGTAATATGTTTTGTGAAAGCCAAGTTTATAGCACTAGCGTTGGGACTCTTAGCAAGTTTTTGTAAGAACTTTATAACTTTAGAGATGTGACAATCATCAAAATCCAAACCATTATAATCTACAACAATGGGATCATCATCCCCAATGTTGGAAAAAATTTCAGCAGTTTTATCACAGGCAGTTTCAGGCAATTTTGCACGCTTTGCACTAGGAGTAGTAACATTGCCAACACCAATTATTTTACCATTATTAGTAGGAGGTGCAGCAACATGTGGAGCATTAAAATTACTAGTGGTGGTAATAGTCCAAACTTTAGCTACATTATTCTCTTTAGCTAGTTTTTCATTTTCTTCTCTTTCCCACCTAGCATGCAATTCGGCCATCAATCTTATATTCTCATTAATTCTAACTTGGATGGCATTTGCTGTAGTGACAATTTTATTTTCAATATCCTTATTGGGCATAACTTTCGATTTCAAAAGATCAACATCAGAGGCAAGACTATCAACCTTAGAAGCGAGAATATCAATTTTATTGAGCTTTTCCTCAACGCATTTGTTAAAAGCAGTTTGTGTACTAATAAATTCTTTAAGCATAGCTTCAAGTCCAGGGGGTGTGTTCCTATTATTGTTGTAAGAATTCCCATAAGAATTACCATAACCGTTACCATTATTATAAGGATATGGCCTATAGTTATTACTAGAATTGTTCCGATAAGCATTGTTGTTGAAATTATTATTTTTAATGTAGTTTACATCAACATGTTCTTCTTGGGCAACCAATGAAGCTAAAGGAACATTATTAGGATCAACATTAGTCCTATCATTCACAAGCATAGACATAATAGCATCAATCTTATCACTCAAGGAAGAGGTTTCTTCGACAGAATTTACCTTCATACCTTGTGGAGCTCTTTCCGTGTGCCATTCAGAGTAATTGATCATCATATTATCAAGAAGCTTTGTTGCTTCACCAAGAGTGATGGACATAAAGGTACCTCCAGCAGCTGAATCCAATAGGTTCCGCGAAGAAAAGTTCAGTCCTGCATAAAAGGTTTGGATGATCATCCAAGTAGTCAGTCCATGGGTTGGGCAATTTTTAACCAAAGATTTCATTCTTTCCCAAGCTTGTGCAACATGCCCATTATCCAATTGCTTAAAATTCATTATACTACTCCTCAAAGATATAATTTTAGCAGGGGGATAATATCTACCAATAAAAGCATCCTTGCATTTAGTCCATGAATCAATACTATTCTTAGGCAGAGATAGCAACCAATCTTTAGCTCTTGCTCTTAAAGAGAAAGGAAACAATTTTAATTTTATAATGTCACCATCTACATCTTTATACTTTTGCATTTCACACAATTCAACAAAATTATTGAGATGGGCAGCAGCATCATCATAACTAACACTCGGAAAATTGCTCTCGCATAACAAGATTCAGTAAAGCAGGTTTAATTTCAAAGAATTCTGCTGTAGTAGCAGGTGGAGCAATAGGTGTGCATAAGAAATCATTATTATTTGTGGTTGTGAAGTCACACAACTTAGTATTTTCAGGAGTAGACATTTTAGCAGTAGTAAATAAAGCAAACTAAATAAAGTAAATGCAAGTAACTAATTTTTTTGTGTTTTTGATATAGAGTGCAAGACAGTAAATAAAGTAAAGCTAGCAACTAATTTTTTTGTGTTTTGATATAATGCAGCAAACAAAGTAAGTAAATAAAATAAAGCAAGACAAAACCAAAGCAAAGAGATTGGATTGTGGAGACTCCCCTTGCAGCGTGTCTTGATCTCCCCGGCAACGGCGCCAGAAAAAGAGCTTGATACGCGTACAGCACGCGTCCGTTGGGAACCCCAAGAGGAAGGTGTGATGCGTACAGCGGCAAGTTTTCCCTCGCAAGAAACCAAGGTTTATCGAACCAGTAGGAGCCAAGAAGCACGTCGAAGGTTGATGGCGGCGGGATGTAATGCGGCGCAACACCAGGGATTCCGGCGCCAACGTGGAACCTGCACAACACAACCAAAGTACTTTGCCCCAACGAAACAGTGAGGTTGTCAATCTGTTATCACCAGAATTTGACCGGATCAGAGGTGGGCCGCGATTACAGATGGGCTTGAAGAATATACATAGAAGAAATACATGAATCGGCCTTGTATGCAAAGTTTGGGCTAGTTTGCCCGTGTATCTGTAACATAGTAGGATACGTGTCGGTTAGATAGAGTTTGGCTCGTGCACGGTTGGGATTATTCCCACGTTAGAAAGTCTACGGACTATAAATATGTATCTAGGGTTTATGAAATAAACAACAATCGCGTTCACCACAAACCAATCTAGGCGCATCGCCAACTCCCTTGTCTCGAGGGTTTCTTCCGGGTAAGCATCATGCTGCCTAGATCGCATCTTGCGATCTAGGCAGTACACGTTTATTCGTTGTTCATGCGTTGCTCGTGCTGAAGCCTTGTTGATGGCGAGCAACGTAGTTATCATAGATGTTTTCGGGTTAGCATTGTTCATCGTATCATATGTTGTCGTCGTGCAACCCTTAGACGTCTAGCCGCCCTTACACCTATCTTGGGTGTAAGGGCGACACCCCGCTTGATCATTATTTAGTAGATCCGATCCGTTATGATTGCTCCTTGTTCTTCAAGGATTAGTTTAATATCTGCATAGTTAGGCCTTACAAACGGGTTGAAGGATCCGAGTGGCGCGTAGGGTGTAGTTTGCTAGCCCTAGACATGATGTTCCGGGGATCAACTTCGTGTTGGTTTTTAGGCCTTGTCTAGGGTTGGTTTACGATCACCGTGCGTGGCCGCCAGGCTCAATCACGAGTAGGATGTTCCGTTTATGTGGTGAAAACCCTAAATCGTAGTAGGTCGTTTTAGCTTTATTTTGATCAAGCAGGATCACCATCTGACCGTACACCTCGTACGGATCATGGGTGGATCGGCTCCTTGAGCCGATTCACAGGATAACCTGAGAGCCGATCGAGGCTCGTATTTAATGTTTACGTGTATGCCATGCAGGAAATTAAGCGAGGCACATCCAACACCTTCCTGACCAGGTATAGGTCAGGTGGCACGCCCTTGCACCAGCATCGGACGTGCGTGCCGGAGTCTTTGCGGGCCGTCGCTCGGAGGGACCAGGGCCAGCCGTAGCCCTGGGAGCCTCCCGGATCTACCGTGTTGCCCGTCGCTGCTCGCCGGTGGGTTTCTGACCGCAACACATTCTGGCACGCCCGGTGGGACAATCTTCGACATCAACCGCATCGCCATCTACATCTGAGATGGTGGAAGGCACTCCGACCACGTACGAGGATCTCACCGAGGAGCTCAAGAAGAAGTATGACGAGGTCAAAGCGATCCTCGAAGCCGACCTCATCGGCTCTTTTCACGTAACCCGCTCACATGGCATCGGTGGAAAGGGTTCTCACCGAAGGCGCGCTCGATGGAGTGGACCTGTCCGCCCCGTCAGAAGAACGCACCAGGTCGCTGCGTCAGGAGATTAACTTCATGGTAGCTCATTCGCTACACCGCCATTCTGAGAGCCTGGTGAACACTTTGGAGCGTGTCGCTCTTCGCGTGATCCAGGAAATCATGAAGCATCAGTACTCTCCGTCAGGACCAGCTCTAGGGACTCACCAAGGAGAGATGCCACTCCAGTCCCGTCCACCGCTGCCATTCGCGTTGGCAGCACCAGAAGTGCCGAATTCACCGGCATACGTCGTCTACAAGAGCGGTGGTAACCCTAGTGATTACCAGTTCGACATCAACATGGTGGGATCTGGACACCACCCTGGTGAGGATAGAGATGAGGGCAGCTGTTCTCATAGCGAGGACAAGGAGGAAGCCGTTCCACGCGATCGGCTCCGACACTTCCAAAAAATCCTGGTTACAATCAAGACGAAGGTCGAGTCCAGCAATCGGCCCGTATCATCCTTACCGCATGTCCCTGTATTTGGTGTCGACCTCACAAGTGACGGAAAGCTAGGGTATGGGTTTACATCGGCTGATGAGCTAGAAGAAGTCGACATCGGTCCTGGGGATAAACCGCGACCAACTTTTATCAGCAAGAAGTTAGATCCACATCTTAGGAGTCAGATGATAGCTCTGTTAAAAGAATACCCAGATTGCTTTGCATGGGATTACACAGAGATGCTTGGGTTAGACAGGAGCATCATTGAACATCGGCTCCCCCTTAAGAAAGGATTTCGGCCTTTCCAACAACGAGCACGCCAGATGAAGGCCGAAATTCTGGAAGAGGTCAAGAAAGAGATCGAGAAGATGTTGGCCGCCGGGTTCATCAGGCCATGCAGGTATGCCGAATGGATCTCCAGTATCGTACCTGTAGAGAAGAAAGATGGCCGATGGCGTGTGGCCATAGACTTCCGAGATCTCAACAGAGCCACCCCAAAAGATGAATATCCGATGCCTGTGGCAGAAACGTTGATCAATGCAGCTGCTGGCCACAAGGTGCTGAGCTTCATGGACGGCAACGCCGGCTATAACCAAATTTTCATGGCTCCAGAAGATATACACAAGACCGCATTCAGAGTACCGGGGTCAGTAGGCTTGTTTGAATATGTAGTCATGACCTTTGGATTGAAGAATGCTGGTGCGACATACCAAAGAGCCATGAATTATATATTTCACGATCTGATCGGCAAGTTGGTGGAAATCTACATCGATGACGTGGTGGTCAAATCTGTCTCCATGAAGGGACACTTGGATGATTTGCGACGCATCCTAGACCGAACTCGGAAGTTCGGACCGAGAATGAATCCAAAGAAGTGTGCCTTTGGTGTGACGGCCGGTCGGTTCCTAGGGTTTCGGTTCATGAACGGGGAATTGAAATCGGCCTGAAAAGTCAAGAGGCGGTGCGTACCATGCAGCCGCCTACCACGAAGAAGGAGCTCCAGCGTCTTATCGGCAAGATCAACTTCGTCCGACGATTCATCTCTAACTTATCAGGACGAATCGAGCCGTTCATGGCGTTGGTGAAAATTAAATCTGATGACGAGTTTCACTGGGGGCGTAACGGCAAGCACGCGTTTGACGAGATTAAGCGGTATCTGACAACGCCGCCTGTGCTAGTTCCACCCCAACAAGATAGGCCGTTCTATATCTACTTATCAGTGGCCGATACGTCCATCGCCTCAGTGGTGGTGCAACTCTATGAGGGTGTTGAAAAGGTCGTATTCTATCTCAGCAGAAGGATGTTGGACGCGGAAACACGGTATCCTGAGGTCGAGAAGCTATGTCTCTGCCTGTTCTTCACCTGCACCAAGCTTCATCATATCCTTTTGACGGCAGAGATCATCGTCATATGCAAGTCAGACGTTGTCAAACACATGCTGTCGGCCCCTGTTTTGAAAGGCCGACTTGGTAAGTGGATGTTGGCATTGTCGGAGTTCGATCTTCGGTATCAGCCTGCGAAAGCAGTCAAGGGACAAGCGTTGGCCGATCTTATAGCTGAACGGATTAATACTAATATAGCAGCACTATCTGTACGTGCATGGGCTATGTTCTTCGATGGATCGGCTTGTGACGATGGTTGTGGCATCGGCATTCCGCTCGTGTCGCCTCGGGGGGCAACATATTCTTTCGCCATCAGGCTATCTACCCCTTGCACCAACAATGTTGCTGAGTATGAGGCAATGCGCAAGGGAATGGAGTTGCTTTTGGAAGCTGGGGCAGAGGCAGTGGAGCTTTTTGGAGACTCGAAGTTGGTGATCTCTCAACTCACGGATGAATACAAGTGCGAGAGTGAGTCGCTTTTTCCATATTGGATGGAGTGTCGTGAGCTGATGACACATTTTCGGTACATCAATTTCAATTGGGTCCCAAGGTCTCAGAATACCGATGCCAATGATCTCGCACAGATGGCGTCAGGGTACAAGGACATACCAGACGGGTCGAAGTTCAAGTGCAGCTCCTGGAACAGGATGATTGGAGAGCCGATATCTTCAATTATTTGAAGGATTCGGCTCGGGGGGCACCTAAAAGGATAAGATACAAGGCTATGAAATATGTCCTTATAGGAGATGACATGTTCTACATGACGTTGGAAGGGTAACTACTCAAATGCCTGGGACCAACTGAGTCTAATCGGCTCTTACATGAGGTGCATGAAGGCGCCTGTGGAACTCACCAATCGGCTCATAAGATGAAGTGGTTAATTAGGCGATCAGGATTTTATTGGCCTACCATGCTCGAGGACTGCTTCAAGTTCTACAAGGGATGCCAAGCGTGTCAGATGTTCGGAAAAATTCAGATGGTACCCGCATCAGCGATGAACCCCATCATCAAACCTTGGCCATTTCGAGGTTGGGGCATGGATATGATCGGCAAAATCCATCCTCCGTCGAGCAAGAACCACGAGTGGATTCCGGCCATTACGGATTATTTCACCAAATGGGTGGAGGCCGTTCCCATGAAGAAGGTAAAATCGGAAGATGTTATCCAATTTGTCAAAGAACATGTCATTCATAGGTTCGGGATTCCCCAAACCATCACGACCGATGGAGGTTCGGTTTTTGTCTCTAAAGAATTCAGAAAGTTCTGCGATGACATGGGGATTAAGCTAATCCGATCATCTCCATACTATGCTCAAGCCAACGGGCAAGCCGAAGCATCCAATCAAAGCCTGATCGAGCTGATTAAGAGGAAGATTGACGAGAACCCTAGGGTGTGGCATGAGACGTTGTCAGAAGCTTTGTGGGCCTATCGCATGTCATGCCATGGAGCTATAAAGACTTCGCCGTACCAGCTTGTCTATGGGCAGGAGGCCGTATTACCTTGGGAAATTACGGCTGGATCGAGACGTGTTACGTTTCGTAATGACTCGACGCCCGAAGAGTATGCAACCCCGATGAGTGACACTATTGAGGATGCAACGGAACTTAGACTTTGGTCGTTGGAGAAGATTAAAGAGAACAAAGCCAGGGTAGCTCGGGCATACAATAAGAAGGTGAGACCAAAGGAGTTTCAAGTTGGTGATCTAGTATGGGAAGCTGTGTTGCCACTAGGAACCAGGGATAAAGCATATGGCAAATGGTCTCCTAATTGGCACGGTCCGAATAAAGTCATCCAGGTTCTGAAGGGCAATGCCTACATTCTTGAACAGTTGGATGGTGTGAAGTTCCCAGTGGCCGTCAATGGCCAACATCTCAAGAAGTATTTCCCAAGCATGTGGGATGATGGGCAGTGAGATATGGAGGCCGATTTTAAATCGGCCGCAAAAAAATCACAGCCGATGCACAGACATCGACTTGAGAAAACATGCGGAGACAACAGTATGCGAGTACAGCCGATGCACGGGCATCGACTTCAGAATAATAAAAGCCGATGCATTGCTATCGACTCTAGACCTGTTGGACCATGTGAATAGGCAACGGCTTGGCCTCAAATCGCGTTTATAGTACAAGCCGATGCCCTGCCATCGGCTCTCTGTACAGCGACTTCGTTCGACGATCGGCGAATTTGATAAGAAAGCAAAATTAATTGGGGAATATTTTCTTCATTAATAGTGGGATTTCTTACAAAGAAAGAGCCGATCGCTCAGGGAAAAGAAAGAACAAAAGCCGACTACTACTGCTAGTCCCTAATCTAAGGGCCGTTGCTGCCCTCATCGTCGTCGTCGCTGCCGCCGGCGCAGCTGCTGATGGGCTCCTCATCGCTGCTCCCGTAGCCTTCTACGGGAGCCTCGTCTTCCTCGTCGTCATCGTCGCTGTCGTCGTCCCACCAGGCGCGGAGGCGCTTCGCCGGTGGGTAACCTTCGAGGGAGTCGTCGTCGTCCTCCTCCGCCTCTTCCTCGGAGGAGGTGAAGTCGTCCCCGGAGAAGCGGTCGTCCTCGCTCTCCGCCTCCTCCTCCCCGTCGACGAGGAATTGGAGGTCGTCCTCTCCGTCGGTCAAGGATTTGTCATCCTCGGACCAGATGGAGGAATCGTGTTCCTCCTTGTCCCACCTCGTTGGGGCGAGGATGTCGTGCGCCGCCAACGAGCCCCACTCTGGCGTCGGCTCACGGAAGGGAGATGATACGTAGGAGAGGTTTGAGGAGAGCGTAAGAGGAGGAGGAAGAAGAAGACATGGCTACGGAGGAATGGGGGTTTTTTGCCGATGGCTAGTACGGAGCAGGAGGGTGAAGGGGCGAACTGCTCGACGCGGTTAAATGATGGGATATTGGGGAGAGTTAATGTTACAGCAGTTTCCGAGGAAGTGGTGCCAAAGAATTGTCGAGTCGCGCATAGAAGTCGAGGAGGCAAGGCATCATGATAAAGGATACTGCAGCGGTTCCGCTCTGCCACGACATGACCCGACGAAGAAAAAGCAGAGTGATTTTGGAATTGTCATTTCCAAAACCAGGGGGGCATGTGTTATCACCAGAATTTGACCGGATCAGAGGTGGGCCGCGATTACAGATGGGCTTGAAGAATATACATAGAAGAAATACATGAATCGGCCTTGTATGCAAAGTTTGGGCTAGTTTGCCCGTGTATCTGTAACATAGTAGGATACGTGTCGGTTAGATAGAGTTTGGCTCGTGCACGGTTGGGATTATTCCCACGTTAGAAAGTCTACGGACTATAAATATGTATCTAGGGTTTATGAAATAAACAACAATCACGTTCACCACAAACCAATCTAGGCGCATCGCCAACTCCCTTGTCTCGAGGGTTTCTTCCGGGTAAGCATCATGCTGCCTAGATCGCATCTTGCGATCTAGGCGATACACGTTTATTCGTTGTTCATGCGTTGCTCGTCGCTGAAGCCTTGTTGATGGCGAGCAACGTAGTTATCATAGATGTTTTCGGGTTAGCATTGTTCATCGTATCATATGCTCGTCGTCGTGCAACCCTTAGACGTCTAGCCGCCCTTACACCTATCTTGGGTGTAAGGGCGGCACCCGCTTGATCATTATTTAGTAGATCCGATCCGTTATGATTGCTCCTTGTTCTTCAAGGATTAGTTTAATATCTGCATAGTTAGGCCTTACAAACGGGTTGAACGATCCAGTGGCGCGTAGGGTGTAGTTTGCTAGCCCTAGACAGGATGTTCCGGGGATCAACTTCGTGTTGGTTTTTAGGCCTTGTCTAGGGTTGGTTTACGATCACCGTGCGTGGCCGCCAGGCTCAATCACGAGTAGGATGTTCTGATTATGTGGTGAAAACCCTAAATCGTAGTAGGTCGTTTTAGCTTTATTTTGATCAAGCAGGACCACCATCTGACCGTACACCTCGTATGGATCATGGGTGGATCGGCTCCTTGAGCCGATTCACAGGATAACCTGAGAGCCGATCGAGGCTCGTATTTAATGTTTACGTGTATGCCATGCAGGAAATTAAGCGAGGCACATCCAACACCTTCCTGACCAGGTATAGGTCAGGTGGCACGCCCTTGCACCAGCATCGGACGTGCGTGCCGGAGTCTTTGCGGGCCGTCGCTCGGAGGGACCAAGGCCAGCCGCAGCCCTGGGAGCCTCCCGGCTCTACCGTGTTGCCCGTCGCTGCTCGCCGGTGGGTTTCTGACCGCAACACAATCTCACCGGCTTGCTGTAACAAAGGATTAGATGTATAGTGTGGATGATGATTGTTTGCAGAAAACAGTAGAACAAGTATTGCAGTAGATTGTATTCAATGTAAAAGAATGGACCGGGGTCCACAGCTCACTAGAGGTGTCTCTCCCATAAGATAAATAGCATGTTGGGTGAACAAATTACGATCGGGCAATTGACAAATAGAGAGAGCATGACAATGCACATACATGATATGATAAGTATAGTGAGATTTAATTGGGCATTACGACAAAGTACATAGACCGCTATCCGAGCATGCATCTATGCCTAAAAAGTCCACCTTCGAGGTTATCATCCGAACCCCTTCCAGTATTAAGTTGCAAACAACGAGACAATTGCATTAAGTATGGTGCGTAATGTAATCAATAACTACATCCTCGGACATAGCATCAATGTTTTATCCCTAGTGGCAACAACACATCCACAACCTTAGAACTTTACGTCACCGTCCCGCATTTAATGGAGGCATGAACCCACTATCGAGCATAAATACTCCCTCTTGGAGTTAAGAGTAAAAACTTGGCTAGAGCCTCTACTAATAACGGAGAGCATGCAAGATCATAAACAACACATAGGTAATAGATTGATAATCAACATAACATAGTATTCTCTATCCATCGGATCCCGACAAACACAACATATAGCATTACGGATAGATGATCTTGATCATGTTAGGCAGCTCACAAGATCCGACAATGAAGCACATAAGGAGAAGACAACCATCTAGCTACTGCTATGGACCCATAGTCCAGGGGTGAACTACTCACTCATCACTCCGGAGGTGACCATGGCGGTGAAGAGTCCTCCGGGAGATGATTCCCCTCTCCGGCAGGGTGCCGGAGGCGATCTCCTGAATCCCCGAGATGGGATTGGCGGCGGCGGCGTCTCCGGTAGGTTTTCCGTATCGTGGCTCTCGATGCGGGGGTTTCGCGACGAAGACTATATGTAGGCGGAAGGGCAGCCTCGGAGGGGTCACGGGGGCCCCACACGCTAGGGCCGCGCCGCCCTAGTGTGGCGGCGCCCCGTGGCCCCACTTCGTCTTCTCTTCGGTCTTCTGGAAGCTTCGTGGCAAAATAGGCCCCTGGGCGTTGATTTCGTCCAATTCCGAGAATATTTCCTTACTAGGATTTCTGAAACCAAAAACAGCATAAAACAACAACTGGCTCTTCGGCATCTCGTTAATAGGTTAGTGCCGGAAAATGCATAAATATGACATAAAGTATGCATAAAACATTTAGATATCATCAATAATGTGGCATGGAACATAAGAAATTATCGATACGTCGGAGACGTATCAGCCACGTAATGGGACGCGCGGCGCGTGGGGGCACGACCGATTTCATGGGATGGATCGGGCGGTGGATTATAAGTGTTTTCCTTAATTAAATAAGAATGGAGGTAGCACATTTGGCTCAACAAAAAAGCAAAAAAAAGCTCTAATGGATCCCCTATTTTTTGCCCCGTAAAACGCGAGTAGATGGGCCTGTATTCACTTTCCACCGGCCGAAAACTCATCCAAGCTAGCAGACCCCGTATCCCCACCCCGTAAAACAGAATCATACGGAAGATTCTACTCAACATCGAACACCTTGTCGACGTCCATGGAGGGTGGCGGCGGTGCGAGCGTTGCCGCGAACGGAGCGGAGGGAGGAGGGGTCGTGGTCTTGGAGGGCGGTGGAGGCGCGAGGCCGATGCAGCTGACTGACTTTGTCTTCACCTTGCTCGGCGGGGCACCCCTCGGCCCGGCCGCCTTCGTCTTCGCCCTGCTCCCTTTCTTGGCAGCTCCAGCAGTCACAACCGGCGGAGCTGCGGCCGCCGCAGGGGCTTCAAAGAAGTGCTTCGGGATCCTCCTCCTCTTCAATGGGATGGTGGCGGAGATCATGGCCGACTCGTCGCCCGCGCTTGGCGGACCTCCGACGGGGACATCAACCACCGCGGGGCGAAGGTGGTGCACCGCCGGCGGTTGGCGCGGCTTGCGGGGGATTCATGGTAGCGAGGTTCGGCCGCTTCGTTGCCGGGAAGGGCGGGGCGGAGGAGATCGGGCGGCGGCGGCGGTTGGGTTTCGCTGAAACCCTTCACGCGCAGTGGAGGGGAGAATGGTGGTTTGGCCCTCTATTCCCCTTCCCACCCCGCACAAGTAGGGGGCGAAGAGTCGCGCCGTAGCCAAAACTGAAAAATTTCGATACGGGGTCTACTAGACGGCCGGGTAGAGCCGTTCTTGGGGAAGCGTCCGCCGTTGGCGAAGCACCCCGCGTTGTCGTTGACGAAATCCAGCGAGCCGAGGCACTGGACGAGGCCGGACACCACGCGCTCGCCGGAGACGGTGAGGAGGCCCGCCCGGATATGAACTCCAGCAAGCGCAGCTGCTGGCCCCACGGTGGGCGCCAACTGCCATCGTGGTGGAACAGCAGATGCCATGGGATGGCTTAAGTTGGGGCCGAATGTGCGCTAGAGGATCCGGTTGAGGGTTTGGTTAAGAGGGAAAGCGAGTTAGAACTCCGGATTATATTGATGAACTTGGTCTGCGGCCAGAGGTTGAAGATGTACGGTACAGAACTCTCTCCTATTCGCTACTTGATTGATCCCCGTCTGTCGAACCATCCCGCATAGGGGTGCCCCTCCTCTCCTTATATAGGGGAGAGGGTGGCTTACAAGGGAAGAAACCCTAATGGAATCTTTGATGAGCTAAGCTGCTTTATAAAGCTTCTTTGGCCCCGGCGACGCCGCTTCTGTCTTTAATCAGAGGCCGATGACCTCATTCGGTATCTTTAACGTCAGCAGCTCCTTTGGCGTCAGGGCTTCGATTAAACCT
The DNA here is from genome assembly GCF_022539505.1 of Lolium rigidum. Taxonomy (NCBI): domain Eukaryota; kingdom Viridiplantae; phylum Streptophyta; class Magnoliopsida; order Poales; family Poaceae; genus Lolium; species Lolium rigidum. The sequence goes on from NC_061511.1 coordinate 260,335,436, forward strand.
GATGTGCTTCGCTCATCCTGTCCTTCGGTCCTTGGAGGAATCTTTGACTGGAATGCCGACATGCTACAGTTGAGCCTATGAAGGATCTCCGGTATCTTTACCTCTGAGCTCCGGTATCTTTGCCTTTGTACCTCAATCTCTTATGTTCCTCGTTCTCCGGCATACCCCTCCTGGCATACCGGTTTATACGAACTTAGCACAGTTTTCACTCAACTTTGAGCATCCGGATTAATCTTTAATCCGGTACACAAATACCTTGTCATGGCATATTTTCCATAGTCTTGGCCTACCGGGGGCCATCCCCCCTGAAAGAACATTTCCCGCCCTTTTGGTTTTTGTGTGTTTGATGTCAACACTAGGTATATATTTATGTGTGTTGATGTAGATAGGTACGAGTGTTCGGAATATATTTTTGTTCAGCGAGATGGTCTGCCAGTTCTGATGATCTGAAGGGTTTTTATTTCTGGCGGAAGTTCCGGCCCCAGCAGGCGGAACTTCCGCCCTGGTATGTTCTGCAGAAGCCCTGTCAGCGCAGTATTGTTTGCTGTTTTTGTTCCCTGGCCGGAAGTTCCGGCGCGAGTGGCCGGAAGTTCCGGTCAGCGGAACTTCCGCCCAACTTCCGGGCAAGTTCCGGAAATGTGGAATTGTGGCTCAGTATAGTCCAGTAAGGTTTTCGGGCAATTTCGGAACTTGTCCGGAACTTCCGGTCACCGGAAGTTCCGCCCTAGTTCCGCCCAATCTTTTGTTGACCAGGTCATCTGACGAAGAATCTTCCTGGCGGAAGTTCCGGCTCTCCTGGCCGGTACTTCCGCCAGCCGGAACTTCCGGCCATCCTGGCCGGAACTTCCGGTGTTAGTGGATTTCGCCACAACGGTCAGATCTGAGAGCTCCAATCATATAAATAGCTCTCTTCTCCATTGGGACAAGTTGCTCAATCATTGCAAGAAAAATCTGCCAAGCTTCACCACCATTAGAGCCACCTCAAGAACACAAGATTTGCAAGATCTCCTTCCTCCCCCAACCAAAGCTCTTGATCTTTGGAGATTCGAAGGAGAAGACACCGATCTACATCCTCACCGAAGCGTTCTTCATTTCCCCCTCATTTGTTTGAGGGATCTCATGCTAGTGTTCCTATTTGGTTCCCTAGTTGATTTGTTGTTGATGTGTTGTTGTTGATTGTTGTATTGTTACAGATTTGGGAGCCTCCAATTCAGTTGTGGATGTGTGCCCCAAGAACCTTGTAAAGGCCCGGTTTCCGCCTCGAGGAAATCCCTTAGTGGACGTGGGCTAGGACTTTGTGCCGTTGCTCACCGGAGATCTGAGTGAAGCCTTCGTGGCTGTTGGTTTGGGTTTCGTAGCAACCACACTCACTACAAGAAAAGTTGCCATGGCCGACGAAGTTAAAGTCGTGCCGTGGTTGCTGGTGTACCATGGCCGACGATTTTTGGTCCCTCCGTGGTGCATGTCAAAACTTTTTTTTCTCGTTTTTGAGGCCACCTAGCCCGACGAAAGCGGCCAAAACGTCGCGTATGGTGGCCCGGGACGTGGTGCATCTCGAAATCTCGGGTTCGCCGGCCGAGTCAACGCAAATCCGCACCGCCGAGGGATGTAGGGCCCAGATGGCAGCCTCTCTGGCATTGTTTTTTTCTCGATCGCGCCATCTCGTTCAACGTTCTCCGATCGAGCCGTTTACGATGCGGGATCATGGGTCCCGCATGTCATCCTCTATGAACCAAAATTCTTTCTATTCTTGGATTTTTTTTGACCCCCGATTTCGGCTACTTCCTTTTTCTTTTGATCCCTTGCCGCCTTGGAAACGTTGAGACCGCTGGCTGCTAAATGGGACCCGCATGTCATCCTCTATGTGCAATCAACTTTATTTTCTTGGAGTTTTTTTTGGCACCTCAAATTTGGTCACTTGCCTTTTTCTTTCGATCCCCTGCCGCCTCTCAAACGGTGATACCGCTGCTGCTAAATGGGACCCGCATGTCATCCTCTATGTACTATAAAACTTTCTTTTCTTGGAGTTTTTTTTGGCACCTCAAATTTGGTCACTTGCCTTTTTCTTTCGATCCCCGCCGCCTCTCAAACGGTGATACCGATGCTGCTAACTCGGGACCCGCATGTCATCCTCTATGTACTATAAAACTTTCTTTTCTTGAATTATTTTTGGCACCTCATATTTGGTCACTTACCTTTTTCTTTCGATCCCCTGCCGCCTCTCAAACGGTGATACCGCTGTCGCTAAATGGGACCCGCATGTCATCCTCTATGTACTATAAAACTTTCTTTTCTTGGAGTTTTTTTTGGCACCTCAAATTTGGTCACTTGCCTTTTTCTTTCGATCCCCTGCCGCCTCTCAAACGGTGATACCGCTGCTGCTAACTCGGGACCCGCATGTCATCCTCTATGTACTATAAAACTTTCTTTTCTTGAATTATTTTTGGCACCTCATATTTGGTCACTTACCTTTTTCTTTCGATCTCATGCCACGTTTGAAACGTTGAGGAACCCGCGGGCTCATGGGACCCGCATGTCATCCTCTATGTACTATAAAAGTTTATTTTCTTGGTTTTTTTTTCACCCTCTGATTTTTGGCAATTTCCTTTTTCTTTTGATCCCCTGCCGCCTCTCAAACGGTGATACCGCTGCTGCTAAATGGGACCCGCATGTCATCCTCTATGTACTATAAAACTTTCTTTTCTTGAATTATTTTTGGCTCCTCATATTTTTTCACTTGCCTTTTTCTTTCGATCCCCGCCGCCTCTCAAACGGTGATACCGCTGTCTGCTAAATGGGACCCGCATGTCATCCTCTATGTACTATAAAACTTTCTTTTCTTGAATTATTTTTGGCTCCCGATATTTTTTCACTTGCCTTTTTCTTTCGATCTCATGCCACGTTTGAAACGTTGAGGAACCCGCGAGCTCATGGGACCCACATGTCATCCTCTATGTACTATAAAAGTTCATTTTCTTGGTTTTTTTCACCCTATGATTTTTGGCAATTTCTTTTTTCTTTTGATCCCCTCGCCTCTCAAACGGTGATACCGCTGCTTGCTAAATGGGACCGGCATGTCATCCTCTATGTACTATAAAACTTTCTTTTCTTGAATTATTTTTGGCTCCTCATATTTGGTCACTTGCCTTTTTCTTTCGATCTCATGCCACGTTTGAAACGTTGAGGAACCTCGTCGGCTCATGGGACCCGCATGTCATCCTCTATGTGCTATAAATGTTTATTTTCTTTATTTTTTTTCACCCTCTGATTTTTGGCTATTTCCTTTTTCTTTTGATCCCCTGCCGCCTTGGAAACGTTGGGTAAGCTGCTGACTCATGGGACTCGCATGTCATCCTCTACGTACAATAAAGTTTCTTTTCTTGGATTATCTTTGGCTCCTGATATTATGTCACTTGCCTTTTTCTTTCGATCTCATGCCGCCTTTGAAACGTTGAGTAAGCTGCCGGCTCATTGGTCCCGCATGTCATCCTCTACGAACAATAAAAGTTTCCTTTCTTGGAGTTATTTTTTACCCCTAATTTCTGGCTATTTGCCTTTTTCTTTTGATCTCCCGCCCTCTCGAAACGATGAGGACGTTGTTGGCAGGTCGGTCCCACATGTCATCCTCTATGAACAATAAAAGTTTCCTTTGATGGATTTATTTTGAACCCCTAATTAATTTCTGGATATTTCCCCTGCCGCCTTGGAATCGTTGAGGATGCTGCTGCCTCATGGGTCCCGCATGTCATCCTCTCGGAACGGTAAATGTTTATTTTCTTGGATTTTGTTGACCAAACGATTTTTGGCTTATTTTTTCTTTCGATCACCTGCAGCCTTTAAAACGTTGAGGACGCTGCTGGCTCACGGGTCACTTGCCTTTTTCTTTCGATCCCCTGCCGCCTC
>NC_061511.1:260339438-260393436 GCF_022539505.1 Lolium rigidum
AGTCGTCGCCGTCGGCGTCCACCGGATCCGGCTTCGGAGTCTTCACGGCAGCCTTCTCCGGAATGCTCGACGCTTGACCGGAGCCTTCGCCATAATACTCGGCTCACCCTCCTCCTCCTCCTCCGCATCGGAAAATCCCTTGGGCAGATCGTATTTGTTATACCGAACGAGTGATTCACTCGCCGACAAACAAGCTGCTCATAGCCCCGGGTTTCCGCAAGGATGGCACCTATGTCGGAACCTTTGGGAGCTCCGCGTGCAACATTCGCAAAGTTGAGCGAGGGGAAGTGAGCCTTGCAGGTGGCTAAGACCGGAGAGGCGACTCCGCGTGCGAAGATTTTGCCGATCCTTGATGAAGTCCGGCACTTGTTCCATGAGATTGGTCATCGTATCGATGATTGTAGTTTTGGCCTTCTTCGAGAGATAGAGTCTTGGCGATTCCGCGACGAGGATTCAAATAACGCGTCAATGGAAATCCGCGCTTCATCGTATGCCTCCGTCCTCTTCGGGTTCGACTCTTTTGACCACTCGAAGCCAAGGCTCGCTGTGGAAGAAGGTCCGGTTCGTTAGAGAGAAGCATATGAGGTAGTCGGAGCAATGACACGGAAAAACGCTTACGGGAGATAAGTTTGTCGATGGCCTCCGCCTCCGCTTCTAGAACTTTGTTCTTGGCTATCACGGAAAGCACGCGGCCCCGGCTCTTCTCCGGTTTTCGTTCAGCTCCACCAGGTCGCGGGCATGCTTCTCGGAGAGCTCCTTCCTCGCCTCAGTCTACTTATTAGAGGATTCTTGGATGAAGGTTTTGAGGGACTCGTTCTCCGCCTCAAGCACCTTGACCTTGGCGGAAAGCTCATCAAACGAGGAGTGCTTGGCAGTTTCTTCTGAAGGCGGAAAGTTGCACATATCAAGCATCATGAACAGTTATATTAGTATACGAAATCAACTCGGATCTCATACTACGGAGGCGGGTCTCAAGAACCTGGATAGCATTCTTGCTGTTCTCCGCGATCTGACGCAGCCCTTCGATCTCTGTGATTTGCTCCAACACATGGATGCGGAGATCCTCGTGCAATTTCCGCGTCGTCTGAGAAGCAGAGAGGAGTTAGCCGGATATTTCAAATCTGGGGGGCTGGCGAAGAATCCAAATTCTTGAATGAATAAAAATTTTAAATCTCCGCCTAAGGTACATCTTGAGAAAGCATCGGCTAACACATGTTACACGGAAATGTCTGGCCCAATGCTTGGGGGCTAGTATTACCTGCCGCACTTCTTTGTGCTTGGCGAAAAACTCTTTCAGATCGTTCTCCAGGACGGTGAGCTCTTGCATCTCCTCATCCGACTTCCCCCAGACCTTATTCAGCATGGCGGAAACTTCGGTGTGGCGCTCGGCGAGTGTAAGTTTTTGAAGAGACTGGGTCGATCGAGGATCCACCCGGATCGCATTGGAGGCTTGAACGAGCTTCACCTTCTCCTCATATTCTTCCTCGGTGGGCTCCGCGAAAGCGGCGCTTGGTTGATCTTGAGGAGGGGCAGACGAGGAGGCACCCTTGGCGGAATCTCCAAGGTCTGCGGGATCTTCGGAAGATTTTCAAGGTCGATGATGTCCTTGGGATCCGGCTTTGAAGCGAGATGAAGCTTTGGGTGGGATCTCCACCTCGGAGTAACGAGGACCGAAGCCGGAGACGGCTTGACCTTCTTCTTCAAGATCTTTGGAGCCTTGGGGGCTGGCTTCGGAGCTTCGAGTAAAAGGAAAAAAGCATAAACAACTAAGGAATTACTCGTGAAACTAGAACTTGGATCCGTGTTGCCCGTGGTGGGAACCCGGAGAAGAGTTCCGAGTTCACTTTCTTCGAGCGCCTCAAGCTAATGCAGTGTTGAAAACTTAGACAAAAAGTTTGAATGCGAAGAAAAGCAATGGACTAAAAAGTCGAGACGACGTACCGCGGTTCCGGAACCATTCGTGTGAATGTCCTTGTTGCACACGTGAACATGAAGTTCACGCGGAACCTTGATGAGGAGTCGGATCCTCTTGTCGATGGCGTCGGCGGAAAGATTGTATTTTGTGGCGCGCATGGGGTCGTCGCGCCCGAGTACCTGGAACATCAGCCGGTCCCCTGTGTTGGAGCGAGCTGGATCCGCTTGGTGAACCAGGAAAGGGTCAAGTCCTTCCCTGACAGCCCCTCCTCCGTGAGCTTGCAGATCCGCCTGACGGTGCGAGTGAGCTGGGGCGACTCGGAGAGGTGGGGGCAGTGCGTCCATGTCGGAAGCTCGGTGGCGAGGCAGTTCTTGAACGGCGGCAGCCTCCTTGTGCTCGCCGGGTCGGAAACGTCCTTCAGATAGAAGAAGCCTCCGGACCAGTACCGCGCGGATTCGTGGCGGTCGGTGTGGGGGTAGACGCGGCCCGGGCGAATCATGAAGGTGATGGATCTGCATGTTGCGAGGCTCGACGGAGTTCCGGATTCTCTCCTTCTTGACGGTGAAGTAGTATTGAAACGAGAGAAGCTCGGGAGTTACCCGGAGATGGCCCTCGCACGAGGGTGACGTGATTGCTGATCGCAAGCACGCTGTTTGGAGAGATGTTGTGGGGTCGGAGCCCGTAGACCTTCAGGATCTCCAGGAAGAAGTCCGAAGGCGGAAACGAAAAACCCCGCTCCACCAGTGCCTACGTCAGCACCATCTCATTGTCCTCCGGAGCTGGGGCTAGTTCATTAGGGACTGACCTCCAGCTTCCGGGTTGCAGGAAGCCCTCCGTCTCGAGGTTCGTCAGCTCCATCTGGGTGGTGGTGCAAGGCCACCATTTTCCCCTGGCTTCAGCATCTCGTTGGCGAGCCTTTGATTTTTTGGCAGCGGCCTCTTCCGCCTTGTGCTCCGCCTGATTCTCCCTGGAGGCCTTTTCCGGGTTAGCGGAAGTCCCTTCGGTTTCCTTGCCGGAATTCTTTGAAGGACCCAGCTTAACTGGAGCGAAAGGTGGAGGGGCGGAGGAGATTGGGGTGGCCATGATCGGTTCAGAGGCTGGAGGCAGAGTCGTTGAAGACATCTGAAGAAAAGATGAATGGCGGAAAACGTTCTTTAGTCGGATCCAACGTCGTCTTCCCTAAGTTCATCCCTACCAACTACGGCGCGAGAGCAAAGCTCGAAGACTTACCGTAATGGCGTTTGCGGCGGTCGGAGTCGCCGGCGACGAGGTTTCCGCGCGGTGGCTCGCTGATGTTAAGAACAGGATGAACACGACGCGGCGGCGAAGTAACTCCGGTGATGTTCCGGTGAGATTCCGGCACGGCGGAGAGGGAGCTCGCGGCGGCGCTCGGTAGAGAGGTGAGAAGGGGGGTGATGACGCGTAAAGCACACGCTCGTTGGGAACCCCAAGTGGAAGGTGTGATGCGTACAGCGGCAAGTTTCCCTCAGTAAGAAACCAAGGTTTATCGAACCAGTAGGAGCCAAGAAGCACGTTGAAGGTTGATGGCGGCGGGATGTAGTGCGGCGCAACACCGGGGATTCCGGCGCCAACTTGGAACCCGCACAACACAACCAAAGTACTTTGCCCCAATGAAACGAGTGAGGTTGTCAATCTCACCGGCTTGCTCGTAACAAAGGATTAACCGTATTGTGTGGAAGATGATTGTTTGCGAGAAAACAAGTAGAACAAGTATTGCGATAGATTGTATTTCGAGTAAAGAGAATTGGACCGGGGTCCACAGTTCACTAGAGGTGTCTCTCCCATAAGACAAACAGCATGTTGGGTGAACAAATTATAGTTGGGCAATTGACAAATAAAGAGAGCATGACCATGCACATACATATCATGATGAGTATAGTGAGATTTAATTGGGCATTACGACAAAGTACATAGACCGCCATCCAGCATGCATCTATGCCTAAAAAGTCCACCTTCGGGTTATCATCCGAACCCCTCCGGTATTAAGTTGCTAACAACAGACAATTGCATTAAGTATTGCGCGTAATGTAACTAGTGACTACATCCTTGAACATAGCACCAATGTTTTATCCCTAGTGGCAACAAGCACATCCGTAACCTTAGTGGTTCTTGTCACTCCTCCGCATTCACGGAGACATGAACCCACTATCGAGCATAAATACTCCCTCTTGGAGTTACTAGCATCAACTTGGCCAGAGCATCTACTAATAACGGAGAGCATGCAAGATCATAAACAACACATAGACATAACTTTGATAATCAACATAACAAGTATTCTCTATTCATCGGATCCCAACAAACGCAACATATAGAATTACGGATAGATGATCTTGATCATGTTAGGCAGCTCACAAGATCCGACAATGATAGCACAATGGGGAGAAGACAACCATCTATCTATCGCTATGGACCCATAGTCCAGGGGTAGACTACTCACACATCACTCCGGAGGCGACCATGGCGGCGTAGAGTCCTCCGGGAGATGATTCCCTCTCCGGCGAGGTGCCGGAGGCGATCTCCTGGATCCCCCGTGATGGGATCGGCGTTGGCGGTGTCTCCGGAAGGTTTTTCGTATCGTGGCTCTCGGTATCGGGGGTTTCGTCACGGAGGCTTTAAGTAGGCGGAAGGGTAGGTCAAGAGGCGGCGCGAGGGGCCCAGACCATAGGGCCGCGCGGCCAGGGCAGGGCCGCGCCGCCCTATGCTCTGGCTGCCTCGTGGCCCCTCTTCGTTTCGTCTTCGGACTTCTGGAAGCTTCGTGGAAAAATAGGCCCCGGGCGTTGATTTCGTCCAATTCCGAGAATATTTCCTTACTAGGATTTCCGAAACCAAAAACAGCGAGAACAACGAATCGGCACTTCGGCATCTTGTTAATAGGTTAGTTCCGGAAAATGCACGAATATGACATAAAGTGTGCATAAAACATGTAGATAACATCAATAATGTGGCATGGAACATAAGAAATTATCGATACGTCGGAGACGTATCAGCATCCCCAAGCTTAGTTCCGCTCGTCCCGAGCAGGTAAAACGATAACACGAGATAATTTCCGGAGTGACATGCCATCATAATCTTGATCATACTATTTGTAAAGCATATGTAGTGAATGCAGCGATCAAAACAATGTATATGACATGAGTAAACAAGTGAATCATAAAGCAAAGACTTTTCATGAATATCACTTCAAGACAAGCATCAATAAGTCTTGCATAAGAGTTAACTCATAAAGCAATAATTCAAAGTAAAGGCATTGAAGCAACACAAAGGAAGATTAAGTTTCAGCGGTTGCTTTCAACTTGTAACATGTATATCTCATGGATATTGTCAACATAGAGTAATATAATAAGTGCAATAAGCAAGTATGTAGGAATCAATGCACAGTTCACACAAGTGTTTGCTTCTTGAGGTGGAGAGAAATAGGTGAACCGACTCAACATTGAAAGTAAAAGAATGGTCCTCCATAGAGGAAAAGCATCGATTGCTATATTTGTGCTAGAGCTTTGATTTTGAAAACATGAAACAATTTTGTCAACGGTAGTAATAAAGCATATGCATCATGTAAATTATATCTTATAAGTTGCAAGCCTCATGCATAGTGTACTAATAGTGCCCGCACCTTGTCCTAATTAGCTTGGACTACCTGGATTATCACCGCAATACATATGCTTTAACCAAGTATCACAAAGGGGTACCTCTATGCCGCTCGTACAAAGGTCTAAGGAGAAAGCTCGCATTTGGATTTCTCGCTTTTGATTATTCTCAACTTAGACATCCATACCGGGACAACATAGACAACAAATAATGGACTCCTCTTTTAATGCTTTAAGCATTCAACAATAATTAATTCTTTTCTCATTAGAGATTTGAGGATGTTTGTCCAAAACTGAAACTTCCACCATGGATCATGGCTTTAGTTAGCGGCCCAATGTTCTTCTCTAACAATATGCATGCTCAAACCATTCAACTCAGGTGTAGATCGCCCTTACTTCGGACAAGACGAACATGCATAGCAACTCACATGAAATTCAACAATGAAAAGTTGATGGCGTCCCCAGGTAAACATGGTTATCGCACAACAAGCAACTTAATAAGAGATAAAGTGCATAATTACATATTCAATACCACAAAAGTTTTTAAGCTATTTGTCCCATGAGCTATATATTGCAAAGGTGAATGATGGAATTTTAAAGGTAGCACTCAAGCAATTTACTTTGGAATGGCGGAAAATACCATGTAGTAGGTAGGTATGGTGGACACAAATGGCATAGTGGTTGGCTCAAGTATTTTGGATGCATGAGAAGTATTCCCTCTCGATACAAGGTTTAGGCTAGCAAGGCTTATTTGAAACAAACACAAGGATGAACCGGTGCAGCAAAACTCACATAAAAGACATATTGAAAACATTATAAGACTCTACACCGTCTTCCTTGTTGTTCAAACTCAATACTAGAAATTATCTAGACCTTAGAGAAACCAAATATGCAAACCAAATTTTAGCATGCTCTATGTATTTCTTCATTAATGGGTGCAAAGCATATGATGCAAGAGCTTAATCATGAGCACAACAATTGCCAAGTATCATATTACCCAAGACATTAATAGCAATTACTACATGTATCATTTTCCAATTCCAACCATATAACAATTTAACGAAGGAGAAACTTCGCCATGAATACTATGAGTAGAAACCAAGGACATACTTGTCCATATGCTACAGCGGAGCGTGTCTCTCTCCCATAAAGTGAATGCTAGGATCCATTTTATTCAAACAAAACAAAAACAAAAACAAACCGACGCTCCAAGAAAAAGCACATAAGATGTGATGGAATAAAAATATAGTTTCAGGGGAGCAACCTGATAATGTTGTCGATGAAGAAGGGGATGCCTTGGGCATCCCCAAGCTTAGACGCTTGAGTCTTCTTAATATATGCAGGGGTGAACCACCGGGGCATCCCCAAGCTTAGAGTTTTCACTCTCCTTGATCATGTTGCATCATACTCCTCTCTTGATCATTGAAAACTTCCTCCACACCAAACTCGAAACAACTCATTAGAGGGTTAGTGCACAATAAAAATTAACATATTCAGAGGTGACACAATCATTCTTAACACTTCTGGACATTGCATAATGCTACTGGACATTAGTGGATCAAAGAAATTCATCCAACATAGCAAAAGAGGCAATGCGAAATAAAAGGCAGAATCTGTCAAAACAGAACAGTTCGTATTGACGAATTTTAAAATGGCACCAGACTTGCTCAAATGAAAATGCTCAAATTGAATGAAAGTTGCGTACATATCTGAGGATCATGCACGTAAATTGGCTTAATTTTCTGAGCTACCTACAGGGAGGTGGACCCAGATTCGTGACAGCAAAGAAATCTGGAACTGCGCAGTAATCCAAATCTAGTACTTACTTTTCTATCAACGGCTTAACTTGGCACAACAAAACACAAAACTAAGATAAGGAGAGGTTGCTACAGTAGTAAACAACTTCCAAGACACAAAATAAAAACAAAGTACTGTAGGTAAAAACATGGGTTGTCTCCCATAAGCGCTTTTCTTTAACGCCTTTCAGCTAGGCGCGAAAGTGTGTATCAAGTATTATCAAGAGATGAAGTGTCAACATCATAATTTGTTCTCATAATAGAATCAAAAGGTACCTTCATTCTCTTTCTAGGGAAGTGTTCCATACCTTTCTTGAGAGGAAATTGATATTTTATACTACCTTCCTTCATATCAATAATAGCACCAACAGTTCGAAGAAAAGGTCTTCCCAATATAATGGGACAAGATGCATTGCATTCAATATCCAAGACAACAAAATCAACGGGAACAAGGTTATTGTTAACGGTAATGCGAACATTATCAACCTTACCCAAAGGTTTCTTTGTAGAATGATCAGCAAGATTAACATCCAAATAACAATTTTTCAGCGGTGGCAAGTCAAGCATATTATAAATTTTCTTAGGCATAACGAAATACTTGCACCAAGATCACATAAAGCATTACAATCAAAATCTTTAACCTTCATCTTAATGATGGGCTCCCAACCATCCTCTAACTTTTTAGGAATAGAAGCTTCGCGCTCTAGTTTCTCTTCTCTAGCTTTTATGAGAGCATTTGTAATATGATGTGTAAAGGCCAAATTTATAGCACTAGCATTAGGACTTTTAGCAAGTTTTTGCAAGAACTTTATAACTTCAGAGATGTGGCAATCATCAAAATTCAAACCATTATAATCTAAAGCAATGGGATCATCATCCCCAATGTTGGAAAAAATTTCAGCGACTTTATCACGAAGCGGTTTGATGGTTTAGCAGTTTCGAGCAGTTTTCGCGCTTTGCATTAGAAGTGGAAACATTGCTAACACCAATTCTTTTATTAGTATTAGTAGGAGGTGCAGCAACATGTGTAGCATTAGCATTACTAGTGGTGGTAATAGTCCAAACTTTAGCTACATTCTTCTCTTTAGCTAGTTTTTCATTTTCTTCTCTATCCCACCTAGCACGCAGTTCAGCCATTAATCTTATATTCTCATTAATTCTAACTTGGATGGCATTTGCTGTAGTAACAATTTTATTATGATGATTTTCATTAGGCATAACTTTCGATTTCAAAAGATCAACATCAGCAGCAAGACTATCGACTTTAGAAGCAAGTATATCAATTTTCCCAAGCTTTTCTTCAACAGATTTGTTAAAAGCAGTTTGTGTACTAATAAATTCTTTAAGCATGGCTTCAAGTCCGGGGGTGAACTCCTATTATTGTTGTAAGAATTCCCATAAGAATTACCATAGCCGTTGCCATTATTATAAGGATATGGCCTATAGTTGTTACTAGAATTGTTCCGGTAAGCATTGTTGTTGAAATTATTATTTTTAATGAAGTTTACATCAACATGTTCTTCTTGTGCAACCAATGAAGCTAATGGAACATTATTAGGATCAATATTAGTCCTATCATTTACAAGCATAGACATAATAGCATCAATCTTATCACTCAAGGAAGAGGTTTCTTCGACGGAATTTACCTTCTTACCTTGTGGAGCTCTTTCCGTGTGCCATTCAGAGTAGTTGATCATCATATTATCAAGAAGCTTTGTTGCTTCACCAAGAGTGATGGACATAAAGGTACCTCCAGCAGCTGAATCCAATAAATTCCGCGAAGAAAAATTTAGTCCCGCATAGAAGGTTTGGATGATCATCCAAGTAGTCAGTCCATAGGTTGGGCAATTTTTAACCGAGAGATTTCATTCTTTCCCAAGCTTGAGCAACATGTTCATTATCTAATTATTTAAAATTCATTATGCTACTCCTCAAAGATATAATTTTAGCAGGGGGATAATATCTACCAATAAAAGCATCCTTGCATTTAGTCCATGAATTAATACTATTCTTAGGCAGAGATAGCAACCAATCTTTAGCTCTTCCTCTTAATGAGAAAGGGAACAATTTTAATTTAATAATATCACCATCTACATCTTTATATTTTTGCATTTCACATAGTTCAACAAAATTATTAAGATGGGCAGCAGACATCATCGGAACTAACACTGAGAAAATTGCTCTCGCATAACAAGATTCAGTAAAGCAGGTTTAATTTCAAAGAATTCTGCTGTAGTAGCAGGTGGAGCAATAGGTGTGCATAAGAAATCATTATTATTTGTGGTTGTGGAGTCACACAACTTAGTATTTTCAGCGTTGGCCATTTTAGCAACAAGTAAATAAAACAAACTAGATAAAGTAAATGCAAGTAAACTAATTTTTTTGTGTTTTCGATATAGCAAACAAGATAGCAAATAAAGTAAAACTAGCAACTAATTTTTTTGTATTTTGATTTAGTGCAGCAAACAAAGTAGTAAATAAAACTAAGCAAGACAAAAACAAAGTAAAGAGATTGAGAAGTGGAGACTCCCCTTGTAGCGTGTCTTGATCTCCCCGGCAACGGCGCCAGAAATTTAGCTTGATGACGCGTAAAGCACACGCTCGTTGGGAACCCCAAGTGGAAGGTGTGATGCGTACAGCAGCAAGTTTCCCTCAGTAAGAAACCAAGGTTTATCGAACCGAGTAGGAGTCAAGAAGCACGTTGAAGGTTGATGGCGGCGGGATGTAGTGCGGCGCAACACCGGGATTCCGGCGCCAACTTGGAACTTGCACAACACAACCAAAGTACTTTGCCCCAACGAAACAAGTGAGGTTGTCAATCTCACCGGCTTGCTGTAACAAAGGATTAACCGTATTGTGTGGAAGATGATTGTTTGCAGAAAACAAGTAGAACAAGTATTGCAAGAGATTGTATTTCGAGTAAAGAGAATTGGACCGGGGTCCACAGTTCACTAGAGGTGTCTCTCCCATAAGACAAACAGCATGTTGGGTGAACAAATTACAGTTGGGCAATTGACAAATAAAGAGAGCATGACCATGCACATACATATCATGATGAGTATAGTGAGATTTAATTGGGCATTACGACAAAGTACATAGACCGCCATCCGACATGCATCTATGCCTAAAAAGTCCACTTTCGAGGTTATCATCCGAACCCCTCCGAGTATTAAGTTGCTAACAACGGACAATTACATTAAGTATTGCGCGTAATGTAACTAGTGACTACATCCTTGAACATAGCACCAATGTTTTATCCCTAGTGGCAACAAGACATCCGTAACCTTAGTGGTTCTTGTCACTCCTCCAGATTCACGGAGACATGAACCCACTATCGAGCATAAATACTCCCTCTTGGAGTTACTAGCATCAACTTGGCCGGAGCATCTACTAATAACGGAGAGCATGCAAGATCATAAACAACACATAGACATAACTTTGATAATCAACATAACAAGTATTCTCTATTCATCGGATCCCAACAAACGCAACATATAGAATTACGGATAGATGATCTTGATCATGTTAGGCAGCTCACAAGATCCGACAATGATAGCACAATGGGGAGAAGACAACCATCTAGCTACTGCTATGGACCCATAGTCCAGGGGTAGACTACTCACACATCACTCCGGAGGCGACCATGGCGGCGTAGAGTCCTCCGGGAGATGATTCCCCTCTCCGGCGAGGTGCCGGAGGCGATCTCTCGGATCCCCCGAGATGGGATCGGCGTTGGCGGCGTCTCCGGAAGGTTTTCCGTATCGTGGCTCTCGGCATCGGGGGTTTCGTCACGGAGGCTTTAAGTAGGCGGAAGGGTAGGTCAAGAGGCGGTGCGAGGGGCCCGGACCATAGGGCCGCGCGGCCAGGCGGGGCCGCGCCGCCCTATGCTCCGGCTGCCTCGTGGCCCCTCTTCGTTTCGTCTTCGACTTCCGGAAGCTTCGTGGAAAAATAGGCCCCCGGGCGTTGATTTCGTCCAATTCCGAGAATATTTCCTTACTAGGATTTCTGAAACCAAAAACAGCGTAAAACAAAGAATCGGCACTTCGGCATCTTGTTAATAGGTTAGTTCCAGAAAATGCACGAATATGACATAAAGTGTGCATAAAACATGTAGATAACATCAATAATGTGGCATGGAACATAAGAAATTATCGATACGTCGGAGACGTATCAGGGGGTGAATGAGGGTTAAGGCGTCAACGGCGGATATTTATAGGCCGGCGGGACGAGATTCGTGCTCCGCATCCTGTGGTCGGAACGCAAGCGTCGCACCGTTGGATGCGTGACACGTGTCCTAAACCCTAAACGGTAAAAATGGCTAGAGATAAGTTACCGCGCAAATCGCGCGAAAATGGCGCCGAGACTTGGCGGAACCGTTTGAGTCTTTTAAGATTCCGGGTAATTGCGTGAGGATAAGTTGGCTCTCATTCGCGAGTAGGGAGTAACCCGGAAATGTTCTTTGGAACGTCGATGGATGAAGTCCCGCAGGATGGGAGCATTTTTCGGCTATAAGTTGGAAAAAGGAGAAAATGTGAAGTTGGAGTTCTTCAAATTCCTCCGCGTTACCAACATTTGCCGGAGATCATGATGGACCAGCAAGGCGGAAACAGCAGGTGAAACTCGGAGAACTCTGGGGGCTATTGTTGTGGGTATACTTCATGGGTGTACCATCGACAGTGCCTAGATCCGGCAAGCCCGGGTGGCCCACAGATGGTGGTGAGGCATGTGGCCCATCGGGCGGCCCAGTTGCTGTTGATCTTAACGGAAGATGTCCGGCCCAGGAGCAGGGAGCCGGATCCAACCGACATTGAGGAGGAACCCGGATCCACGGAGGCCCATTAAGGGACCCGGATCCGGTACGACGTAGATGGAAGGGCGGATCCTTGGCGTACACGGCAAGACATTGTACCGTAGTTAGGAAACCCGTGTCCGGGTAGGACTCTCCATGTAAACCCTAGATCCGTGCGCCTTTATAAGCCGGATCCCGGGAGCCCTAGAGGCGAGGATCTCAACTCATTGTAACATCGCGAAAGCGCCCGGATAATTCCGGACAAGCAGCGAGTAGGCCCTGTCATCGTGCGGGTGTTCCGAAGCTGGGTAAATCGCGTACCACCGTCCCGTGTGCACTCCGCCCAATGGCCCCTACTTCATCTCCCCCCCGTGAGGATCCCTCCTCCGGGGTACCGTCGATTAGGCAACGACAGTTTCTACCAACGGACAAATCCAGTTTTATACTTCGAGATCCATGTTGGTAGGCAGTATTCAGTTTCATCAAGTTTCAAGAATCTCAAACAATTTTTCATACAATGAAACTGAATGATTTCGTGCACTCAAGGTCGCATGCACGGACCAAACGCCGCTTTCCCCTGACTGAGGCTAAGGATGGTGCGGGATGGAACTAGAACTCAATCCGGAGCACAAAGAAACGAAATTATAGAGTAATATGCGAAAAACGGCTTCCATTGTCGAAGAAATGTCAACATTAAGAAACACAACCAACTAGATGATTGCAGATAGTGTCCTAGATGGGATAAAATTCTTGCTAGTCCTCAAAAATCCATTATGACTGCTCCAGAAAACCATCCATCAAAACAAGGAAACAAGGGACGGTATGAACGTCCAGTGGACGCTAAGCCACGAGCACACATAACTCCACACGAAACGAGCTAAGACCCACACCTAAAGAAGATGTATCAGAATCTTTTATGCTCCCACAAAGAGAGCAAAATCCAGATCATGTGCTATATATTGCGCTTTTGATTTGGTCAGCCAATGGTAAGCGTACCCAAAAAAACTGCCACATAAGAATATTTATAAAGGATCCATTTGAGGCGTGTTTGGTTACAAAAGCCGTTTTCTCAGCCCCATGCAACATGGCCATGGGGTACTACCCACGTTAGGCACATTGTTTGGATGCATGCAGACCATTGGTTGTTTGCAAAATTCATTTTCTTGATTCTATTGTTAGTTCATTGTATGTGATTCAATATCATTAGTTTATATTCTGATGACTCTGTAAGTTTCTCCAGCTGCGAAGAAGTCTTCCTTTTCTGCCCACATGTCATCTACTCACAAGTACGAGTAACATAGAGGTAACGATATTGATTTTGCATTGTACATGTTAATAATTTATTCAAAAAAATTGGTCAAATTTACATAGTTTGAATTTTCAAAATAAAAAAAACTCGTATTCATTGAAACGGAGGTAGTATATCTCTGGGGAATAACTACGACCCTAGACAACCATCTAGGTGATCTCGTGTCTAGTCTTCCAGATTTGGATGGACTATTTTTGTTACCGACCGGCTCATGGGTACCCTGAGCTCAGAGACTTCAATGAATAATGGGCTGGTCAATTGAAAAGGGAGAAGTTTTGAGTTATCGGGGAAAGCTCACCGCCTGGGAAGAGCAGAATATCTAGCTATCTTTACTATTATATTCGAGTTGGTACATCGTCAAAAATGTTTGATGTCAAAGATTGGAGACATCTTGACCATTCAATCTTACTAAACGTCTCCCGCTTGCCATCTAACCATCCGCCATGACAGTTGTTTCCTTTCCAAAATATGATGACTAGAGCGATCACGGGATAAATATATGGAAACCAATCACGAAAATGAAGCAATCTATGCATGGGATCCCATCAACAATTAGTATGGTATCACACAAAGGACGCTACATGGAAAATCTCTACTTACTTAAGAAGCAGGAAGAGGTTCCGTGTCAACAACTTCCACGGTACGTCAAAACCTTCGTCCGCCTTCCTTCTTCGTACCGACGTACATCACGCCTTTGTTTTTTCATTTTTTCCCATTTTATATCCCTTCCATACACCACGCCTCTACCAGTCGGAAACTGGCCGACGTTTTTTTTCAAGGAACAGAGGCTCGGTCGTCCTCATCTTGGTCGAAGCTCCACAACTCTAACTCCAAGGCTACGGAGCGATGAGATTCGTCGATGGAATGTGCCTGGAGGCCCGATGAATGGGAGCGCACCTAGAGGTCTCGACGTCGCCGGACGTCTCAGCTTCGGATGCTTCTTCTTCCAAGCTTGAGTTCACACAGGGGAGACATACGGAAGGAAAGAGAAGCAATTGGTACACCGGGTAGATGGATACGGAGTTACCGACAGGGGTGGACTAACGAGCTGCTCGGATCGTTAAGGCTCGGCTCGTTAAGCTCGTGATCGTTAAGGCTCGAATCGTTAAGCTCGTTAAGAATAATGAGCTGAAATCATTGTTCGGCTCGACTCGTTATGTTCTTGCGAGCGCTCGCGAGCAGCTCGTTAAGGATCGTTAAGGAGGCAATGAAAAACAAACATGTGTGCATTGCCTGGTGAGGAAGAGAGGAAGCATAGGTTTTTAGATCCTAATGTAGGAGTTTCAAGCATGGTTAAAGAACACTATTTTGTTTGGCCCCTTCCTGCCAAATATTTGAGATAACTAAAGTGACTCGCAGTCAAAACTGGTGAAGCCTAACTTGTTACCGATCTTAACGAGTAGCTCACGAACATAGTCGGCTCGATTATTTAGCTCGTTAACCTTAACGAGCAAAAACTGATGCTCAACTCGGCTCGTTAACAAAACGAGCCGAGCTCAAATGAGTTGAGCAAACGAGTACTCATTTAACTCGCCGAGCTTCGAGCTTTTTCTCCAACCCTAGTTACCGACGGTTCCGTATCTCTGGAATTTTTCTTTTTCTGTGACGGAAAGCTGGAGATAAAGAGGTGCGGGCACTGGATGCCGTTCGTGCCTCGCGTCGCACGGATGGTCGCACGGACACGGCACAGGCAAGCCTCGTCCATTCTATCCCATACACAACGCCTCCGCCTCCGCTCCCCTCTCCCCGAGCCGGAGCACGCGGACAAGACCCGAGCGTGCAACGTCCAGATGATTCACGGGAACGCAGCGACCGCCGAAAACTCCGGTGTGGTGTTCCACGCCCCAGCACCACCTCCTCCTCCAACGCTGGCACATCAATAATGCTGGACTTACGGACAGGGCAAGCTACGGAGGTTCTACGGACTGCCGTGTAGTATGTTGGTTGGTTGAGTTTGTTATCCTTCCTGAAAACCGGCTGCATTCTGATTTCTACAACTGGGTTGGTTGAGTCCGTAAGAATTTTTGTAAGATTCATCCGTAGGTGTAGCATTACTGCACCTGGCACATAGGTCAACGAGGATGGCTCCGAATCCAATGATGCGCCCTTGAGCCTGCGTTCCCACACCACTTCCTCCTCTAGCTCCGTCACGGAGATTGGCGAGGAGGGGATCGGCTGCTACGCCATCGAAGCCCTCCGACAACGACGACAACAATTTGGCCCTGCTGGCGGTCACGGGGCCATGAGTCCATGACATCAATGGATCCGAAAAGGCATCACTGAGCTTGGCGCGGGGACGTTCTGGCGGTTGTTGGTGGAGACGTCCTTGGCGGCGACGTCCCATCCAGTGGCGAGGCTCCCGTTGGTAATCTCCATTCACTTATGTTTGATGCAGCATCCCAGTAGGTAGTCATCTCTCAAGTGCACCTGATCTCATTTATCTACATTTTCATAATCTTGGTTTAACTGTGCTCTTGTAATGAAAGGAACCAGCATCGCCTACAAATTGTAAAAGGCCACATTTTTTAATCTCTTGAAATACTGAATGAGAAACTATAGAAATCTTCTTGCAGGTTAGTACCGTCAGGTGGTAATCCTGTGTTTAATTCTTAAACAGCGATGCAAAGTCTTCACATTTTATTATAGAATATACTGGGAATTAATTAACCCTTCACTTGGCTGCCCTCTCTGCCAACGCATCATCGGTCGTCGCCTACCGCCGTTTTTCCTGATCCTTTACATTGCTGAGACTTTTCTTCATGTTGTCCTCAACAACTGTTTTGTGGACGCTGGAGTCTGTTCTAAAAATTATTGTATTTTTCCTGGGTTAGTTTAATGGACCTAGCCTTTGCATCAGGTCATATCATTCCATATTGCTTGATTGCTTGTTGGTTCCTTCTTGCATCATCAAGGTTCTCTTGTTTCCATGTAGGAGTTGTTTGTAGGGCTTCAAATATGATGACTTGCACAATAGCTACTCGGTGGAATGCCCATGGGTGAAACTGAACTCTCTGTCTCAGATTCTCTGAATTCCTGTAATAAAGATTCATTTGCTTCAGTCAATATGTCAAGTATGGTGCTGGAAAATAATAAATGGAAGAAGTTATGATGTCTGGTGGCTCAGCAACATTACAAGATACATTGGTGACTCTCTCAGATTATCTGATTTTTTTTTGGCAGAAATAGTCTTTTGGTTCATCTAATGTGTTAAGTATGGTGCGCGGAAATAATAAATGGCACGCAAGACATGATTTGCTTAATCACTGGATTTCAATTGCTGCACCTGATTGCTTTTCATGTAGCTTTTGTTGCATGGTTGAAAGAATAGAATGTTGTTTCATTTCATGCCGAATTGCTACAACGGGTTGGGAATTGTTAAAAAGTTTGTTTCACATTAACATGCAACACATAAATATCTAATACTGACAAAGAATTTTGGTGTTTCCTTTTCCACCACTCCGTCATGCTTTTCGTCCGTCGGGCACATTTTACATTTTGAGATATGGGTGCTTGAGACACACCAAGCAATCAAGCATGTCAGATAATGTCCATACAGATCAGTGAATGTAGGCTCTAGGAAGCAAAATAGCAAAATGGTACATTGTGCTCTCAATTGATTTACTCTGAAATTCATGTCATCTGTAAAGGCAGTATATAGTGGTTAATTCTTTCATCATGATGCATATCGGAACATCCTTTCTTTCAATTCTTGAATCCATTTTGTTGTTCCTTTGTATATATCTTCCATAAATCCATGATGTATATTGCAATGTTAAGTTGATATGATTTTGCAGGGTAGATAGCTTCATATTTGTTATGTAAGGAACAAAATGAGATCAACAAGAGGAGGACAGTAACAGTCTCAATCTCAAATGGTTCCATTAAAACTGTAGATAAGCCTATTTGAGCATTCATTTTTTAAGGTTGGGCCGTTGTTTGATTTACTGTTGTTGGCCCTGTATGGGCCATGAATATTTGATTCTCCCAATTCAGATTATGATGTTTCTTTTTTCTCTAGATGGAAGATTCTATATTGCGTATATGCTTTATCTCTTATTTCATGGTTGAAGTTATTATGGTAGAGTTATTCGACAAACAGAAAAATTGCAAAAGAAATGGAGGGAAAGCAGATTTCTTGTGTTGCTGCACTATGCTTCCTGTAGTCAGTGAAGCCGTCATCTCCTTATGCAGCTGTTGAAACTCAGGGGCATCAATGCTGCAGTGGTTGAGACTCATGTCTGCATAGCAGTGTACAACATGCAACTTATTTCTTTGCATTCCGGTTCATCTCCATAGAAAATTGTGAAAATAGTAGTTTAACAGAGTAGTCCTTCCTCTACTAAAATCATACTTGAGATAGTGATAATGGTATCAACAAACTTTAGGGTAAAAAATGGTATCGGTAAACTACATACTTCTTATTCCTGCATTGGTGAATTCCTTTTAGGTGGAAAGAGAATGATGTTTTCTGTTGTTTCCAATATATATAGCTGTTGCAGTTAGCAGTGAGTGATAATGAGGCCATGAGCTTTGGTTTTTGATTCAGTCTAAATCATGTTTTATTACTTTTCTATGTATGGCAAAAATATATTCTAAGTAAACCAGAAATATGATTTGGTCGAAAGACTAATAACAAATTGTTTTTGGGGCCTTTGAAACAAAGAACCGGACCTATGCTACTCATAACTATGTAGTGTATACTATCTACTTAATGAGAAGACATCTGGAATTCCAACGCTATCAGCTTACCATTTGTTGGCCTATTCCATTTTTATTTACATTTGCTGGCTTGGTCTATGTAAAACTATATGGAGCTTTGGTTTTACGTTAGCATAGACTATCCAAGCTTCTATAGTTATTTACCCAATTTTACCGTTTTAATCTAGCCCTGAGCAATTTATGTTACGTTTTACTCTTAGGTGATCTGGTTTTAGAATAACATTAGATGCTTTTTGCAGAACTGATTGTACAAAATTACTTGCCTTCAAATAACATGTTTCTCACGAATGAAGAAGTTCAGGGTATCAAAGCCTTCAGTTTGACTTAAGTGATGATTTGGAGCTGAAAGCTGATGGTCGGGCCCATTTATGTCCAGTAAATTATAATATGGCACTCGGAGTGCAACGGTGGAGGGGCAGGGAGGTGGTGGTGGAAGGGAGATGGTGGCGGCCAGGTTTCATCCTTACCAGTGCAACCGAGGCCAGTTGGGGAAGAAAATAAAAAAAGTAGGGCTCATTCTACCTATTGGTCCGTATGAATTCTTCTCGGTCCGATTAACCATGGAACGTCGAATTCAACTTGAGGAGTAGAAGCCCAGCAACGTGGGCCGCCCTGTTTGAAGTGAAACGCCGATGGGAAATGGCTCGAATGACCTTTCGGTGACTTTGGACGATCCAGACCGTTGAACAACTGTATCTAACGGCTCTGAGCAACAAATCACTGTGGAGGCTGCTAGGTAGGCAAGTTATGTTGTGTTTGTAATGAGAGCGACCAGGTGCTTCTTAGTAGCTATTGTTTGATTCATGATTTTGCGAGCCTGCCTAAGCCAATGGCTAGACAATGTGTTGTTGTAATATTGGGAAATGTAGAATTCTTTTCCAGATTTATGTAGATTGCATAGTCCTTCAGAACGTAGTTTACATTGACGACCGGAAAATTGAACAAAATGTTCCCCAAAAGAAAGAAAGAGACTATTTTGTGAATTGAGTGGTTGCTCATGTATTTGTTGTAAGAATTTAGTGTATTTTTAAAGGATAACTATACATAATTAATTTGTATTTCATATGTGATAGTCCAATCAGATCTAACTGCGTTTCTCAAGAAACACAGTCAGTTCATCTTGTAGTTTGAACATTATTGCATCTTTTATTTGGCTATGTGAATCTGACAAAAAAGATATTCTACAATAAACACATTTGCATAAATATGTTTTACATAAGCTGGGAAAAAAATTAAGAACCCGTAGCAACGCACGGGCATTCAACTAGTAATTTCAAAAGGTAAGTTCCAATCAGGAGGTTCAACTACAGGAGCAGTTGTTAAGGCTTTCTTTAGAGTTTCAAAAGCTTCCTTACAATCATCATCAAAAACAAAAGGTACATCTTTTTGAAGAAGATTAGTAAGAGGCTTTGAAATATTGGATAAATCTTTAATAAATCTCCTATAAAACCCAGCATGACCAAGAACACTACGAATACCTTTAACATCCCTAGGATAGGGCATCTTCTCAATTGCTTCAACTTTAGCTCTATCGACTTCAATACCTCTCTCGGAAATTTTATGTCCCAATACAATTCCTTCATTAACCATAAAGTGGCATTTCTCCCAATTAAGAACAAGGTTAGTTTCTTCACATCTTTGCAAAACTTTATCAAGGTTTCACAAGCAATTATCAAAAGAATTCCCATAGACAGAAAAATCATCCATGAATACCTCTACAATATTCTCACAAAAGCCATGAAAAATAGCAGACATGCATCTTTGAAAAGTAGCAGGAGCATTACATAAACCAAAAGGCATACGCCTATAAGCATAAGTTCCATAGGGACAAGTGAAAGTGGTTTTCTCTTGATCTTTAGTTTTAACAAGCAATTTGTGAAAACCCGTAATAACCATCAAGAAAGCAAAAATGAGTATTTTTAGACAACCTTTCTAACATTTGATCAATAAAGGGCAAAGGGTAATGATCTTTCTTAGTAACCTTATTAACTTTTCGATAATCAATGCACATTCTATACCCTACAACTACTCTTTGAGGGATGAGCTCATCATTATCATTAGGCACAACAGTCATTCCTCCTTTCTTAGGAACACAATGCACAGGACTAACCCATCTACTATCAGCAATAGGATATATAATACCAGCTTCAAGAAGTTTTAATACCTCATTCCTTACCACATCCTTCATCTTAGGAATTAGACGACGCTCGATGTTCAACAACAGTGCTTTGCATCATCTTCCATGTTGATAGCATGTTGGCAAATAGAGGGAGAAATCCCCTTCAAATCATCAAGAGTGTAGCCAATAGCTCCTCGGTGTTTCTTCAATATTTCCAATAACCTTTCTTCCTCAATTGAAAGCTTAGAACTAATAATAACGGGATATATTTTCTTATCATCAATATGAGCATACTTAAGATTATCAGGCGACGGTTTTAAATCAAAAACAGGATCTTCCTTTGGTGGTGGTGTTGTACCTAAATCTTCAACCGACAAGTCATGTTTAAGAATAGGTTGACGAAGGAAAATTTCATCAAGCTCATTCCTTTCTTCCCTAAAGACTTCACTCTCACTATCCTCCAAATGTTGCTGCAAAGGATTATTAGGAGCAAGAGCAATAGACGCACACTGTTCAACTCTAAAATCATTATTAGGCAAATCAGCTTTATAAGGAGTTTTGGAAAATTTAGAAATTAAACTCATAAGATTCACCAGCAAATTTAGTCACAATTTTTTCCTTCTTGCAATCTATAACAGCTCCACAAGTATTTAGGAAAGGTCTACCAAAAATAATAGGACAAGACTTACTAGCAGCAGAACCAAGTACCAAAAAGTCAGTAGGATATTTAATCTTCCCACATAGAACTTCCACATCTCAAACAATACCAATAGGAGAGATAGTTTCTCTATTAGCAAGCCGAATAACCACATCAATATCTTCAAGTTCACAAGAACCAATTTCATGCATGATCTCTGTATAAAGCTCATAAGGAATGGCGCTAATACTTGCACCAATGTCGCATAAACCATAATAACAATGATCACCAATTCTAACAGAGAGCATAGGAACACTGGCTTTCCTAGACTTATTAGGATGCGAAACAATATTAGAAGCATCTTCACAGAAAATAATATGACCATCTTCTACATTTTCAGTCACCAGATCTTTAACTATTGCAATAGCAGGTTCAACCTTGAATTGTTCTTCAGGTTCTATAGGTTTCTTTGCACTTTTATTAACCGCACTAGTTATAATAGAATACTCCTTCATTTTAGCAGGGAAAGGAGTTTTTTCAATATAAGCTTCAGGAAGAATATGATCAACAGTTTCAATTATAGCACATTTATTTATAGATGAATCATTTTTATCTTTGTATGGTTCATGATACTTATCAAAATTCTTCCTAGGCAATTCAAAGTGAGAGGCAAAAGCTTTATAAAAATTTGCAACGAATTGAGAATCAAGACCATAAGTACCACTCATATTACGAAATTTATCAGTCTCCATAAAAACTTCAATGCATTTATAATCATAGTTTATACCTGACTCTCTATCTTTGTCGTTCTCCCATCCTTCGGTATTCTCCTGGATCCGATCAAGAAGGTCCCTTTTAAACTCTTCTTTGTTGCGTGTAAATGATCCGGAACAAGAAGTATCCGAGCAAGGTCTTATCTTGAAAAGAAAGTCTTGCATAGAAATTATCAATGATAATATTACCAGGAAGCTCATGAATGGGGCATTTGAGCATTAAAGACTTCAATCTCCCCCATGCTTGGGCAATACTCTCTCCATCATGAGGCCCGAAATTATATATGCGGTTCCGATCTTTGTGAATTTCACTTGGAGGATAGAATTTAGAATAAAATAAAGGCACAATGTCCTCCCAATCAAGAGAATCCCTATTCTTCAGCAATTTATACCAATGCGCTCGCTTTACCAGACAGCGATATAGAGAATAGTTTCTTCCTAACTTCATCCATAGCAATACCTGCACATTTGAATAACCCGCATAATTCATGTAAAAACAAGTAAATGATCTCCAGGATGGACAGTTCCATCCCCTTCATAGCGGTTATCCACAACACGTTCAATAATTTTCATAGGTATTTTGTATGGAACCTCTTTCTCACCTGGCGCCTCATCCAATACCTTTGCAGTAGTAGTAGATTTTCCAAAGAGGAATTCAAGAGAAGACCTCTCCATAATGAATTACAGCAGTGATAACCCACAAGTATAGGGGATCGCGGCAGTCTTCGAGGGAAGTAAAACCCAAATTTATTGATTCGACACAAGGGGAGGTAAAGAATACTTATAAGCCTTAACAACTGAGTTGTCAATTCAGCCGCACTCGGAAAAGCACTAGTAACAGGGGTGATGTGAAAGTAGCAGTGATATGAGAGCAATAGTAATAGTAACACAGCAGCAGTAATAGTAACACAGGAGCAATGGCACCAGAAGATAGTTGATACTGCTTCCAATGACATGTAGAAACGAGTATATGATGATGAAAGATGGACCGGGGTTCCCAGCTATCTACACTAGTGGCAACTCTCCAATAACAAGTGTTGGGTGAACAAATTACAGTCGGGCAATTGATAGGATTGAAATAGCATTAAGACAGTAATATCAAGATCATTAATCATGTAGGCATGTTTTCCATATATAGTCATACGTGCTCGCAATGAGAAACTTGTACAACATCTTTTGTCCTACCAGCCGGTGGCGATCGGGCCTCTAGGGAATCTACCGGAAATTAAGGTACTCCTTTTAATAGAGCACCGGAGCAAAGCATTAACACTCCGTGAAAACATGTGATCCTCATATCTAAGCCTTTCCCTCCAGCTTGTCCCAATTCCGTCACTTCGGGGCCTTTGGTTCCGGACATAGACATGTGCATACAACTTGTAGATACAATCTAAGCAATAAGTATAGAGCTTAAATCTAAGATCATGCCACTCGGGCCCTAGTGACAAGCATTAAGCATAACAAGATTGCAAGCAACAATAACTTCATAAACTTTGTAGATAGACAATCATAACGTAACAATCCATCGGATCCCGACAAACACAACACCGATTACATCGATGAATCTCAATCATGTAAGGCAACTCATGAGATCATTGTATTGAAGTACATGGGGGAGAGAATACCAACTAGCTACAGCTAGAACCCGTAGTCCATGGGGGAACTACTCACGGAGCATGATGGAGGCGACGGCGTTGATGGAGATGGCTTCCGGGGGCACTTCCCCGTCCCGGCAGGGTGCCGGAACAGAGACTTCTGTCCCCCGAAACGGAGTTTCGCGATGGTGGCGGCGCCCCTGGAGTCTTTCTGGAGTTTCGGCAATTGGTACTGCGTTTTTAGGTCGAAAGGGCTTAAATAGGCGAAGAGGCGGTGCAGGAGGGGCGACAGGGTGGCTCCACAGTAGGCCGGCGCGGCCAAGGTGTGGCCCGCGCGGCCCACATGTGTGGTGGCCCCCTGGCTCTCCTCCGACTCCCCTTCGGTGTTCTGGGTGCTTCCGGGAAAAATAGGATGTTTGGTCTTCGTTTCGTCGAATTCCGAGAATATTAGCCGAACAGCCTTTCTGGAACCAAAAACAGCAGAAAACAGGAACTGACACTGTGGCATCTTGTTAATAGGTTAGTTCCGGAAAACGCATAAAATCATCATAAAGTGCAAGCAAAACATGTAAGTATTGTCATAAAACAAGCATGGAACATCGAAATTATGGATACGTTGGAGACGTATCAGCATCCCCAAGCTTAGTTCCTACTCGTCCTCGAGTAGGTAAACGATAAAAAGAATAATTTCTGTAGTGACATGCTACTTACATAACCTTGATCATACTATTACAAAGCATATGAGATGAATGGAGTGACTCAAGGCAATGATCTATAGTTGCTAACAAATAGATAACATATAGCAAAACTTTTCATGAAGAGTACTTTCAAGACAAGCATCAAAAGCCTTGCACAAGAGTTAACTCATAAAGCAATAGATTCAAAGTAAAAGCATCGAAGCAACACAGAGGAAGATTAAGTTTCAGCAATTGCTTTCAACTTTCAACATGCATATCTCATGGATAATGGTCAACACAAAGTAATATGATGAATGCAAATAAGCAAGTATGTAAGAATCAATGCACAGTTGACACAAGTGTTCGCTTCTAAGATGGAAGGAAGTAGGTAAACTGACTCAACATAAAGTAAAAGAAAGGCCCTTCGCAGAGGGAAGCAGGGATTAAATCATGTGCTAGAATTTTTTAAGTTTTGAAATCATATAGAGAGTATAAAAGTAAAGTTTTGAGAGGTGTTTGTTGTTGTCAACGAATGGTAGTGGGCACTCTACCCCCCTTGCCAAACAAACTTTCAAAGAGCGGCTCCCATGAAGGACGTTATCTCTACCAGCAAGGTAGATCATCCCTCTTCTCTTTTGTTTACACATGTACTTTAGTTTTAGTTTTATGGTTGACACTCCTCCCAACCTTTTGCTTATACAAGCCATGGCTAACCGAATCCTCGGGTGCCTTCCAACATTCACATACCATGAAGGAGTGTCTATTTGCAAAATTAAGTTGCTTACTGATGAATCAGAGCAAAACATGTGAAGAGAATTATTAATGAAGGTTGATTAATTGGGGGCTGGGGACCCCGCGCCAGCTCTTTTTGCAAAATTATTGGATAAGCGGATGAAGCCACTAGTCCATTGGTGAAAGCTGCCCAACAAGATTGAAATATAAACACCACATACTTCCTCATGAGCTATAAAACATTGACACAAATAAGAGATAGTAAAGTTTTGAATTGTTTAAAGGTAGCACATGAAGTATTTACTTGGAATGGCAGGAAATACCACATAGTAGGTAGATATGGTGGACACAAATGGCATAGGTTTTGGCTCAAGGTTTTGGATGCACGAGAAGCATTTCCTCTCAGTACAAGGCTTTGGCTAGCAAGGTTATTTGAAACAAACACAAGTATGAACCGGTACAACAAAACTTACATAAAAACATATTGCAAGCATTATAATAC
Organism: Lolium rigidum; assembly: GCF_022539505.1. Lineage (NCBI taxonomy): Eukaryota > Viridiplantae > Streptophyta > Magnoliopsida > Poales > Poaceae > Lolium > Lolium rigidum. Next base: position 260,364,607 of record NC_061511.1, read on the forward strand.
TCTACACTGTCTTCCTTGTTGCTCAAACACTTTTACCAGAAAATATCTAGACCTTAAGAGAGACCAATCATGCAAACCAATTTCAACAAGATCTACAATAGTTCTCCACTAATAGGTTTAAACTACATGAAAAAACTTAATCATGATCTACTTGAGAGCTCAAAACAATTGCCAAGTGTCAAATTATTCAAGACAATATGAGGCATTTTCTCGTTTCCAACCAAATAACCATAAGTGATGTAGCTTCCAACTTTTATCATTGAACATTAAAAGTAAAACGAAGAACAAGTGTTCATATGAAAAAGCGGAGCGTGTCTCTCTCCCAAACAAGGATTGCTAGGATCCAATCTTATTCAAACATAAACAAAAATAAAAATACACAGACGCTCCAAGTAAAGCACATAAGATGTGACCGAATAAAAATTTAGTTTCAATAGAAGAAACCTGATAAGTTGATGAAGAAGGGGATGCCTTGGGCATCCCCAAGCTTAGACGCTTGAGTCTTCTTGAAATATGCAGGGATGAACCACGGGGGCATCCCCAAGCTTAGACTTTTCACTCTTCTTGATCATATATCATCCTCCTCTCTTGATCCTTGAAAACTTGCTTCACACCAAACTTCTCATAAACTTCATTAGAGGGGTTAGTACTCAAAAAACTTGAATCCACCTTGGTCCTGTAGTGACACATTGCAAGAACTCAATAAAACATTAGCTACAGCTCTTCACGTGTAGAAAGCCTTGCTTAAAGTCCGCAAGAGACAATGCAAAAAACAGAGACAGAATCTGCCAAAACAGAACAGCCAGTAAATACGAATTTAAAAGAGGTACTTCCGTTGCTCAAATCAGAAAACTCAAAACTAACGAAAGTTGCGTACATATCTGAGGAACACGCACGTAAATTGGCATAATTTTCTGAGTTACCTACAGAGAAAACAGCCCAGATTCGTGACAGATAGAAATCTGTTTCTGCGCAGAAATCCAAATCTAGTGTCAACCTTCGATTAGAGGCTTCACTTGGCACACAACATTGCAATAAAATAAAGATAAGGAGAGGTTGCTACAGTAGTAACAACTTTCAAGACACAACAAAACAGTAGCAAAATAAACACATGGGTTATCTCCCAAGAAGTTCTTTCTTTATAGCCATTAAGATGGGCTCAGCAGTTTTAATGATGCACTCGCAAGGAATAAGAGTTGAAGCAAAAGAGAGCATGAAAAAGCAAATTCAAAACACATTTAAGTCTAACCCACTTCCTATGCATTGGAATCTTGTACACAAATAAATTCATGAAGAACAAAGTGACAAGCATAAGAAGGTAAAACAAGAGTAACTTCAAAATTTTCAGCATATAGAGAGGTGTTTTAGTACCATGCAAATTTCTACAATCATATTTTCCTCTCTCATAATAATTTTCAGTAGCTTCATGAACAAACTCAATAATATAACTATCACATATAGCTTGCTTTTCATGATCCATAAACGCATAATTTTTATCAAGCTCAAAAATAGTGCGATTAAAACTTTCAAACACACTTTTATCAATAATATAACAAGATGGTTGATCAATCTCAAGAGATATGGGACTCATAGATAATGTCAAGACCTATCCAATCCCATTTTCATTAGTAGTACAATTAATATTATCAAGTAACATAGGACCATCATCAAGAGCTTTATCATAAACATTTGCTACGCAAAATTCTTTAGTACCATGCATTTCGACATCGAGCACAAACAAAGCATTATCATAAGATTTATCAAAGTAGCATGGATTATCATAAATAACAGTAGCATAATTATTCTCACAATTTTTACTCATAGGGAATATTTCAAGAGAATCCACAGGAACATAACATTCAACCTCTTTCGGTAAGCATGGAGGACAATCAAATAGTGTAAGAGATAAAGAGTTACTCTCGTTAGAAGGTTGGCATGGGTAGCTAATCCATTATTCCTCCTTTTGTTCATCACTCTCCTCTTCTTTTTCATCCAATGAGCTTTCAGGTTCATCAATTTCCTCCTCTTTTTCATCCAATGAGCTTTCAGGTTCATCAATTTCTTCTTCCACGGGTCCCTGCAAATTGTGAGTGCATTCTTGTGCATTAATGAGTCTCTCTTTATAATCAATGATATAAGGATTATCAGTGTAACTTTCATTGCAAAAATTAAGGATAGAAGAGACATAATCTTTAAGGTCCTTACAAACAACACAAGTTTCATAATTTTTAACCATGAAGGATTCTATCTCGGAGGCTCCCATAAATATGACAAATTGTTCTACCTCTTCAAACCCAAAATGAATATAGCTATTCCGATTATAGTTCTTAATTAAAAATTCCTCACTAAAGCCACATTGAAATTTAAGATGTTTAGTGTCCCGTTGAGAGCAACCGTTTAAATATCATGGCGTTTAAGCAAGATTTTAGCAATTGTTTTCAGTTTTTCTATCACAGCACTCATCACTTCTCCCGCTCTTGATTTTCTATAATTATTATATAATTCTATAAGCTCCAGATAGGTTGTAGGTTCTCCCATAATAGCAGTTTTTAATTTTTCGATTTTTCAAACTTTTATGGATTTCGGGTATATGAGGAAAATAAAACAAGACAAAAACAAACTAGGCAAAGGTAAACTAAGCAAAATAATACTAGACAGAAGTAAACTAAGCAAAACAAAATAAAATAAAATAGAGAGAGAGGTAGAGTGTACTCCCCAGGTGAACTTATGAGTAGAGCTATGCCTCCCCAGCAACGGCGCCGTGAAAACGATCTTGATAACCCACAAGTATAGAGGATCGCGGCAGTCTTCGAGGGAAGTAAAACCCAAATTTATTGATTCGACACAAGGGGAGGTAAAGAATACTTATAAGCCTTAACAACTGAGTTGTCAATTCAGCTGCACCTGGAAAAGCACTAGTAACAGGGGTGATGTGAAAGTAGCAGTGATATGAGAGCAATAGTAATAGTAACACAACAGCAGTAATAGTAACACAGGAGCAATGGCACCAGAAGATAGTTGATACTACTTCCAATGACATGTAGAAACGAGTATATGATGATGAAAGATGGACCGAGGTTCCCAGCTATCTACACTAGTGGCAACTCTCCAATAACAAGTGTTGGGTGAACAAATTACAGTCGGGCAATTGATAGGATTGAAATAGCATTAAGACAGAATATCAAGATCATTAATCATGTAGGCATGTTTTCCATATATAGTCATACGTGCTCGCAATGAGAAACTTGTACAACATCTTTTGTCCTACCAGCTGGTGGCAGCTGGGCCTCTAGGGAATCTACTCGGAAATTAAGGTACTCCTTTTAATAGAGCACCGGAGCAAAGCATTAACACTCCGTGAAAACATGTGATCCTCATATCTAAGCCTTTCCCTCCAGCTTGTCCCAATTTCGTCACTTCGGGGCCTTTGGTTCCGGACATAGACATGTGCATACAACTTGTAGATACAATCTAAGCAATAAGTATAGAGCTTAAATCTAAGATCATGCCACTCGGGCCCTAGTGACAAGCATTAAGCATAACAAGATTGCAACAACAATAACTTCATAAAGTTTGTAGATAGACAATCATAACGTAACAATCCATCGGATCCCGACAAACACAACACCGATTACATCAGATGAATCTCAATCATGTAAGGCAGCTCATGAGATCATTGTATTGAAGTACATGGGGGAGAGAATACCAACTAGCTACAGCTAGAACCCGTAGTCCATGGGGGAACTACTCACGGAGCATGATGGAGGCGATGGCGTTGATGGAGATGGCTTCCGGGGCACTTCCCCGTCTCGGCGAGGGTGCCGGAACGGAGACTTCGTCCCCCGAAACGGAGTTTCGCGATGGTGGTGGCGCCCCTGGAGTCTTTCTGGAGTTTCGTCAATTGGTACTGCGTTTTTAGGTCGAAAGGGCTTAAATAGGCGAAGAGGCGGCGCAAGAGGGGCGATAGGGTGGCCCCACAGTAGGCTGGCGCGGCCAAGGTGTGGCCCGCGTGGCCCACATGTGTGGTGGCCCCCTGGCTCTCCTCCGACTCCCCTTCGGTGTTCTGGGTGCTTCCGGGAAAAATAGGATGTTTGGTCTTCGTTTCGTCGAATTCCGAGAATATTGCCCGAACGGCCTTTCCGGAACCAAAAACAGCAGAAAACGAGAACCGGCACTGTGGCATCTTGTTAATAGGTTAGTTCCGGAAAACGCATAAAATCATCATAAAGTGCAAGCAAAACATGTAAGTACTGTCATAAAACAAGCATGGAACATCAGAAATTATGGATACGTTGGAGACGTATCAAGCAGCAGGCAGAAAAATAAAAAAACAGCACGTACAGTAAAAGTTTCCCTTACCAATTCCACTTACCAATAGCGCTTCACTCCCCGACAACGGCGCCAGAAAATAGTCTTGATGACCCACAAGTATAGGGGGTGTATCGTAGTACTTTCGATAAATAAGAGTGTCGAACCCAACGAGGAGCGAAGGTGTTGACAAGCGAGTTTCGATGAAGGATTCACCTGTAAATGCTCACGGACAAGTATTCGGGGGTTTTGATATAGCAGATGAATAAAGTACAAGTAAGTAAAATGCGAGAGTAATAATTGCAGCGAGTGGCCCAATCCTTTTTAGCACAAAGGACAAGCCGGTTTGTTTACTTATAATGACCAAACGTTCTTGAGGACACACGGGAATTTAGTCTAGTGCTTTCGCTTCATATAGCTGATTAATCTTCATTGTTTTGATAAGTGTTGTGTGGGTGAACCTATGCTAATGCACCGCCCTTCCTAGGACTAATACATACTTGTGATTATACCCCTTGCAAGCATCCGCAACTACAAGAAAGTAATTAAGATAAATCTAACCACAGCCTTAAACTCTGAGATCCTGCTCCATCAGCATAGAAATTGTTGGAGAGCTCCACATTCTTCAGAACTTTCTTCTTTATCTTAGGGCAGAGAACACCTGGCCACTTCTCTTGTTCCTTTTGCTTGTTGTAGTTTCTAGTCATTATCTGCCCCTTGATTCTTTCAAACATTGACAGGACAGGAAGTTCTATGGCTTCTAGGATATATCTATGTGACCAACAAGAAGCATACAGTGAGAAGCTTACAAGTATAAGGATATCACAAGCTTACAAGTGTAAGGATATAACAAGCATACAAGTATAAGGATATCACAAGCAATGAGAAGCTTACTTGTTAAAAACTTCACAGTTGTTGTTTAGGAGGATGTGATGACCCACAACTATAGGGGGTATATCGTAGTACTTTCGATAAATAAGAGTGTCGAACCCAACGAGGAGCAGAAGGTGTTGACAAGCAGTTTCGATGAAGGATTCACTGTAAATGCTCGCAGACAAGTATTCAGGGGGTTTTGATATAGCAGATGAATAAAGTACAAGTAAGTAAAATGCGAGAGTAATAATTGCAGCGAGTGGCCCAATCCTTTTTAGCACAAAGGACAAGCCGGTTTGTTTACTTATAATGACCAAACGTTCTTGAGGACACACGGGAATTTAGTCTAGTGCTTTCGCTTCATATAGCTGATTAATCTTCATTGTTTTGATAAGTGTTGTGTGGGTGAACCTATGCTAATGCACCGCCCTTCTTAGGACTAATACATACTTGTGATTATACCCTTGCAAGCATCCGCAACTACAAGAAAGTAATTAAGATAAATCTAACCACAGCCTTAAACTCTGAGATCCTGCTATCCCTCCTGCATCGATATACCAACGGGGGTTCAGGTTTCTGTCACTCCGGCAACCCCGCAATTAGCAAGCGAATACAAGATGTATTTCCCTAGGCCCATAAAGGTGAAGTATCATGTAGTCGACGTTCACATGACACCACTAGAAGAATAACACCACAACTTAAATATCATAACATTGAATATTACCCAACATAATTCACTACTAACATTTAGACTTCACCCATGTCCTCAAGAACTAAACGAACTACTCACGAGACATCATATGGAACATGATCAGAGGTGATATGATGATGAATAACAATCTGAACATAAACCTTGGTTCAATGGTTTCACTCAATAGCATCAATAACAAGGAGTAATCAATACCGGGTGAGTTTCCCCTACCAAACAATCAAGATTCAACCCTAGATATTACAGCGGTGACGAGGTGCAGCGGTGGAGATGGCGGTGATGATGATGGAGATGATGGTGATGATGATCCCAATGACGTCCAGCTCGGTGATGGTGACGATGGCGTCGATTTCCCCCTCCGGGAGGGAATTTCCCCGGCGGATTTCAGCCTGCCGGAGAGCTGTTTTCTCTCTGGTGTTTTCCGCCCCGTAGAGGCGGCTGTGTCTCTTCGATTATCCTCTGGAGCTTAGGTTTTCGGGACGAAGAAGTACGCGAAGGAGAGGATGCCAGAGGGGGCTGTGGGCCCCCTCCCCACAAGGCGGCGCGGCCAAGCCTAGGCCCACGCCGGCCTATGGGGGGGCCCCATGGCGGCCCTCCTCGGCTCCTCCTTTTGGCTCTCTCCGTCTTCTGGAAAAATAAGATTTTCCGTGTAATTTCCGTCAATTGTTGATCTTCCGAAATATTGCATTCTGACGGTGCTTTTCCAGCGGAATTCCGACTCCGGTGCGCGATTCTCCAATAATCATGAAACATGCAAAATAGATGAAATAACATAAGTATCATCTCTAAATATGAAATATATCAATGAATAACAGTAAATTATGATATAAAATAGTGATGCAAAATGGACGTATCAGGATGTCACACTTAGGTAATTCACTCTGGAAAGCCCTAACCCAGGTCTTAGGATCCAATTCATTCAACCAAGCCCAAGCATCAACATGTAAAACCTTCATTGCTTCCATGTTGGCCTCAAATCTGGACACGGTTGTGCTTCTAGCAATCCTCCATAGCTGGTTCTTTAGAACATCTCCTCTGAATAATTGTTGGAAATTATGCCACATGTGCCTGACACATAACCTATGCTCTGAATCAGGGAACACATGTTTCACTGCATTTATGAGGCCCTACATAGTACAAACAAATACAATTGTATTAACAACATGAAGTGACAAATAAACCAGGTGTGCAGTAACAACAAATGGTGGCCTCAAATTAATTACCTTCTGCTTGTCTGACATCACTGTCCAAGGTGCAGTGTTTTCAATGCCTAGATCAGCCTTTAGAGTATCAAGAAACCAAGTCTAGTTAGCAGTATCCTCCACTTCAACAGCAGCAACAGCAATTGGGAATATGCAATCATTTGGATCCACTCCTACTGCTGCTAATAGCTGACCTCTATACCTAGTCTTGATGAAACAACCATCAAGAAAGATCACAGGCCTGCATCCCTGGAGAAACCCCTTCTTGCTAGCTTCCAAACACATGTAGCATCTCTTAAATCTGGAGTGTTCATCAAGTGAAACATAGAAAGAACTTCCAGGATTGCTTCTTCTAATTTCATTTCCATAGTCCCACGAGTAGCTTGCACTCGCCCTTCTTCATCACCATAGATTATCTTCATTGCTAGTCTCCTAGCTCTTTGCAACTTGCATCTCCCGGAGTCATACACCAATCTTTACTGCACTATCCTTGAGAAATTCTTCATATTCATATCCTGGTCTGCCCTGAAGCTCTCCAAGTACTTTTGTGCTAGGAAATTGGATGTAAAGGAATGAACCTTGAAATTGCTGCCACAAGTGTGCTCACCATTGTACTTCTTTATCATGAAACATTTGGTAATGCTGGAGAAGGATGCCCACAAGTACCAGCTACACTCCTCAGTACACCTCCCATTTAGCCTCTTCAGATCATTTACTGGCAACCTGATGTCTTTCCTGTGTTTGCAACTGTATGCTTGAATTGCTTTTCTCAGCAGTTCAACTGATTCAAATGTCTGGCCAACATGGAAATGTGGATCTGCCAAGTCCACATCCCTAAAGGTTTTGGATCTCAATGGAGCTGTATCATCATCAGACTCTGGCCCCCATAGATCTTCTTCCTCTGAATTCTCTTCTTTGCAAGCCTTTCCTTTCCCTGCAAATGTAGGTGCTGCCTTTTCTTTCACTTGCACAGATTTTTTAGTTGAGTTCTCTCCATGCCTTTCAGCCTTCTGTGCATCATCAATATTGTCCTCAAATAGATCGTCATCACCTTCATTCATGTCATAGTCTGAGTCCACAATGTCCTCTGGATCATAGTCAGAGTCATGGTCATCTTCATCCTCTATCTCTTGCACATCATCTGCTTCATCTTCTGGTGTAGTCTGCCTTCTAGCCCTCTTTCTTTGTCTTGTTCTTGCACTAATACACTCATATGCTGGCACATTGTCTGGTAAAACAACTTGCAAAGGCACATGTGGCAGATCTTCCTCTTCACCTGCTTGCTCATCTTCCTCAGCTGCAGCATTAACATTGCTCTCTCGCTTAGGTGTGCCGATGGTTTTCCGGGGCTAATGACACTTGGAAGAGTAGTAACTCGGATAGTAAACAACATCATCCAGCTCATGATCCAAATACAGAGATATGAAGTGATGTCCCATGTCAACAAAGGCCAACATCCTATCACTATCATCTGCATCTCTCAGCTGTCTCAGTCCATTCCTTGCAAGGGTTAGAAAAGGAATGCAGTAGTAAACCTTGATTCTGCCACACATCTCATACCCAATCTCCTCTACAATATTCTCAAGCAGTGCATGAGACCAGCTGACCATGTCAAGATCATCGTACCATATAACACTTCCACTGACATAGCTACGGTTTGCACCACTGCCAAGAAAATAGCCCCCATGGTTGATTTCAATAGAGAAAAAACAACTCCGGTCCCCTGCCATAATAATACATGCATCAAATCATGTCAAATCAATAATTTGATGCCCATCAATTATGAGTTGTTTGAAATATTGGTGAATCTCTAAAAAACCCTAGTGGCTAAAATCCCCAAATAAGAAAACAATCCCAGGTCCTCTGCTACTAACTATACCAAAAAACATAGCATAATGTACATATACACCAAGATTCCAGATTTTCGAAACCCTACTTCTATACCCAAAAGCCTCAACTTTGTGACCACGTTTGGTCCAGTTCAGAAGCTTACCATATACGTCCGGCGAACCTCCTTCCGGCCGCCGACGAGGCGGCATCTGCTCCTCCTTCGACAATGGTTGCTGCGCCGGCTCCTCCCTCCAAACAAACCAGGCGATGGCGTCGCCGTGCTACCCCTATCACCCGACCCGCTCTCGCCGTTCCCTCTCCTCCTCCTGTTGTCCTCGGAATGATCGGGCGTGGTCACAGAGAGAAGCTTAATGATGGTAAGTGGTAGTGGAGGAGGGTTGGTCCGGCGATGCAAAGGAAATAACAGGGGCTTTCCGGAAACTAACCCGCGGAGCAGTCGAGGTAAGACACATCCATCCTGGCAGTTGGGACCCGCACCGTGCCACGTCAGCAAATACACACCGCCTCCTCCCCGCGCTGACCGTACAAAATCAGCGCAACGTCTTTAATTACCGTGCCATCGTATTCGCAATGTACGGTGACTAATTTGAGCCCCGCCGACAAGTTCGTTGACTGTTCATGCATTTTACTCAAGCAAGAATGCCACTGGCCGAAGAGCCGGTTTTGGTCCTTCGTCTTCAGACGGTTCTGCATCCGACTCAAAGTCTCGGTCTCTACCAGCGTTCCCCTCAGATGACCATTAATAATATCTGTCTCCTCCAAACTTTGGAGGCTCTGAGACGGTTTCTTTTCCAGACCGGTTGCAACAATTCTGAACGCTCAAACGGCTGCAATTACGGACCGTCTTAACATCGATGATGTCGAGAGACGGCTATTACTCGAGACCGCCTGCGAAAAATCTGGTAAATTTTTGTTTCTGAAATGAAAAGTGGTAGTGAAGTTAAAATTTTGCTAGAAAAGTGGTAGTTTTATGCTAAGACTGTGGGGAGTGTGTTTCGTGTTGAGGTGATAGAAAAAAAAAGATTTCAGACCGATAAACACAGTGATGAATTTCGTAATTTTCTCAGTTTTCTAGGTGCCAATCCCACAGAATTATAAAGAGATCGGCGGAGTCAATCGGTAACGGGAAATGAAATTCCCCATCTCCCGTGGGAACACACCGGAAACCTAATTTTTCGTCGCTCGCCTCCGCTCCCGCCTCCGGTACGAGCACGACCTCCGTACGGTCTGAGCCGCCGCCCTCGGCCAGCCGGCGTCGCCTCAGCCCCCGTCTCGCTCCACCGAGCTGCGGCCCCGCCTCACGCCGAGACCTTGTCCGCCGCCGCCCTTAATTCCACGGGAGCACGCCGGGAACGGAGCGCCATGCCGGACAGGAGAGGCGCGACGGTGCTCGAGGACCTGCCCGGGGAGATCATCGACATGATACTCATCCGGTTGCCGCCCAAGGACGTCGGCCGCTGCCGTGCCGTCAGCACCTCGTGGCGCGGTGCCACCTCCACGTCCGAGTTCATGCTCGAGCACCGCCGCCGCCAGCCCTTGCTCCCCATCATCGACGGGCAGGGGCGGCCCGCCAGTTTCGTCGTCCTCCGCGACGCCGGCGCCCGCGCGTCGTCCACTCAACCGCTCTGGCCCTTCGTCCCGGGCGACAAGAACAGACCCAAGAAGGCCCTCCGCACTAGCTGCGACGGCTTCATCATCAGATACGATGGATCTCAATTCTACATCTGCAACCCGGTCACCTGCAAGCAGGCTCCCCTACCGTGGCCTCATCAAGTTGGGCAAGACATTCACAGCACAGTAACTGGTTTCTACCGGCACCATCCAACTGGAGAATACAGGGTGCTTTGGGTCTCCTGGACAGCAGACCGCCTCCCTAAACTCAGCTTATACGTCCTCGCAGTGGGATCCAACAAGCCGAGGAATGTCACAGTCAAGATGCCAGCAGTCTCATCGCCTTCCGTGGAACACACGTTACTGGCGGAGATGTGCACTTCGACCCATTCTCAACCACCAGTCCACCACAATGGCAGCCTGCATTGGTGTCCTTATTTTGCCAAAGACATTATGGTAGGCGGCGCTACGGAAGGCGGCGGGGACATTATTGTGTTCGACACAGAAGCTGAGTCATTCCGGTTGATTCGCGGTCCTGCCCAGACAGGCTGGAACAGGAAATTATTCAACATGAAGGGAACACTCGCTTTCTGGGGCAGCTCCGCTCTCCGTTCCTCCGATATAGATGTCTGGGTCATGCAGGATTACGAGGCCGGAATCTGGGATTTGAAGTACCGGATTGACCTGATAAAAGTGGAGGCATCACGGCAACTTTATTTCACTTCTTCCAAAAAGAAAAAGAATACACGACTTGATTCTGCGATGCGCAGTATCCTTGATATTGCTGTGCTCAGCGAGCGTGAGGTGCTCGTCATGTTCAATAACAAACTTGTCCTCCGCTGTGACATTGATGGCAAGTTCTTAGGTATGGTGAAAATTGGAAATGGCCAGTACTGTATGAAGCTTACTCACCACCTTCTCCAAGAGAGCATTATTCAAATTCCGTCCCACGAGGTGCAAGGAGAAGATGAGGAGCCTGCTTTCTCCACAGGGCGTGCATGAATGTTCCTGGTTTGCTTTGCCCTTGTATTCAGGGCATGTCTTTTGAACTCAGCTGTTCTTACTAATTAGTACTATCAGTACATGTCATTTTGGATGGTTGTCAGCAGCTCATACGCTGTTATCATTTGGGGCTTGCTTATTATCATGACTTGAAGGTCTTGTTTATATTCTGAACTGTGGATTACTGATCTATGTTTTTATAATTTTATTACTGTTCCTCCCTGCCTCCCAAAATTTACGTTAATCTTGGCATGCTTAAGATGCACGATGGGCATCTTTAAGATGACAGATTCACTCTTGGTCATGCAGTTTTTCTTTGTCCATCTTATGGAAACAGTATTCATACGAAGGATAATGCATTTAAAAGAGGTTGGTCTGTTGATGAAACCTGTAGATTTTTCTGCTGTGAGGAATCTATTAAACATATTTTCTTTGATTGTGTTTTGGCTAGATATGTGTGGGTCGTAGTAGCTTGTGTTTTTGATTTTACCTTCTAGTATGGATAGTATGGATGATCTTTGCAAAGGGACTGAATTTTAAGGGGTGTGGTGGTGGTTGGCGTTGCTTCAGTTCTATGGGCTTTGTGGAATGCTAGGAATGTTGCATGTCTTAGGTATTATCTCTCAGATATCGCATTATATTCACTTTTGGGATGGTTTGCAGAAGACAGGGTTTCGAGATAAGCAACGTGCAGGTGACAATCGTTTTCTTGTGGTGGAGAATGAAATGTTCTATCGAAGTAAAGGCTGGGCGTTAAAAGACTTGGATACTGAAACATGTTGGTTGTTTTCGTTTTATCTAGATATGGAACTCTGTGTTCTCCTTGATGGCGGGTAAAGGATGATTTGTACTGGTCTGGTTAGTTTCTTTAGATGGTCCTTTAGTTTTTTTTTCCTGGTAGCTGGCGGGAGGTTTTACCCCCAGCTGTGTGATGCTTGTAAATAACGACTTGTATTTCAGACATGTGTTGTGTGAGTGGCTTTCTTTATTGAAAGCTGGGGCCTATGTCTTTTATTTGGAAAAACAACTCTTGGTCATGCTCTTTGGGAAAGGCATTTTAGGGTTGTTGAAACTTCATTCTTTGTGTCTTCCATAGACTATTAGTTTGCTCTCTGTTGTAGTATGCAATTTAGTCGTAAATCCTAAGGCATTTTTAGGTGTTAAATTGTTATTCTGGATCTCTTCCATATGCTCTTTGTTTGGTCTCTGCAACTAGGTATGCAATTCGGTCGTAACTTGTATGTTTCACCAGGTTGCACCTGCGCTTTATGTGAACATGCATTGGCAAGGCATATTTGCATAGCTCCCTGTATTACGACACTTAATGGGCATAGTTTGTGTCTTATTGTTACTTTTGTGCTGCTATGGTTGAATAAAGGACCTTGATGCTTTGGTTGTGTGTTGGCAGTACTGTCAGGGCCTTTATTTCCTGATGATATCTGTTTCCTGGGTGTTTTTTTTTTGGTTAGAAATGAATTGAAATATGTGCTCTCCTGGAGTAAGTCAAATTTCACTTTCAGTTTGCATTGTTAAGCAAGAATGGCACTCTATGATGAGAGATTCAGTCTTGCTCATGCTTATGTCTGACAGCGACACACTCTGACGTTTCATTAGATGTTAGTATTACATTTTTGGTTGTTGAAATGGTTATTGTGTATCTCTCCTTTCAAGGATGGTAGTTTGATCTTTCTTGTTCACAATGCTGCTTGCTAATGGCACCTGGTTACTCCTGCTTTGTTTTTCAACATCTTTTTGTTAGGTATACTTGAGTAGCTGTGTGCATTATGCAACTTAACCAGCCCAAATATGTGTCTGATTTTTTTACTTCTATGCTTCTATGATTGAAGAAAGAACCTTGGTACTTTGGTTGTGTGTTGGGAGTATTGCCAATGCCTCTCCTTGCTTTTTTTTTTTTTTTTGCGTGTGTGTTGGCATTTCAGCATAAAACAAGTTAAAGATGCGTTCTCCTGGAGCAAGATAAATTTACAGTGGATCCTGTTAGTATTATTTCACTGATATCGCAATATATTCACTTTTGGGATGGTTTGAAGAGGATAGGGTTTCAAGGTAAGCAACGTTTAGGCGCCAATCGTTTGCTTTTGGGTGGCAAATGAAAGCTTCTATCGAAGTAAAAGCTGGACGTTTGGAGCTAAAATACTGGGATTATGAAACATGTTGGTTGCTTTCGTTTTATCTATATATGGAACTCTGTGTTCTCCTTGATGGCGGGTATAGGATGATTTATACTGGTCTGGTTGGTTTTTGTAGATGGTCCTTTAGCTCTTTTCTTTCCTGGTACCTAGCAGGAGGTTATTTCCCAGTTGTGTGATGTTTCTAGATAACGACTTGTATTTCAGAGCTGTTCTGCGTGAGCGGCTTCCTTTATTGAAAGCTGGGGCTATGCCCTTTATTCGGAAAAAATACTCTTGGTCATGCTCCTTGAGCAAAGGCATTTTTAAGTTGTTGAAATGTTATTCTTTGTGTCTTCCATAGACTATTAGTTTGATTCTCTGAAGTTCAGTCTGCATTTTCGTCGTAATTCCTAAGGCAATTCTAGGTGTTAAATTGATATTCTGGATCTCTTCCATAGGCTGTCTGTTTGGTCTCTTCTGCCAGGTGTGCAATTTGGTTGTAACGTGTATGCTTCACCAGTTGCACCTGCACTTTATGTTAACATGCTTTGTCCGGCATATTTGCATATTTTCATGTATTACGACACTTAATGAGCATAGTTTTGTGTCTTATTATTACTTCAGTGCTGCTATGATTGAATAAAGGACATTGGTGCTTTGGTTGTGTGTTTCCTGATGATATTTTTTCCAGGGTGTGCCAGGGCTTTCATTTCCCGATGATTTTTTTCCAGGATGTTCTTTTTGGTTAGAAATGAATTGAAATATGTGCTCTCCTGGAGCAAGTTAAATTTCACTTTCAGTTTGCATTGTTAAGAAGCAAGAATGGCACATGATGAGAGATTCAGTCTTGCTCATGCTTTTTGTTTGACAGGGACACACTCTTGACATTTCATTAGATGTTAGGTATTACATTTTTAGTTGTTAAAATGATTATTCTGTATCTATCCTTTCAAGGCTGGTAGTTTGATCTTTCTTGCTCAGAATCCTGCTTGCTTATAGCTCCTGGTTGCACCTGCTCTGTTTTTCAATATGTTTTCGTCAGTGTGCATTATGTAACTTAAACAGCCCAATTATGTGCCCATTTTTTTAAAGTTCAGTGCTTCTATGATTGAAGAAAGAACGTTGGTACTTTGGTTGTGTGTTGAGAGTATTGCCAATGCATCTGCTTTGGTTTTGTGTCCAAGGTTTGGCATTTCAGCTAGAAAATGAGTTGAAGATGCGTTCTCCTGGAGCAAGATAAATTTGTTGGTTCATCTCTGCCAGTACGAAAGATGTTTATATGGTCACATCGGCTGATTTTAAGACTGGCCAATCTTTTCTTTCATGTGGTTAATTCTTGTCTTATGTCACATGGAAAATCAACTGAATCCAATGTTGATATAACTGGTGGAACTGTTATGCTATCGCCATTCCTTCTGTCTACACAAACTGGAACTATGTGTGGACCTGTTGTCTTCTCGTGTTGGGGTTTTTACTGGCTCAAATTTGTGGGGTCTATAGCTTAAGGCATTAGGAATTCTGGCCGCTGGAAATGAACCGAGGTATTGTTGTGTGTGTGTGTCGTGTGTCGAACTGTTTTGATTTAAGCATTTTCTAACGTGGAGTATACATGTGTAGATTGATTGCAGGCAGACATTATTGGCTCGTTTTTGTCTGCGGTATGGCTAGACTACCGCATTTGGTTATTTGGTTGGAGAATGCCAAGATGTTCTGTAGTACAAAGTTTGGGACTATGTTTTTTGCATGAAAAATTATACTAGCTTTGTCCTAAAAAGGGGTAATTGGAGCTGGTTGTATTGGTAGTATTTATATGGTTCCGGCAGCAGGGGAAATTTTATTCAGGTTGGAACTTGAAGTTGAAGTTTAACATGGCATCCTATAAATCTCTGAAAATTATTTCCATTATCCACTAAATTTGTCAGCAGGTGCCAGTGTCCACAAAATACATTTGCTCCCAAGGTTGGGAAGTGCTGGGCGTCCCCCGGGGGATTAGAATTCTAATCCCCCTGGTCCCCAACCGTCCGATCAACAGATCAGAAACGTTTCCGGCCGTCCGATCAAACCAACCAGCCCTCTCTCCCACTTTTGCTACCATAATGCACCAAAGTAGCAAAAAACGTTTAATTGTAGCAAACTCTATTTTCACCTAAAAACACAGACCTCGCCGGAGACCCGCCGGAGACTCGCCGGAGACCCGCCGGAGTCTCGCCGGAGACTCGCCGGAGATGTCGCCGGAGACCCACCGGTAACCTCACCGGAGACTTAGTAGCAAAAAAATATGCTATAGTAGCAAAAACACACAAAGATTGTAGCAACCTTTTTTTGATATTGTAGCAAAACCAACCTCGTCGGAGACTCGCCGGAGACCTCGCCGGAGAATTTGTAGCAGAAAAATATACTATTGTAGCAAACACCTATAACAAATGTAGCAAAACCTAGTTTCAATGGATTCTCACCGGAGAGATTGTAGCAAAAAAAATAGAATATTGTAGCGAAACCACAAAACCAAAGTAGCAATGCATCCACGCGCAAGCTGCAGGGTACGCGGAGGCGCGAGCTGCTGAGGGGGGAGCTCGGGGATGGAGCTCCATGGCGCGGCGGCAGGACTCCAGTGGCGCGCGGTGGTGCGAATCCAGGGCGCGGCGGCCGGACTCTAGTGGCGCCCGGGCGCGGCGGCCGGACTCCGGTGGCGCGCCACGGTGAGAATCTAGGGCGCGGAGGCCGGACTCCGGTGGCGCGGGCGGTGAGAATCCAGGGAGCGGCGGCCGAACTCCGGTGGCGCACGGCGGTGCAAATTCGGGGCGCGCGAGCTGCAGGGGACATCCACCGGCGCGCGAGCTGCAGGAGACGTGGCGGCGCGAGCTGCTGAAGGGCGGAGATGTGTCGCTAGGGGAGGTGGTGGAGGAAGGGGTGCCGGGAGGGTCGCCGCCGGAGCCGGAATCCACTTTGCAGCCGCCGGAGCCGATGGAGGAGACGGGATGGGGAGAGGATAAGATTCGATGAGAACGTGGTGGGCCCCATTCTCCCTCTCGTTCGGTTCAATAGCTAGAGGGACACGTACGTGCTAACGTGGCCAGCTGTCGACCCGGACGATCAAACGCTTGATCCCCCGGGGGAATAGAAGCGTTTCCCTTCAAGTATTGAACTAATTCAGCCAGTCCAGTGGGCGTGATTGCAAACATGCAGTGTCAATCGGAAACCGCAATTAGTTGAACATTTCTAAGCAGTTCAACTAACTACCGTTTCAGAACTTGGCTTTTTTTTTTGAGGTAAAAAAACTTATATTAAACCGAGCAAGCAAGCCGCCTCATTAAAAACCTTCCAGTCCCCTTCGGTACCCTGGTAAGGAAAAGAGTGCGTAAGAAACTTGCTGCCCCAAATCAAAGTATAGTTACATCGTACAAGAGAGCAGGAAGGATGAAGCTAGGGGGATCATCGACCCAATTACAACAAGATCTACTATTAAAGCTATCCCTAGCTAAATCATGAGCTACTTTGTTTGTGTCTCTCATACAATGTGAAAACTCCACTGTCCCTATACTTGCAGCTTGAGTAAAAATGTCCGAGTATATAGCAGTTGCCTCATTCCACATTCGACTTTCCCCTTTACAAATTTGAATGACCTCCATAGAATCTGACTCCGCTTCAACTGAACTACAACCAATTTGGTTTACCAAAGCTAGGCCATGCAACATCGCCATTGCTTCCGCCATAGCAACGGATTGCACATGCGGTATAAACGCCGACGTGGCCGCAACAAACTCTCCTTGACAATTACGCAGAACAACACCAATTGCCCCAGAGTGAGTATCGATCGAGAAGGCCGCATCCACATTCAGTTTCAAGTTGCTAGCACGTGGTTTTAGCCAAACATGTTTTTTAACAGATGTCTCCGGGGTTGTAGCCTTTCCTGCATTTGATGTAATAGCCCTGATAGAGTTTACACAGTGACGAATTGTGGGTACCTGATCTCCATGTGATTGGCGACGACGAAGCCACCAAATATACCAGCAGCTTACCGCCACCAATTCTTGTACTTTAAGCACATTATGACCAGGGACAGTAGTCGGCTGCAATTTAAGGATAAACTCTAAAGCATGTGATCCTGAACGCCCATCACTTGTTGCCCTGTCTATTAGATCCGTGAGGCCAAGTCCTTCCCAAATCTGAGTAGCTCTCTGACATTTAAATAACATGTGCATGATATCCTCCGCTTCCAGGTTACAGATCGGACAGAGATTAGATGTACCAATATGTCTTCGGAAAAGGATAGCTTTTAGGGGAATAACTCCATGCATAATTCTCCAAGTGTGAATTTTAACCTTTGCAGGAACCGCTAATTTCCAAAGAATCCTCCATGTTGGGTTATTGAGGGAAGTACCCGAGATTAGTGATCGACATGTAACACCATTAAATTGGTGTCTCCATTCAACATGATAGGCAGAGCGAACAGAGAACACCCCAGATTTAGTACCGTGCCATGCAATAAAATCCTCAAACGCACCAACATTCAGGGGAATTTGTAGAATCCGTATTACATCAATAGGGCTGAAATTATCCTGAAGAAGGCCTTGGTCCCAAGCTCCAGATGTTGGGTCAATCAACTCATCAACTGTCCGAAGAAGACAGTCTCCCCTTGGTGACATAATTTTGCGGTTTGGACTAGTGGGAATCCAGGGATCCCGCCAAATATCAACTCTGTCACCATTGCCCACTCTCCAGATGCATCCTCTTTTAAATGTCTGAATACCCGCGACAATGCTCTGCCAAGTAAATGAAGAGCCCGCTTTTGGCCCGGCCTTAAGAATATCCCCCTCTGGGTAGTATTTGGCACGCAAAATCTGAGCACACAAAGAGTTCGGATTATCAATGAGCCTCCAAACTTGCTTAGATAACATAGCCAAGTTAAAAGAATGCAGATCCCTAAAACCCATGCCCCCTTCCTTCTTCGGAAAACATAATTTCCACCAAGAATACCAATGCATCTTTTTACCATGATCATCATCACCCCACCAAAACTGAGCTATCACATCCGTCATCTTTTTACAAACATTTTTTGGGATCAGGAAAACCGACATAGCATATACCGATATACATTGAGCAAACTGCTTTTATCAAAATCTCTTTGCCACCAATCGAGAGTTGTTTCTCCTTCCACCCTTTGATAAGTTGGATAATTCTTTCCACCAGATGCATAAAACAATCACTTCTGTCAATTCCAACCAGGGCAGGGAGGCCTAAATACTTATCAGACAAGGCTTCCGTATTAATATTCAAAGTATTGCAAATCTGAATTCGATCATCAATATGTGTATTAGGACTAAAAAAGATACTTGATTTGTCCACACTTACTAGCTGCCCCGAGTTTGCACAATAGGAATCAAGCACTTGCTTCAAGGAGATTGCATTGTTCAAATCTGCTTTCAAGAGGATCAAAGAATCATCAGCAAATAGTAGGTGTGATACTGATGGTGCACCCCTGCACACTTTAACCCCTTCAATGCCACCAATCTCTTCAACATGCAACAAGCAACTTGATAAGCCCTCCACACAAATAAGGAACAAGTAGGGAGACAAGGGATCCCCCTGACGGATACCCCTAGTTGGGATAAAATCATCTGTCATCTGTGAGTTAAATCTAACAGAGTAGGACACTGATGACACACATGCCATCACTAAATCAACCCACTCCAAGTGAAACCCAAGTCGCACCATCATTTTCCTCAAAAAATCCCACTCCACTCGATCATATGCCTTATGCATATCCAGCTTCACAGCACACAGACCAGACTTGCCAATCCTCTTGTTTTTAATTTTATGGACACATTCATAAGCCACCAACACATTATCAGTAATATGTCTACCTGGGACAAACACACTCTGAGTTGGTGAAATGATATCAGGAAGGATCACTTTTAATCTTGCAGCTAACATCTTTGAGATTATTTTGTAGACCACATTGCACAGTGAGATTGGTCTAAATTGAGCCACCTCCTCCGGGTTGTCTACCTTGGGAATTAAGACAATAACCGTCTCGTTCCATCCATCAGGAATGTTTTTATCATTGATAGCTTTAAGCACCGCCACTGTAATATCAGGCCCCACTAAGTGCCAGAACTTTTTATAAAACAGAGCATGAAGCCCATCCGGCCCCGGGGCTTTAAGATCACCAATTGAGAAAACTGCTTTCTTCACATCGTCAGCAGTGTAAGGGGCAATCAAGTCATCATTCATTTGCTGAGTTACCTTTGGAGTTATCATCTCAAGAAACCCAGGATCAACAGCAATATTATCTGTAGAGAACAGATTAGTAAAGTAATTCTGAATGACCGGATTTAAATTATCATTACCTTCTACAAAGTCCCCATTTGTGTTCTTTATCTTCTTAATACAGTTCCTTTTCTTTCTGGCCGTGGCAAAACTATGGAAATAGGAGGTATTCCGATCCCCATTTTGGAGCCAGTTTGCTCGAGCTCGCTGATTCCACCGAATTTCCTCCTGTTCTAAGAGTTTCTCTATTAAGTCAGAAATTTCTTTTTTCCTCTGTTCATTTTCCGGGTTAATAGGCCCTCTCATCACCGTCTCCAATTCACGTTGGGCCGATCTAAGACGCTTCTTGGGCCCCCGCAGCACCCGCTGATCCCATGCATGCAGCCCAGCATGCATGGTTTTCAGTTTGGTGAGGACGTCGATCGGATCTGTAGACTCCGCCGCAGCCTCCCACTGTTCCTTTACAATCTCTGCAAAGTTTTCCTCTCTGAGCCACTTTGCTTCAAATTTATCTGATTTTACTTGTTGGTTTGAATCTGGCATAGCATAGTACTCTGTATCCAGCAACAAAGGTCGATGATCCGAGTGGTTATACTCTAGATGAATAATCGCAGCATCACTATGCATTTGGCTCCAGCTTGTATTGCCCAGAGCTCTGTCAAGTCTCGAGCGCATATTCCCTCTGTGCCATGTAAAGAGGTCACCCACATAGCCCAGGTCATATAATTCACAATCTTCAAGAGCATTGTGGAAGTCCTGCATATACCTTGGGGGTCGGATTCGTCCTCCTTCCTTTTCTTGTTCAAATAAAATTTCGTTGAGATCACCCATAACCACCCAGGGGAGGCTATTATTTTGATGGATTGAACGACTTCTATCCCAAGTTTTATATTTCTCTTCCCATTTGAACTCCCCATACATACCAGTAAATCGCCACTTTATTTGCATCCTCTTCAATACGTACATCAATGAAGTTTGGTTCAGCCCTGATTTGATATAACTTAATCTCTTTTCTCCAGAACATTAAGATACCTCCACGCCGACCATCAGATTGTTGCACAATTTTAAAATCCATTTTCACTCTCCTCTTAAGACACTCTGCCGGATAATCGTCAAGGTGGGTCTCCGACAAGAACACCACATCGGGGTAATAGCGCCTCATAACATCCAGAAGCGCTCGAACTGCCGCGGCATTACCCAAGCCGTGGCAGTTCCAACATAGTATTTTCATTGCGACCGGTCGGGATCCTCAAGGGAGCCCGCCGATTCTAGTGAAGTGGAATGAGTTCCGTCCTTCTTTGACCTTTTCTTGCGATCCTTGACATTTCCTAAGTCACCTTTCTCCCCTGGTGTATTTTCATCTGTCACCATTGCAGCCGCTTCATCAGAGATACCAGGCTTCCCTGTATCATTTTCAGTCGCATTGTCTCCCACTTTGCCCAATTCCAGACCTCTTTTGGTTTTAGGATTTATGGTCTCATGTCCATCAACCTCCATATGTTGTCCTTTGCTCGGGCTAGAAGCCGTATCTGATAGCTCATGGTCAGATGAATTGTTTCCCCGTCCTCCAATCGCATTATGACGCCACGGTATCAGGCTTCGGCCACGTCCCATAAAATCTCTACCGCCTCCACTTTCCCAGCCACGGCCGGTGCGACCACTGCCTCTGCCACCCCCTCTATTACCACCAATACCTCGACCGTGCCAAGTCTCCCAATCGGCTTTGAGGAAGTCCCCCCATTTGAGCTTATCTTCGTCATGCTCCCCCGAGCCACACTCCAGGTGTGAATGCCCCATAAAACCACACGCACCACAGAACCTTGGGATCTTCTCATACTGAATTTGATAAAACTCCCTCTTCTTATCTCTAGATATAGTGACCACTCGAGCCAACTTCTTCCTTACATCCAATCTTACTCTGACCCGAACAAAATTGCCCAGTCCATGAACAGCAGTTTCAACTTTAATAGCTTTCCCTACATTCCTCTCCGTGAGATTCTTAATCAGGGCCTCATTCCTGTACCCAACAGGGAGTTTATGGATTTGAATCCAGGTTTCAAAGTGATTAAGATCAACTGTATCTGTGGCTGCTAAACCATCATACTTTTCTATGCAAATAGCATTCTGCCTAAATAACCATGGCCCTCCTTCTGTAATTTTTAACCAATCACCAAGACAAAAACATTGGACAGTGAACATATTTCCTTCAAGGTGGTTGAATTCCAACTGTTGTGCCGGAGACCAGGCATTCCTCATATGTTGTTCGAAGGTGATAGAGCTAAACTGATTTGATGTATGAATTCTTAGAAGAGCCATCCACTTTATACCTTGTTTAGGGGCAGAATCCTCCTCCTCAAAGACCAGATCATTGAGTTCCTCCTCATCCAATCCCAGACGCTCCAAGAGATCTCCGATCGCCTCATCCTTCTTCGTTCCTGATCCTCCCGCCTGGGTTGATGAATTCACCGGGCTTTCCATGAAGAACCCCTCTCCTCAGAACAGCCCTCACGGCCGTCAAAATTGCTTGCGCGAGAAACCCTAGCCGCCTCAACGAAACCTAGCGGTTGCGGAGGGGAAGGTCAGAACGGCCGGGCGGACACAGGGGAGAGATCCGTCCTAGACGGCGAGAGCAGAACCCTACGCCGGAGTGAACTCCGGCAGCAGGGGCAGGAAACCCTAGATCGCCTTGCGGTCGCCTAGGTCGTTAAGGAAACAAGGCTTCTTCAGAACTTGGCTTTAAATATAGCACAGAGCACAAGAGTCTCATTTTTTGGCTTGGCAACTTCAATAGTCCAGTCGACGCTGATCGTGTACGATAGGGCCGGGCTGCCATTTTTCGGCTCCCCTGCGATCGCCAGATTCCCATTTGCCTTCTCCATTGCTGGCTTGCTGCCGACGCATGCATACATGCAGTGTGTGGTTTCTCTAGCTTTGCTTTTTTACTGGACAGACTAATCCAGTGGCTAATTACTATAAGGAGGAAGCATTATACTCCCTCCGTTCCTAAATATAAGCCATATAGTGTTTTGAGAAAAATTCTATAATATAAGGTTTACGATGTTGCTCCACTTATATGGACAATATTTTTACTGATTCGATTATGTTTCCTTAGCTTATGCAAAGTCCTCTATTAGCTCATATTAATTGCCTAGGGTTAATCACAACTAGACATGGTGTAGTTTTTTCTAAATGTGTGTTTCTTAATTTCCGTGCCAAAAACTTTATGGCTTATATTTAGGATCGGAGGGAGTATATTAGTATCATGCATATATTACTAGTGTATGATAGTAGCTCCATAATGCATAGTATTCCGTAGTATGTACTAGCATTATAAGCAAACTATATTCATTGATTTGTAAAATCTCAATACAAACATGTGTACAAGATTTGTTAAGAATTAATTTTTTCAGTTCTACGTGATATGATACCGTATCTACCCATAATACTCCCTCCGTCTCAGTTTACTAGTCTTCCCCGTATCCCTAGATCGTCAATTTGACCTGTATAATTTAAATTATATAATGTAAAAATTATATCATTAGAAAATAGAACATCTAAACTTTCTAATAATATAATTTTTATAACATATAACTAGTGCTAACTTGATCAAATTTGCAACCTAGAGGTACGTGCATGCCTAATAAACTGTGACATGCCTAATTTTTATAACATATAACTAGTGCTAATTTGATCAAATTTTCCCTCCCTCTCTCACATGCCTAATTTTTATAACATATAACTAGTGCTAATTTGATCAAATTTTCCCTCCTTCACAGTTTATTAGGCGTGCGCGTACCCCTAGGTCACCAATTTAACCTATATAATTTAAATTATATAATATAAAAATTATATCATTAGAAAATAGAACATCTGAACTTTCTAATGATATAATTTTTATAACATATAACTAATGCTAACTTGATCAAATTTGCGACCTAGGGGTACGCGCGTGCCTTATAAACTGTGAGAGAGGGAGTACTATTCATCTCTTCCATCATTAATTGATGTGACACATTAGTTTTTTACATGCATGTAGTGCATGATACTAGCTATAGTATCTTCATTGTGGGTAGTCATAGATGGGAAATGAGAAATGGAAAACTATGAGTTAAAGTCGATTGGTTATATCAATTCACAAATGAGGTTGTGGAACTCACATAATCAGCCAAGTTGATAGAAAATGGAGCTGGGGTACAGTATTATAACTACTCATCTGAATAATACTAGCCTATGGTGTGTTGTTGATAAATTTAAAATTATTGTTGAGCGTGCGAAATTTGATGGTTAAATTGAAGGAGTGGTGCCACACTAAGTTGATGGTGGACTATCTATCCTTCAATATGTCGACGTCTCAATTATTTTTATGGAACATGACTTGGAAAAGACATGAAATATGAAATTAATATTACCAACATTCGAGCAGATATCGGGTCTTAAGATAAATTTCTATAAGTGCGAATTGTTCTATTTTGGCGAGGCCCAAGATGATGCTAACATACACGCCGAACTTTTCGAGTGTGGGCTAGGCAGCTTTCCAATCATTTATATGGGTATTCCAATCCACCAGCGGAGACTCGCGCTTGCTAAATGGAAAATCATCGAACATAGGTTGTAGAAACGACTTAGTAGTTTTTTTTTTCGAAATGGGGGAAATATCGCCCCAGCTTCTGCATCCAAAGGATGCACACGGCTTTTTTTATTAGATTATTCATGAAACCTTACAAGAGAAAATACAAAAGATCAAACTCGAAGAAACCTTACTATACCTACAGTGGGATGAAGAGGGTGACAATACACCAACTCAAATCATCCAAAACTAAATGCCTTCTCAGACCGTCCAATAGCAGGTGAGAAACACATTCAGTCAAGCAGACTCTCAGCGCACGCCAACGCACACGCCACAGGAGTTGCTCCCGCCGTCTTCCTCGACTCCATCTTCAAGAGAGATCAACGCATTAACCTTGCAAGACATGTCGTCGATGCCACCATGACGCCAGACGGCTCCACCCTCCTGCACGTATACATCATCCCGCATCTGTCGTCGATACCCTGCAGCACCATGCCACTGAGACTCAGCGCCAACAATGTGGTAGATGAACACCACTCCACCGAAGTCCGCCAACATCCAGCAGCTACTCCAAAAACGATGCCCCAAGAGGTAGAACGACGCAGGACGCGCCGCCATCGTCCGATCTGGGAGACCCGGACCTAGGGTTTCCCCGGAGCGGCACGAGTGAGAAACCGCAGGCTGCGTCGACGATGCCTTCAAGAAGGTTGTGGCGCGACACGTCGCCATCGTCCGCCAACCGAGGTCGGAACACGGTTTTCACCGGCAGCCGCGCATCCCCAACTCGCCGAGTGTAGTGCCAAGACGGGCAAAGATGACGCCTTCGATAAGGTAACGACGTCGACCGACGCCGCCATCATCCGCCAAGACCGAGGTCGAGGCTCAGTTTTCACCGGCCGCCATGACACCCCGGACTAGATCACCATCGCCGGAAACCTGTGTGAGATCCCATGATCCCCCACACGGGACTACCAGCCTGGCCGACCACCTCCGACGAAGAAGAAGGCCGCCTCCTCCATCGAACCCGAGGTTGCTGCCCCGGGCGTCCTCGAACCGCGGGAGAAACCCAAGGTCACCACCCCGCACCGGCGAGAAGCGGAGGGGAGGCCGCAACACTCTGGCCACCGCCGCCCCTTCTTCCTCCGACCGCCGCCGCCCCGCCATCACACGGGATGGAGGAGGTCTACCGCCGCCTCCGTCGAGGGGATGACCCAGCCGCCGTCCCATCCGCGTCAAGAGGGAAAGCCCCCGCCGCCGCCACGCCCCGAGGTCTTTGCCCCGGCGGCGCTGCCGGCGGCGGCGGCGGGAGGAGGAGGATTGGGGTTGGGGGAGGCTAGGGTTGGGAGGGGAGGGGTTGGACGGGATATTAAAAACGCACTGCCGGCTAAGCTCATACGTGGTCAAAGATATTTTTTTTAGTAGTTGGAAAAAAATTACTATCGCTGGGTTGAAGGTTAGTGCTCATAAATTCAGTTCTTATAAACATGGTACTGTATATGATCTTCTTCTTCCAATTACCTAGAGGAGTCTTGAATAGATTGGATTATTTCCGATCAAGATTCTTCTGGTAGGGAGATAGTGAAAAGAAGAAATACCGATTGACAAAATGGAGTATTATTTGTTGTCCGAGAGATCAAGGTGGGCTTGGTGTCCACGATATCAAGGTTAAGAACAGAGCCTTGCTTGGGAAATGGCTGGCTAGGTTGTTAACTGAGAAAGTATGTCGGCTCAAAAGCGATTTCTCAAATTGTATGAAAATCATTGTATGGAAATATGGTGATTCTCATTTTTAGGCTGATATTATGGCTACCAAAAGCACTTTTTCCAATATGTTCTTTTATCAGGGATGGGTCAGAGATAAAATTCTGGGAGGATAAATGATTGGGAGCAATCACCCTCCAAGAACAATATCCAGCTTTGTATAATATTGTACGGTATAAAGGTGATGCATTAGCAAAGGTAATGGAAACTTCCCCACCGACTATGACGTTCAGACGCGATCTCATTGGACCCCGGTTGGCATCATGGAATGAACAACTTCAGCGGCTCACATCAGTCCAGCTGATGCAGGGGCCCACTAAATTTTATTGGGGTGTTACCAAGAATGGTGTTTTCACGGTAAATTCAATGTACAAAACTTTAATTGAACCCATTCAACTAGTACTAAATAATAAAACATTTGGAAGATGAAGATATCTTTGAAAACTAAGGTTTTTTTTGCTTGGTATCTTAGGTGTGGTGTTATTCTTACTAAAGATAACATTGCTAAATGCAACTGGCATGGACGTTTGAAGTGTGTTCTTTGTCACGAAAACGAGACAATAAAACACCTATTTTTCCATTTCCGGTTTGCTAGGTCTATATGGTCAATCATTCAGATAGGTTCTACCTTATATCCGCCATGAAGCATTACAAATATATTTAGAAATCGGCTAAATGGAGTGGATTTCAGGTTTAATTTACCTATCAGGGTGGGACTGATTGCCGTTTTATAGTCGCTTTGGCTATGTAGGAATGACAAGATTTTTAATAACAAAGATTATTCTCTTATGTAGGTCATCTACCGGTGTACAGCTTTACTCCGTTCATGGTCGTCGCTTCATCGTACGGCGGATCGAGACCTCTTGACGGAGGTGTCTACAGGGTTGGAGGATGCGGCGAAGGAGTTTATTACCCAACTTGGATGATTGCATAACCGTAGGATTGTTGCATCCCATGTCTAATTTATCTTCAACAGTTTATCGCTACGTTGTGTTGGCTTTCTTCGTTGTTTTAGTCCACTTTGAACCTTTTGAACGGTTGTGTGTATCCTAGGTATGCAGAGGCTAGGTGTAACATTTAAAAACTATTTAAGTAATAAAGCATCTTTATTGGAAAAAATTAAAGAGGCTCAGTTTAGCACTTGTTTGCACAACATAAACGACCTTCGGTTTGGTTTTGCAACTAACTTTATGACAAGGATGACACAGAACACTAACCATCTTGTCCTCACCACCACATTGGTATGTTCAAGGGCCATATCGCCTAATCCTACCGGAAGCAATCAAAAGTAACCTCAACCGGCCTGGTGTCACCCCAGGCGAGAGCAGAAAGGATGCCTCCCTAGGGACGTCATCTGCTTTTAGAAATCTATTTTAGTTTTTCTTCGTTTCAATGACGATGATGGAAAGTTTTCTAATCTTTTTGAAACATATGCTTCTCCTAGATTGCAACCAAAACAACATTAATTTCACATCCGTTTCAGTTATGCAGAATGGAATATATGCCATGACATCCATTCCGACGTTTTCTCGATTCATCGTTCTTAAAATCATGTAAACCAAGGAGGACTTATACATACTTCATATCAAGCCGAAGGAGTAAACGATATACCATACACTACAATCATAGATTGCGTTCTCATGTAATGTCTGTCGCCAGCGGTTATATTTTAAAACCAAGTACGAAGCACACATCTATTATGAGTTGACTGTAGAAACGAGAGTGAAAGATAGGCATATTTGATATAGACGAACCAACAAACAAGCAATTCCAAATATACGAGGGTAATCTTTTACACTCTGGAACTCTCCATTTAGGTACGGCTATGACAGATAATCATGTACTCTACATGTTTTGATTTCCTTGCACCAAAGATGAGCAAGTCTACACCCTATAAAATATATCAAAAAAACTGTAAGATGGTAGGTTTAGAGATTTTTGCCAAGATATTTAAGAATATCAAAATAGATCTTAACACATACATATACGCTCTAAATACATTTGAGTGCTAGAAATAGTTTATGGACACTTGTTGTTTTGACTTACTCCCTCCGATTCATATTCTTGGTACATTCATACTAGTATCAATAATATGTATCGGAGGAAGTATGATATTTTTCTTCGGTCCTTTTTAGGAGGCAATATATCAAGAAGGAAACCAACTCAAGCAAGTTTCACTGCAAAATGTTATTTAAATTTAGAAAGCATATTTCCAGTGACATGTGTTGATTTGTGTAACATTTATAATGTGTCTTGATGCTTTGTTTAATTTTATGAGGTCGTATTTGTTCGATTCAATAAAAATTGTAGTAGTTAACATAGTGTGTTTACATAAAAAAGTTATAAACAAGTAATAAAGTTTAGTATAAATAGTTAACATAGGTAACTCTTTGAGGTCATTTGAGTAAGACGAGCGGGGAAGCCGGCCCATCATCTTTACCGCCGGCCTGATGGGGTTTGTAGCATAGAAAACAAAAAATTCCTACCGCAAGACGAATAAATCCAAGATCTAATCTATGGAACACCCAAGAACTAATCTACAAG
>NC_061511.1:260393536-260407480 GCF_022539505.1 Lolium rigidum
TTGATCATGAAAATCGCCCTTACTTCAGACAAGACGAACATGCATAGCAACTCACATGATATTCAACAAAGGTAAAAGAGTTGATGGCGTCCCCAGAAACATGGTTACCGCGCAACAAGCAACTTATTAAGAAATAAGATACATAAGTACATATTCTTCACCACAATAGTTTTTAAGGCTATTTTTCCCATGAGCTATGTATTGCAAAGACAAAGAATAGAATTTTTAAAGGTAGCACTCAAGTAATGTACTTTGGAATGGCAGAGAAATACCATGTGGTAGGTAGGTATGGTGGACACAAATGGCATAGTTTTTGGCTCAAGGATTTGGATGCACGAGAAGAATTCCTCTCAATACAAGGCTAGGCTAGCAAGGTTGTTTGAAGCAAACTCAAGTGTAAAAGGTGCAGCAAAGCTCACATATGAACATATTGTAGGTATTATAAGACTTTACATTGTCTCCTTGTTGTTCAAACACCTCAACTAGAAAATATCTAGACTCTAGAGATCAATCATGCAAACCAAATTTTAAGAAGCTCTATGTAGTTCTTCATTAATGGGTACAAGGTACATGATGCAAGATCTTAAACATGATCTATATGAGCACAATAATTGCCAAGTATCACATTATTCAAGACATTATACCATTTACCACATGCGGCATTTTCCGTTTCCAACCATATAGCAATGAATGAAGTAGTTCAACTTTCGCAATGAACATTAAAATAGAGCTAAGAACATATGTGTTCATACGAAACAGCGGAGCGTGTCTCTCTCCCAAACAAAGAATGCTAGGATCCGATTTTATTCAAACGAAAACAAAAACAAACAGACGCTCCAAGTAAAGCACATAAGATGTGACGGAATAAAAATATAGTTTCACTAGAGGTGACATGATAAGTTGTCAATGAAGAAGGGATGCCTTGGGCATCCCCAAGCTTAGACGCTTGGGTCTTCTTAAAATATGCAGGGATGAACCACGGGGGCATCCCCAAGCTTAGACTTTTCACTCTTCTTGATCATATTGTATCATCCTCCTCTCTTGACCCTTGAAAACTTCCTCCACACCAAACTCAAAACAAACTCATTAGAGGGTCAGTGCATAATACATATATTCAGAGGTGACATAATCAATCTTAACACTTCTGGACATTGCACAAAGCTACTGAAATTTAATGGAACAAAGAAATCCATCAAACATAGCAAAACAGGCAATGCGAAATAAAAGGCAGAATCTGTCAAAACAGAACAGTCCGTAAAGACGAATTTTTTAGAGGCACCAGACTTGCTCAGATGAAAATGCCCAAATTGAATGAAAGTTGCGTACATATCTGAGTATCACTCACGTAAATTGGTAGATTTTTTTAAATTTTCTACAGACGGGGCGGTTCAATTTCGTGACAGCAAGAAATCTGTTTCTGCGCAGTAATCCAAATCTAGTATTGACTTTACTATGAAAGACTTTACTTGGCACAAAAATGCAATAAAATAAAGATAAGGAGAGGTTGGTACAGTAGTAACAACTTCCAAGACTCAACAAAACAGTAGCAAAATAAAAACATGGGTTATCTCCCAAGAAGTGCTTTCTTTATAGCCATTAAGATGGGCTCAGTAAATTTAATGATGCACTCGCATAAGGATGAGAGTTGAAGCAAAGAGAGCATCAAAAAGCAAGTATGAAACAAATTTAAGCCTAACCCACTTCCTATGAAAAGGAATCTTGTAAATAAACAAGTCAATGAAGAACAAAGTGAATAGCATAGGAAGACAAAACAAGTGTAACTTCAAAAATTTCAGCATATAGAGAGGTGTTTTAGTAACATGAAAATTTCTACAACCATATTTTCCTCTCTCATAATAATTTCCAGTAGCATCATGAACAAACTCAACAATATAACTATCACATAAAGCATTCTTATCATGAGTCTCATGCATAAAATAATTACTACTCCCAACATAAGCATAGTTCTTATTAATTGTAGTGGGAGCAAATTCAACAAAGTAGCTATCATTATTATTCTCATCACCATAATCATCAAATGTAGGAGGCATAGTATAATCATAATAAACTTTATCCTCAATAGTAGGTGGCACCAAAATACCACTATCATCATAAATGGGAGGAAAAGTGTTATCAAAGTAAATTCTCTCCTCCATGCTTGGGGGACTAAAAATATCATGCTCATCAAAACCAGCTTCCCCAAGCTTAAATTCTTCCATAGCATTAGCAATAATAGTGTTCAAAGAGTTCATGCTAATAACATTGCTACAACTATTTTGCAAACAAAGTTCCATGGGTTTTTTAATTTTCTCTTCAAACACCTCATGTCCTAACTCAAGATAAATACTATAAAGATCTCTAATATTTTTGTTGTTTTCCATTAAGCCTAACTAGTGAAATCACACAACTTAGTGTTCTCAGGAGTATTCATTTTAGCAGTAGTAAATAAAGCAAACTAAGTAAAGTAAATGCAAGTAACTAATTTTTTTCTGTTTTTGATATGGAGAACAAGACAGTAAATAAAGTAAAACTAGCAACTAACTTTTTTGTGTTTTTGATATAAGAGCAAACAAAGTAGTAAATAAAATAAAACAAAGCAAGACAAAAACAAAGTAAAGAGATTGGATGTGGGAGACTCCCCTTGCAGCGTGTCTTGATCTCCCCGGCAACGGCGCCGGAAATTTACTTGCTGCGTGTAGTTGACACGTCCGTTGGGAAGCCCAAGAGGAAGGTGTGATGCGCACAACAGTAAGTTTCCCTCAGTAAGAAACCAAGGTTATCGAACCAGTAGGAGTCAAGGAGCACCTGAAGGTTGTTGGTGGCGGAGTGTAGTGCGGCGCAACACCAGGGATTCCGGCGCCAACGTGGAACCTGCACAACACAATCAAAGTACTTTGCCCCAACGTAACAGTGAGGTTGTCAATCTCACCGGCTTGCTGTAAACAAAGGATTAGATGTATAGTGTGGATGATGATGATTGTTTGCGAAGAACATTAAAGAACAATTACAGTAGATTGTATTTCAGATGTAAAGAATGGAACCGGGGTCCACAGTTCACTAGTGGTGTCTCTCCCATATGATAAACAGATGTTGGGTGAACAAATTACAGTTGGGCAATTGACAAATAAAGAAGGCATAACAATGCACATACATATATCATGATGAGTACTATGAGATTTAATCAGGGCATTACGACAAAGTACATAGACCGCTATCCAACATGCATCTATGACTAAAAAGTCCACCTTCAGGTTATCATCCGAACCCCCCCGAGTATTAAGTTGCAAACAACAGACAATTGCATTAAGTATGGTGCGTAATGTAATCAACACAAATATCCTTAGACAAAGCATCGATGTTTTATCCCTAGTGGCAACAGACACATCCACAACCTTAGAACTTTCATCACATCTGTCCCAGATTTAATGGAGGCATGAACCCACTATCGAGCATAAATACTCCCTCTTGGAGTCACAAGTATCAACTTGGCCGAGCCTCTACTAGCAACGGAGAGCATGCAAGAACATAAATAACATATATGATAGATTGATAATCAACTTGACATAGTATTCAATATTCATCGGATCCCAACAAACACAACATGTAGCATTTCAAATAGATGATCTTGATCATGATAGGCAGCTCACAAGATCTAACATGATAGCACAATGAGGAGAAGATAACCATCTAGCTACTGCTATGGACCCATAGTCCAAGGTGGACTACTCACACATCGATCCGGAGGCGATCATGGCGATGAAGAGACCTCCGGGAGATGATTCCCCTCTCCGGCAGGGTGCCGGAGGCGATCTACTGAATCCCCCGAGATGGGATTGGCGGCGGCGGCGTCTCAGTAAGGTTTTCCGTATCGTGGCTCTCGGTACTGGGGTATTCGCGATGAAGGCTTTAAGTAGGCGGAAGGGCAGGTCGGGGGCGTCACGAGGGGCCCACACAACAGGGCCGCGTGGCCAGGGCCTGGGCCGCGCCGCCCTGGCGTGTCGCCGCCTCGTGGCCCCACTTCGTTTCCTCTTCGGACTTCTGGAAGCTTCGTGGAAAAATAGGACCCTGGGCGTTGATTTCGTCCAATTCCGAGAATATTTCCTTACTAGGATTTCGAAACCAAAAACAGCAGAAAACAACAAGCTGGCTCTTCGGCATCTCGTCAATAGGTTAGTGCCGGAAAATGCATAATAATGACATATAATGTGTATAAAACATGTGAGTATCATCATAAAAGTAGCATGGAACATAAGAAATTATAGATACGTTTGGGACGTATCATGTCACACTAAGGTTCACGAACTATGCAGACATGATCGACACACCTCTCTGACCAATAACCAATAGCGGGACCTGGAGATCCATAATGGTTCCTACATATTCAACGATGACTTCGTGATCGAAAGAACCATAAACATACAATACCGATTCCCTTTATCGCGCGATACTTTACTTATCCGAGATTCGATCATCGATATCTCCATACCTAGTTCAACCTCATTATTGATAAGTACTCTTTACTCATACCGTGATATGACATCCCTTGTGACCTAGTTATATGCTTGCAAGCTAATTGGATGTCATTCTACCGAGAGGGCCCAGAGTATATCTATCCGTCATTTGGATGGACAAATCCCACTCTTGATCAATGTGCTTCAACTCATACTTTCAGAATACCCAATGCCATCTTTATAACCACCCAATTATGAAGTGGTGTTTGATGTCATCAAAGCATCCCTCCAGTGTTGGTGATTAACATGATCTCATGGTCGAAGGATTAGGTTATTATGTATTTGAAAGCTTATAGCAAAACGAACTTAATGACTTGATCTTATGCTATGCTTACTATGGATGTGTGTCCTTCACATTATTCTCCTAATGATATGATACTGTTATTACTAACATCCAATGTTCATGATCAGAAAACCATGATCATATATTAATCAATAAGCTAGTTAAACGAGAGGCTTACTAGGGACTCTGGTTTGTTTACAAAACACACATGTATTAATGTTTCCACTAAGTACAACTATAGCATGAGATATAAACATTTATCATGAACATTAATATATAACAATAACCACTTTATTATTGCCTCCCGGGCATATCTCCAACAAAAACTGGGCGAAAAACTGCAACAACAGAGACAAATCCACACAAAGAACACACCCGCAAACACCATATGCAAGCATAACAGAGACCCAAACAACAGGGCCACACCCACTCTATCCAACACAAGAACGTCGCAAGGAAGACGCACTAAAAGGACATGACAACCCAAAAAGAGTCCAACCATCAACTAGTTGCTGAAGTTTTCCTTACTATGAGTCTCTTCCTTTTTTGCTCCTAATAGATACCTTCCTCAGAGACTTCTCCACCTTCATGATCATGTCCCCCGAGGCCTTCCCCGCCAAGACGCAGGCAACATCCTTGCCATATCAAGGGCTAGCCGCCTCTAAACTGGCGAGAAAGACACAAAGCTCTTTTTCAAAAAGAGCCTTAGAGCTAGGCGCCAACACTACTCTAGAGTTCAAAGAGGCGAGGGACTCACAAGACTCCGACTGTGGTGGCGAGGGCGTCGTGGCCATCGCTAAGGCCTCAAAAGATACCAACACCAATGGAAGCACCACAAAAGAATCCTCATAGAACTGATGTAGCTCCAGCGTGATCTGTACACCGGTGCCAAGATCCCGTCAATGCCCTCGCTCTCAGAGGCAACATACACAACATGCTGTGGCGACTGATAGGGGCTGCCACGAGGAGGGAAACGCATATTGAAAGCTCGGATTCATTTCATTTGTACAAATAACACCTAGAAACCTAACAAAATCTTACAAATTTTTTAAAGTAATTTTTTTACTTTTTGTGTCTTATCTATTGGAAGCCGTTTTAAATTTTGTAAAGCGGTACGTCGATAAAACTACATGGTTTTCTACATACGGAAGCATGACTTTCATGAAATGTTTTGAGAGCAAACTACCTACCTTGGTTTTGTGGAAGATAAAACAAAGTTTACAAAATCCTTTCTGTCAACAAAATTCCCAAAATGCTAAAAATCAACTTGCTAAGATATCCTGGAGAAGTGGGCTACAAGTATATGGATAACCTGGAGACTTTTAGGCTAAACCTGTGCCAGAACCCAACCATTAGGGTTATGACCAGAGGATTTTTGGACTTTGCGGAAGGGAATGGATATCAAGTCTCCCATCTAGCCACCATTGGTGAAGTGATGAAAAATTCAGGTTAGCCTCCACTAAAAAAAGAAAGAAAACCATTAGATAATTTAATAAGAGAAAGATGAAGAAAAAATATATTAAAATCAAGCAAGCAACACATGTTCTCCATATGGTTGTGAAGATAGATCCACTGAAAGTTGTGATTCCACCATCTTAATAGTTATAATTTATAACTCTTTTGCCTCAAATCTTAGCGTTTCATCCAAGACCTTGTTTCTAAGTTCCACCAACAATGTGCGCCAAGTTATGATATACTTAATTGCATGTTTCCTTTATGTTGTATATCTCTTCTTTGGTCTATTCTTCCTTGCAACATTCGGTTCATCACATCTGTAGGTAAGAAGTAAAATTCAACTAGACCACTCTGACAGATTAGTCCATATGTTATATCTTCATTTATGTGGTTTCTCTAGATCCATATTTTCATTTAGGGCTCATTTGGTTGCAGCCCATCTTGGGGAGTTCACCACGTTTTCCTCGACTTACCATTCCCAGGAAATTGCCCCATTTTAGCCCACATGGCCATTTGGATGCCTGTGAGACGGCCTTTCCACATCCATTCCGCGTTCCTTGTTAGGAGATGATACGTCTCCGACGTATCGATAATTTCTTATGTTCCATGCCACATTATTGATGATATCTACATGTTTTATACACATTATATGTCGTATTTATGCATTTTCCGGAACTAACCTATTGACGAGATGCTGAAGGGCCGGTTCGTTTTCGCTGTTTTTGGTTCCAGAAATCCTAGTAAGGAAATATTCTCGGAATCGGACGAAATCAAGGCCCAGCATCCTATTTTTCCACGAAGCTTCCAGAACACCCGAGAGTCACCAGAGGGGGGCCATTGGGCCCCCAGATGACAGGGCGGCGCGGCCTAGGGGGGGGCCCTAGTGTGTCACCGCCTCATCACCCCTCCGACTCCACATCTTCGCCTATAAAAAGGTCCCTGACCTAAAACTTCGAGACGAAAAAGCCACGGTACGAGAAACCTTCCAGAGCTGCCGCCATCGCGAAGCCAAGATCTGGGGGACAGGAGTCTCTGTTCCGGCACGCCGCCGGGACGGGGAAGTGCCCCGGAAGGCTCCTCCATCGACACCACCGCCATCTTCATCAATGCTGCTGTCTCCCATGAGGAGGGAGTAGTTCTCCATCGAGGCTCGGGGCTGTACCGGTAGCTATGTGGTTAATCTCTCTCCTATGTGCTTCAATACAATAATCTCATGAGCTGCCTTACATGATTGAGATTCATATGATGATGCTTGTAATCTAGATGTCATTGTGCTAGTCAAGTGGATTTTACTTATGTGATCTCCGGAGACCCCTTGTCCCACGTGTGTAAAGGTGACAGTGTGTGCACCGTGTGGGTCTCTTAGGCTATATTTCACAGAATACTTATTCACTGTTATGAATGGCATAGTTAAGTGCTTATTTATATCTCTTTATGATTGCAATGTGTTTTGTATCACAATATATCTGTGTGCTACTCTAGTGATGTTATTAAAGTAGTTTATTCCTCCCGCACGGTGTAATGGTGACAGAGTGTGTGCATCGTGTAGTACTTGGCGTAGGCTATGATTGTGATCTCTTGTAGATTATGAAGTTAACTATTGCTATGATAGTATTGATGTGATCTATTCCTCCTTTCGTAGTGTGAAGGTGACGGTGTGCATGCTATGTTAGTACTTGGTTTGGTTATGTTGATCTCGTCATGCACTCTAAGGTTATTTAAATATGAACATTGAATATTGTGGAGCTTGTTAACTCCGGCATTGAGGGTTCGTGTAATCCTACACGAGTTAGTGGTGTTCATCATCCAACAAGAGGGTGTAGAGTCTAGCATCTATCTATTTATTCCGTTATGTGATCAATGTTGAGAGTGTCCACTAGTGAAAGTATGATCCCTAGGCCTTGTTCCTAAATATCGCTATCGCTGTTTGTTTACTTGTTTTACTCGCATCTATACTTCCTGCAATATTACTACCATCAACCGCACGCCAGACAAGCACTTTTCTCGCTGCCGTTGCTATCTGCTCGCATTTATTCATACCACCTGTATTTCACTATCTCTTCGCCGAACTAGTGCACCTATTAGGTGTGTTGGGGACACAAGAGACTTCTTGCTTTGTGGTTGCAGGGTTGCATGAGAGGGATATCTTTGACCTCTTCCTCCCCGAGTTCGATAAACCTTGGGTGATCCACTTAAGGGAAACTTGCTCGCTGTTCTACAAACCTCTGCTCTTGGAGGCCCAACAACTGTCTACAAGAATAGAAGCACCCGTAGACATCAAGCACTTTTCACGGCGCCGTTGCCGGGGAGGAAAGGTAAAAGGCTCTCATACTCCGGTCCCAGGTAAGAGTACTTTTCTGGCGCCATTGTGTGAGTGCTCAAAGCTATTTCCTTTAGATCCTGCAATTGCATCTTTTTGTTTCTTGTTTACACTAGTTTGGCATAATGGACAACAATGAGCTTCTTATTCTATTTCCTGATTTAAGACATGGATGGTTTGATGCGAAAATTTAAAAACCTATGGAACATATTAGTATGAACGCTTTGAACACCAT
Organism: Lolium rigidum; assembly: GCF_022539505.1. NCBI lineage: Eukaryota > Viridiplantae > Streptophyta > Magnoliopsida > Poales > Poaceae > Lolium > Lolium rigidum. The sequence goes on from NC_061511.1 coordinate 260,402,341, forward strand.
TGTTGCTAATGATATGGAAAATTCTAAGCTTGGGGAAGCTGGCTTTGATGAGCATGATATTTTTAGTCCCCCAAGCATTGAGGAGAAAATTTACTTTGATAATACTTTGCCTCCTATTTATGATGATTATAGTGATATTGGTCTTTTAGTACCGCCTGTTATGGAGGATAAATTTGATTATGATTACAATATGCCTCCTATATTTGATGATGAGAATAATAATGATAGCTACTTTGTTGAATTTGCTCCCACTATTACTAATAAAATTGATTATGCTTATGTGGAGAGTAATAATTTTATGCATGAGACTCATGATAAGAATGTTTCATTTGACAGTTATATTGTTGAGTTTGCTCATGATGCTACTGAAAGTTATTATGAGAGAGGAAAATATGGTTGTAGAAATTTTCATGTTACTAAAATGCCTCTCTATGTGCTGAAATTTTTGAAGCTACACTTGTTTTATCTTCCTATGCTTGTCACTTTGCTCTTCATGAACTTGTTTATTTACAAGATTCCTATGCATAGGAAGCATGTTAGACTTAAATGTGTTTTGAATTTGCCTCTTGATGCTCTCTTTTGCTTCAAATACTATTTCTTGCGAGTGCATCATTAAAACTGCTCGAGCCCATCTTAATGGCTATAAAGAAAGAACTTCTTGGGAGATAACCCATGTGTTTATTTTGCTACAGTACTTTTATTTTGTATTTGAGTCTTGGAAGTTGTTAATACTGTAGCAAACTCTCCTTATCTTATTTTATTGCATTGTTGTGCCAAGTAAAGTCTTTGATAGTAAGGTTCATACTAGATTTGGATTACTGCGCAGAAACAGATTTCTTGCTGTCACGAATCTGGGCCTAATTCTCTATAGGTAACTCAGAAAATTATGCCAATTTACGTGAGTGATTCTCAGATATGTACGCAACTTTCATTAAATTTGAGCATTTTCATCTGAGCAAGTCTGGTGCCTCAATAAAATTCGTCTTTACGGACTGCTCTGTTTTGACAGATTCTGCCTTTTATTTCGCATTGCCTCTTTTGCTGTGTTGGATGGATTTCTTTGTTCCATTACCTTCCAGTAGCTTTGGGCAATGTCCATAAGTGTTAAGAATGATTGTGTCACCTCTGAACATGTGAATTTTTGATTATGCACTAACACTCTAATGAGTTGTTTCGAGTTTGGTGTGGAGGAAGTTTTCAAGGGTCAAGAGAGGAGGATGATATACTACGATCAAGAAGAGTGAAAAGTCTAAGCTTGGGGATGCCCCGTGGTTCATCCCTGCATATTTCAAGAAGACTCAAGCGTCTAAGCTTGGGGATTCCCAAGGCATCCCCTTCTTCATCGACAAATTATCAGGTTTCTTCTCTTGAAACTATATTTTTATTCGGTCACATCTTATGTACTTTACTTGGAGCATTCGTGTGCTTTTATTTTCGTTTGTTATTTTCATTCTCCGAATAAATACATGCTTGTGTGGGAGAGAGACACGCTCCGCTGGTTCGTATGAACACATGTGTTCTTAGCTTTTAATGTTCATGGCGAAGGTTGAAACTCGCTTCGTTCATTGTTATATGGTTGGAAACGGAAAATGCTACATGTAGTAATTGGTAAAATGTCTTGGATAATTTGATACTTGGCAATTGTTGTGCTCATGTTTAAGCTCTTGCATCATATACTTTGCACCTATTAATGAAGAAATACATAGAGCTTGCTAAAATTTGGTTTGCATATTTGGTCTCTCTAAAGTCTAGATAATTTCTAGTATTGAGTTTGAACAACAAGGAAGACGGTGTAGAGTCTTATAATGTTTACAATATGTCTTTTATATGAGTTTTGCTGCACCGGTTCATCCTTGTGTTTGTTTCAAATAACCTTGCTAGCCTAAACCTTGTATCGAGAGGGAATACTTCTCATGCATCCAAAATCCTTGAGCCAACCACTATGCCATTTGTGTCCACCATACCTACCTACTACATGGTATTTCTCCGCCATTCCAAAGTAAATTGCTTGAGTGCTACCTTTAAAATTTCCATTCTTTACCTTTGCAATATATAGCTCATGGGACAAATAGCTTAAAAACTATTGTGATATTGAATATGTACTTATGCACTTTATCTCTTATTAAGTTGCTTGTTGTGCGATAACCATGTTTTCCGGGGACGCAATCAACTACTCTTTGTTGAATATCATGTGAGTTGCTATGCATGTCCGTCTTGTCCGAAGTAAGGGAGATCTACCACTTTAATGGTTAGAGCATGCATATTGTTAGAGAAGAACATTGGGCCGCTAACTAAAGCCATGAATCATGGTGGAAGTTTCAGTTTTGGACATATATCCTCAATCTCATATGAGAACACTAATTGTTGCCACATGCTCATGCATTAAAGAGGAGTCCATTATCTGTTGTCCATGTTGTCCCGGTATGGATGTCTAAGTTGAGAATAATCAAAAGCGAGAAATCCAAAATGCGAGCTTTCTCCTTAGACCTTTGTACGAGCGGCATGGAGGTACCCCTTTGTGACACTTGGTTAAAACATGTGTATTGCGATGATCCCGGTAGTCCGAGCTAATTAGGACAAGGTGCGGGCACTATTAGTATACTATGCATGAGGCTTGCAACTTGTAAGATATAATTTACATGATACATATGCTTTATTACTACCGTTGACAAAATTGTTTCATGTTTTCAAAATAAAAGCTCTAGCACAAATATAGCAAGCGATGCTTTCCTCTTTGAAGGACCATTCTTTTACCTTTTATGTTGAGTCAGTTCACCTATCTCTCTCCACCTCAAGAAGCAAACACTTGTGTGAACTGTGCATTGATTCCTACATACTTGCATATTGCACTTGTTATATTACTTTACATTGACAATATCCATGAGATACGTGTTATAAGTTGAAAGCAACCGCTGAAACTTAATCTTCCTTTGTGTTGCTTCAATACCTTTACTTTGATTTATTGCTTTATGAGTTAACTCTTATGCAAGACTTATTGATGCTTGTCTTTAAGTACTATTCATGAAAAGTCTTTGCTTTATGATTCATTTGTTTACTCATGTCATTACCATTGATTTGATCGCTGCATTCATTACATATGCTTACAATAGTATGATCAAGGTTATGATGGCATGTCACTCCAGAAATTATCTTTGTTATCGTTTACCTGCTTCGGGACGAGCAGAACTAAGCTTGGGGATGCCGATACGTCTCCGACGTATCGATAATTTCTTATGTTCCATGCCACATTATTGATGATATCTACATGTTTTATACACATTATATGTCGTATTTATGCATTTTCGGAACTAACCTATTGACGAGATGCCGAAGGGCCAGTTCCTGTTTTCTGCTGTTTTTGGTTCCAGAAATCCTAGTAAGGAAATATTCTCGGAATCGGACGAAATCAAGGCCCAGCATCCTAATTTTCCATGAAGCTTCCAGGACACCCGAGAGTCGCCAGAGGGGGGCCACTGGGCCCCCAGATGACAGGGCGGCGCGGCCTAGGGGGGGGGGGCCCTAGTGTGTCACCGCCTCGTCGCCCCTCCGACTCCTCCTCTTCGCCTATAAAAAGGTCCCTGACCTAAAACTTCGAGACGAAAAAGCCACGGTACGAGAAACCTTCCAGAGCCGCCGCCATCGCGAAGCCAAGATCTGGGGGACAGGAGTCTCTGTTCCGGCACGCCGCCGGACGGGGAAGTGCCCCCGTGAAGGCTCCTCCATCGACACCACCGCCATCTTCATCAACGCCGATGTCTCCCATGAGGAGGGAGTAGTTCTCCATCGAGGCTCGGGGCTGTACCTGGTAGCTATGTGGTTAATCTCTCTCCTATGTGCTTCAATACAATAATCTCATGAGCTGCCTTACATGATTGAGATTCATATGATGATGCTTGTAATCTAGATGTCATTGTGCTAGTCAAGTGGATTTTACTTATGTGATCTCCGGAGACCCCTTGTCCCACGTGTGTAAAGGTGACAGTGTGTGCACCGTGTGGGTCTCTTAGGCTATATTTCACGAATACTTATTCACCGTTATGAATGGCATAGTGAAGTGCTTATTTATATCTCTTTATGATTGCAATGTGTTTTGTATCACAATATATCTGTGTGCTACTCTAGTGATGTTATTAAAGTAGTTTATTCCTCCCGCACGGTGTAATGGTGACGAGTGTGTGCATCGTGTAGTACTTGGCGTAGGCTATGATTGTGATCTCTTGTAGATTATGAAGTTAACTATTGCTATGATAGTATTGATGTGATCTATTCCTCCTTTCGTAGTGTGAAGGTGACAAGTGTGCATGCTATGTTAGTACTTGGTTTGGTTATGTTGATCTGTCATGCACTCTAAGGTTATTTAAATATGAACATTGAATATTGTGGAGCTTGTTAACTTCGGCATTGAGGGTTCGTGTAATCCTACACAGTTAGTGGTGTTCATCATCCAACAAGAGGGTGTAGAGTCTAGCATATATCTATTTATTCTGTTATGTGATCAATGTTGAGAGTGTCCACTAGTGAAAGTATGATCCCTAGGCCTTGTTCCTAAATACCGCTATCGCTGTTTGTTTACTCGTTTTGCTGCATCTATACTTCCCGCAATATTACTACCATCAACCGCACGCCAGCAAGCACTTTTCTGGTGCCGTTGCTACTGCTCGCATTTATTCATACCACCTGTATTTCACTATCTCTTCGCCGAACTAGTGCACCTATTAGGTGTGTTGGGGGCACAATAGACTTCTTGCTTTGTGGTTGCAGGGTTGCATGAGAGGGATATCTTTGACCTCTTCCTCCCTGAGTTCGATAAACCTTGGGTGATCCACTTAAGGGAAACTTGCTGCTGTTCTACAAACCTCTGCTCTTGGAGGCCCAACACTGTCTACAAGAATAGAAGCACCCGTAGACATCAGGAGACCATTCCAGGATTCGAGAGGTAGGGAAGGGAATCTGCGACTGCTCTCGCAAAAGGGGAGGTGGCATTGCTGGAAATCTTCTCTTCCTGCGGCGAACAGAGAACAACTCACAATGGAGTGAGATTCCTCCCCACCTTCGCCGGCCTCCCCTCTCTCTCCTCTCCCCACTCTCCCCTCTCTGTAGGGTCTCTCCTTTTCTTGCCCCAAGATTTGCTAGGCGGGCC
>NC_061511.1:260407580-260424705 GCF_022539505.1 Lolium rigidum
CGACAAGACATTGGATCACATCGTTCTATAACCGTGGTAGAACTTCGGATTGATTACCTTCGAGAGATTGCATTGAGGAATGCACATAGCTTCACAATGGCTACTCGAACATTTTCAGGCGGAGCCCCTCAAAGCAATCGGAAGCAATTGCGTCATAATCACGTGGCGAGTCGTGAGACTTCGGGTTTTGGAACTTTTTCTCCGCCATGTTTATTATTTCCTTTATATTGGACGAGAATCCTGACGGGACCTTCATCTGCTGCTCGAGGCATTCAAAAAAGATGACCTTCTCTTCTTTGGTCGGAGCGTAGGCGGCACGACCTTGAAACCGTTCCGGATGCCGGTCATCGGGGTCTTTCAAACTTTGCTGGTCTGCCGTGCTTCCTTTGTATCATTTGACTTCCCATACACGCCCAAGAAGCTTAGGATGTTCACGCAAATATTCTTCGTAACGTGCATCACGTCGATTGCGAGCGGACTTCTAGGACTTTCCAATATTCTAGCTCCCAGAATATAGATTTCTTCTTCCACATGGCTACGTGCCCGTCGGCTCCCTTCGGAGCTGATTGTCCGCGGGACCCTTTCCAAAGATGACTTTCAAATCCTTGACCATATCAAATACCTCGGCACCGGTGTGTTCCGCGAGCCGTGGCCAGTGATGCGCCTTGCCGTTGTAATGCTTGCCTTTCTTTCTTCTTGGATGACCTTTCGGAAGAAATCGACGATGCCCAAGGTACACGTTCTTCTTACAATTTGGCAAATGTACACTTTCGAGTCTCATGTAAGCGGTGCGTGCATGCATTGTATCCCTTATTTGACGGTCCCGAAAGGTTACTAAGAGCAGGCCAATCGTTGATGGTTACGAAAAGCAACGCTCGTAGGTCAAATTCCTCTTCTTTGTGCTCATCCCACACACGGACACCAGGTCTGCCCCACAGCTGTAAAAGCTCATCAACTAATGGCCTTAGGTACACATCGATGTCGTTGCCGGGTTGCTTCGGACCTTGGATGAGCACGGCATCATAATGAACTTCCGCTTCATGCACAACCAAGGAGGAAGGTTGTAGATGCATAGAGTCACGGGCCAGTGCTATGGCTGGAGCTCGCTCGCCAAAGGATTCATGCCATCCGTACTTAGACCAAATCTTATGTTCCTTGCGTCGGCTACAAAATCTTTGAACTCTCTGTCGATCTTTCTCCATTGCGTTCCATCTGCGGGGTGTCTCAACTCCCAGTCCGACTTATGGTCCTCTTTGTGCCATCGCAACAACTTGGCATGCTCTTTGTTCCTGAGCGAGACGTTTCAACCGTGGTATTATAGGAGCATACCACATCACCTTGGCGGGAACCCTCTTCCTGGGTTTCCGGCCCTCAACATCGTCACCGGGGTCATCGCCTACGATCTTATAACGCAATGCGGTGCATACCGGGCATTCATTCAAATTCTCGTATTCACCGCGGTAGAGGATGCGATCGTTGATGCATGCATGTATCTTCAGAACCTCTAAACCTAGAGGGCGGACAACCTTCTTTGCTTCGTACGTCTTGGCGGGCAACTCGTTATTCTTTGGAAACATATTCTTCAACATTTTCAGCAAGTTTTCAAATGCCGAGTCAGCTACACCTGCTTGTGCCTTCCATTTCAGCAAATCCGAGTGTGCAGCCCGAGCTTTTTCAGACCATCATCGCATCCGGGGTACAGGCGCCTTCCTGTGATCCTCTAACATGCGATCCAAATTCTCCCTCTCCTTTTCGGTTTCGCAACGTCTCCGTGCATCGGCAATGGTCCGACCAAGATCATCAACGGGATCCTCTTCTTCACCTTCCCCTTCACCTTCCCCTTCACCTTCGAGCATCCTCCATGAAAGTATCACCGAAATGAGAAAGATAGCTTTCATCGATGAAATCATCCCTTCTTCATCTTCTTCCATTATAACCCCTCTTTCTCCATGCTTGGTCCAACAATTATAGCTTGGCATGAAACCGTGCCGAAGCAGGTGCATGTGAACATCTCTTGAGGAAGAGTAACCCTTCCGATTCTTACACTTAACACATGGACAAATAACAAAACCCCACGCTTGTTCGCATTAGCCACTACGAGGAAATCTTTCAAACCCGTGCTTGAACTCGCCGGAGAGTCGGTTACCGTACATCCATTGCCGATTCATCTGCATTATTATAATATAAAATATATAATTAACCATCATGCATTTGTTAAACTAACTAGCTACAAACAATATAAATTAAACAATGAACTACACACACATGCATATTGTATCAATGACGACACATCAAAGGTTCAAGTTGCTAACCGCGATCGAGGAGGAAAAAATAAATGAGAAAGCTCAAGTGTGGCTCCAACACTTCATATCATGTTTGTTTCATGCTCTTGGGGCATTTCATCAAACACCTTATGTGCATAAGAGGAACCAAAAGCAAACCTAACACTCACTTGTGAAGTTTGTGAAGAGAATGGCTCCAAATGGCTAAGTGTTGGCTCCAAATGGCTGGATGGGTATATATAGGGGAGGGGCTTTAGTCCCGGTTGGCTCTGCCAATCGCGACTAAAGGCCTTCGAGCACTTTAGTCGCGGTTGGCACTGGCCAGCCGCGACTCAGCCCACGTGCACCTGGCTGGCCACCGTGCGCCCGGGCCCGGAGCCTTTGGTCGCAGTTCGCCACACGAACCGCGACTAAAGACCCCATTAGTCGCGGTTCCTTTACCTTCGCGACTTATGGGGCTTCCCGGAAGCCTGTTTTTCTACCAGTGCATGTTTCCCTTGTTTGATGTGTTAAGCATGTATGTTTAAGATATTTGATGAACAAGTTAGTGAACCAACATATCCTTTGTGCTCTAGTGATTATGTCATTCAAAATATTATTGTCTACTTGAAAACAACATTATCCTGGCTACCTTCTTATTTCAAATTTTTTTTTATTTTTCTATATACATATAATGAGCCAAGATTTAATTGGACTCAAAGGTTTTCCAAACTAAGTATTTATAAAATCTATAGGGATCTACAAGTTGGTATGATCCCACTATGTTGCAAACCCTCTTTTTACAAAACTTTTGCAAATGGTTTTCAAACACCTTTGAAAGTCTATAGTACTAGAAGGACCCTGCGCGCGTTGCTGCGCCGTTTTTGGTACTTACGTTTTCTTATTTCGTATGCATTTCACTAACAACAAACTATGCATTTCACTAACAACAAACGAGAGAGAAATGTCACATCTTATTGGCAAGGTATGAGAAAATATATTAAAATAGGGCTATCCATGAGTTTTGGATCTCAGATCTGGTCACTAAGAACGCAAACTTGACAGAGCCATACATACTTTATTACCCATTAGAACTGATTTACATAATTGATATCCAAAGTAATTAAGGAATGGTACAAACATTCTTTCACTGCTACTACAGAATCAATTTCAGACTCTGTCCATTATCTAAGAAGTATTAAAGCCTAACATATTCTTGCTTTAAAATACATATCCCGCATTATGCAAGAAGGGAAATGTGTGTACTGCTTTTAAGATGCACACAGGTCCAACTAAGTTATCTATTCAGTATGCAAGTGACTAACTAACATAACTGAGATTAAATCAAGAAAGCTGATTACAGTGACACTCAATTTATAAGACCTCTATTTTAAGAAAAATATCTTGAACACTGTAGCCATTAGGTAGTCGAAGTACAGCTTAGACATGGTATCTAACCATTCAAGACCACACACCAAAATGTTTAAGATAAGATAAAAGTAAAATAATTTGCCTCGGCCCAGTTACCAGACACCAAACTATGCCCCAATAACCTGTTGGGGAGAAATAAATTTGGAATCACAGTAAGAACAAAAGTGTCATTCTCGGCTCCTAATAGAAGAACCAGAAAAATATATACGTCCTCTGTTACCTTACCAAAGGACATCAATAACAACAACTCAGCACCAGCTTTCCTTCTTATCACCCAAAAGACCATAATTTGTCTTGTTCGTAACTTAACATGCAGAAAACATGTAACAAAAGGAATAGATTTTAGAAAGAAAAAAATTATTGGATTGTTGCCTACCAAGCATAGCGGAGAAAAAATTGTATACATAGTCTAAGTAAATTTTTAGACTACATCTGGAACGATCTTTGGGACGCAATACTTCAGTTATGCATACTTGCATAGGCACGAAAAAAATTCATAAAAGAATAGTAATTATATAAATAAAGAAGCACTCACAACATAAGTAACTCGTAATTTTCAAAGCATATAGCTTATTGACATGGCATCATTCACTACAGATAAATTTCCTAAAAGTTTTGGAGTTAGTAGATCACATAATAAATACAAAGGACCACACTATAGGTACAGTAATATCCCAAATATCAATTCTTTTGTTTATAAATGAGCATGAGGACTTCAGGAGTATATAAACTCCGATATGTTATTTAAGCAAACTGAACTTCACAGCTAGCCTATAGATACAAATTGCCTTTTTGTTATCGTTTGCCTTTTCGTTATCCAATTCCTCCTGAGCAAACCAATTTTACTAATGCCAGTGTGACTCATAATCCTAAGCATCCCAATAGAGTCATGGCTCGAGTACCTCAAACCAAATGCCAAATCAATAAGCTAACCTCTGTTTTGTACTCTTTTTCTGACAGAATGCATGTTTCTCTAGCTTGTTATCATCTTTTAAGAGGAATCTGATTATGTCAAATCGGATGCAAACGATCATTAGTTGGCAATATATCGAAAAACAAATTACAGATCTATGCAATCAAGACATACACTGCACAAAATGGAAGCTCTTACTCGACCATACTGAGAAACTCAAAATGAAGGTATAGTACTCGAAATAAATTTTAACGGGGTTTGTGTCAATTGGCCAATTTCCAACTTAATTATATACTGCAGTTACACAATTTAGTGGTGAATGGCCATTGAAAGATCACAAATAACGAAGAGACAATGTCCAAGCAAACCTAAGTAAACATGTACAAATTTAGAAAGCCAAAATTCCACATCTGCGCATAGCATTAAAACCTCCAGTAGAGCCAGTCTGAAGCTTTTCCAATGGCACACCGCTGAATACGCCAAACCTCCCCACCGACTGGGATCAAACTTGCACATGTATATAGAGTGACTCATGATTTTCCAGTTGTTTGCCATGACAAACAACCTAGGATTCAACTCACGACTACTTCAGGTCCTTCCTGCAAAAGCCATAGGCATAGTTCTTGCATGCATCAAATCAGATATGAAAATAAACCATGTCGATCTGAAGAAATAAATTTATAGAAAAGAGGAAGGATGCACTAATTCAGTTATACCCAGCAAAGCGACACAAATGTCAAAATGGATATCATAAAACCCTAGAAACTTTGTTCTTGCTCTCCTAATTACTACTTTCATGTATAGAGTTCATACTTTAGCAGAGCAAGCAATATTGTGATCCACCTTTGTATCTCACGGTTGGGCTATGGTTTTGCATCTCAATAATGCTGTCATATGCTACTGGTCCACCACCTTTGTATCTTACAATCAGGTATTGTAATTACGCATCTCGGTAATGCTGGATTAGTACTCTACTAATCCATTTCTGCATCTCACAATTGTTCATTGTAAAGATTCTAATAAAAATAAACATTGGTCATTGTAACTTAATGATTTTTTAGCAAGGGAAGAAATATCAATGATTACACTGTTAACCAAGTAAACAAGGCTACATTTGGCATTGTTTTTTTTGATAAAGATGTTTAAAAATGCTCCGTCTAAGTCATCCTAAGTAGATTGTTGTGCTATTTGGATAAGTCAATGAACCAAGAATCAATAAAGAAAAGAAAGTCAGAAACCAAATGCCATACAAACCCTAATGACAACCAAATGGTATTTTCGAATATGTTATGCACGATTGGGAGTAGACATTTGAAACTTTGCAAGTTATCTTTGGTTCAAACCCTGTTGTGAATACATGGTAAAAATCTTTCCGATTTGGTTCCAATTCTCAATTATTGGTTCCACCCATGTGAGAATAATAATAAACTAAAATGGTAATCAGCTATTACAGATTTTTTTGTCAGTTTCATGGTGCACAAAGGGCAAACATTGATGTTAAGAATCTATGTTACCTGAACAACAATGTGTTGTATTGACTTTTTATGCACTACTCCATTTGCGACATTGCCTTTTCCCTTGTTCTTCTCTTCTTCCTCGTCATCACTGTACTTGTTCTCATAATCGTTGTATTCCTCTTCTTCCTCTTCCTCCTCTTCCTCTTCCTCCTCTTCCTCCTTAATGCCATCCTCCCCCACTGGACCTACACCAGGCGCATGGGCTCTTGTTACCGCACTGTTGGGCTTCAGCCTTCATCTTAAATCTAGTCTTGCTATCACAGCCTATACATGCGTCGCACAAGCAGAAGGATGTCAGGTTGTGATTTCCCTCCGCTGGGGCTTGAAACTTGCCCATTAACAACCTACGCCTTTCGTCACTCCGTCAACTGCCTTGACTCCCTAACTGCAACTCGTATTTTCCTAGGACTCGCACCTAATGCTTTCTCGGTATCGTGTATAGCTTTGGATGCTGCAACTATGGCTGTAGCCTCGTCCATGAAGCTGACCTTCTGGGATAACCAGACTTTGTTTAAAGCAGCTAGAAGCAGCCATAAGTTCTCTGCCATGTGGAATGAGAGCCAAGGAGCATGAGGAAGTGCAGCAATTATCTTGTTGCGATGTCTGAGGTGAGTCCCAACTGAAGTTAGGCCTAGGCATACATCATATATTGTCACGAGCTTCTTAAACGTGGTCAGATACTTGTGTTAGAAGTGCATCGCCCTCCACTTCAGACATATTTTCTGCATTTAAAAATGAAAACTTAAATCCTTTTACTACAACATATAAAGTACTTCAGCCTTTTAGCACTTTATGGGCCATGGGTTAATACATATAAATGAGCTATGATTACAGTGTAGTAGATTCAAATTATCCAATGTCAGATCTAATGGATGCATAAGTTCTAGGTTTGGTGAAACTACTGGACAGGTATACTTCAAATCAAATTAGACCAAATTAATTATTCATGTGATGTTTATTTGGCACAAATAATATGAACTCACGCACAATCCATCCAAAAATAAAATATTATTCCATATATCCAACCAATATCCGTTCATGCCTATAGTAATACAAAAAAAAAACAAAGATGGGAAAGGAGAGAAGGTAGAGGTCTAGAGGAGACCATACCTCCGGTTTCTGTGACCTGGAGTCCAGGCGGATGTCGGCAACAACTAATTGTTGGACCGCTCGGTGCTTCAAAGGAGGCAGGACGCGGCGCCCCCGACCTCCATGGCGGCGATGCCGAGCTCGCCGACGACCAGGAGGTCAGGTCGCACGTGTGGGAGGGGATTGGGGGCGGAGGGGACGGGGGAGAGGAGCAGCGTGTGGCCGCCGGTCCGGAGGGACTGTGGGGGAGAGGAGGGATGAGGACGGGTGAAGTGGAGGAGGTCGGCGTGAAGACTGCAGGTGGAGGCGGTTTCGAGCGTTCCAGGTGGGTCGTGCAAGTTTTTCTTCTCCTCAAAGTCGGTTATTATTGGGTCGCTGACTGTGGGTCTCAAGTCGTGGATCAACCACAGGCCGCCGGAACCCTGGGAGCTTAGAGCTCTTCTAAGATTATGGAGGTGTTCGAGTCCCCACTATTTTCTAGAAAGATCTTGTCAAATCCTTGCTCCGCATTTAAAACCCTTCTTAAAACCTTACCCTGGCATGATCATCATTGAGCACTTGTTCAACCACTGCTTCTTGGCTTGCCTGATTTTTTTCTTTATATTGACATTGTTTGACTGGACACATGTGTGCTCACTTGCATACATGTAATGGTTGGATGTTTTCTTGTGATCATTTCATGTGCTTGGGACCTATCATTGGTATTTCTTATATGGATGTATAACATCATCCTCATATATGATTTTCAATATAATGCCCTTTGGCAACAAAGCCAGATTTCAAATGTTGAGTTTTCCTCCGAATAGACCTAAAACCCTATTTTCTTCTATAACTTACAAAACTAATCCTAGTTTAATTTAACCTTTTCAAAGTATTTTGCAAATAAAATTAGGAATGGGGCTGATATGTTATATCACCTCACTTCCATTTGAAAATAATTTTTTTAGAAACATATTTTCTTCATTCTATTTTTATTTATTTATCACAATGCATGAAAATGGTCCATATGGCATCCCTTTCCTTTTCTTGCATATTTAAATACGAGAAGAATCTACTATGCATGTATATGCAAGTAGACCTATCTTAGTTGAAATTATCATCTTGCTTTCTCCTAAAATTTCACAATTTCAATGTGGTCCTCTATTCATCAACCCCACACTACTGATCTACCTCTCACCATCTTCTCTTGACCAAATGTAGAGTATGATCTAGTGCCATCATCATCAACTTTGGCACTAATATACACTATCATCTATCTACCTAAATTCTAGACATCATCAAGCCACCAATTTAGCTAACCTTCCCTGGCACTCAACCTTGATCAACATGCATGGTTGGCATTGGCACTCCGGCTGTCCACTTGTGCTTGGCAAAAATAGGAACCGGCCATGTCTAGTCTCTTTGCATGTGACCATATGCATATCCCTCTCACGTTTCTTTATTTGGATCACCACCACTCCACCATATGATCTCTTCAGCATTGTTATGTCTTATCTCTCTCTCCCTTGGACATCCACGCCAGCCTTTCTGTATGCTACAGTGCTCATTTTGGCACTACCCCATTGGAGACATGAGCTTGGCCGAGCAAGCATTGCTGCGACCTCTCTCTCTCGTTCCCTCCCTCTCCAGCCAGTGCCAATACGATCAAGGATGAACCAGCTTAACCCCTGACACCCTCCAACCAGAATCCACGCAGCTGCACTAGCCCTTGCACGCCCGTGCACCCGCAGTCGTGGTGACCACCGCATCCAGCTCACGACGTCGTCCTGCACCCCACCCTTGTCACAGGCCAGTTCCGACCATTCAAGGCAGCAAGGCGCTACCCCACACTCTCTCCCGTGCCAGGATAGTCTGCCTACCTCCTTCTGTGCGCTACCCTGAGCGTGGCATGTCACCGTCTTTTCTTCGAGTATGTTCTGTGCATGCGAGCATCTCGCGTATCCCCGTCCGTTCCAGCAGCGCACGGACATCTGCTAGCCTCCAAATCGTTCCTGCGCGCGAAGACGCTCCAACACCGCCACCTTTGCCCAATGGCAGGCCGTGGGCGCAGGCAACCTCGCCATCGTCTCCGTACTCCATGTCCATCATGCACCATTGCCCCGCCTTTTTACTCCGAACCTGAGCCTCCTCCGCCTCTCCGTACCTCATTTCCTCTCCTCACATCTCTCTTCTTCTCTCTGATGAGCGGAGGAAAGAGTCCTGCTCCGTTTTCTTCCTCGCCGAAGATAGCCGAGCGTGAGCTCGTCGGTTTTCCACTCGCCATGGCCGTGGCCGTCGTCTCACTCTGCCATCTATCTCCGTTCCCTCATCACTGCCCTCTCTTCTTTATCAAATGCCGCCCTCTTCTCTGCATGCAGCCACCTGAGGGTCCCCGTCGTCACGTTTCTGCCCGGCCGCCGAAGTTGGGGTGGAGTTCGCCTGAGTCGCCTCCAACCTCCATTCCGTCCGCGCTGACGCCGTGCTCGTCTCCGTCCAAGGCGACGTACGGGAGGCCGTAGCTGCACTCACGCAACGCCAGCCGAGCCGTCTCTAGCTCCGCCCAGTCTCCATCCACCCCCGCTCCTTCGTCGAGCCCCATGGTGAGCCGCCGTCGCCTCCCTGTCTCTGGCTCGCGGCAGCGCCGCCGTTCCTTGCTCGTCGCGAAGCAACGCGCCCAGGGACGTTGCATCTTGATCTAACGGGTGCATGCCACCCAGCCCCTTGCATGGCCTCAGGCAACCCATCTGGGCTGGCTCAGTACGGCGCTGTGTCGCCAGGTTTATTGGCCGGCACGGACCTAACCTTTCGGCCCTCTCCCCTTTTACTTTTCTGAGAAATAAATGACATACAAATCTGTCTTAGTTTTTAAATCACCAAAAATTACTCTTACCTTCAATTGGCATGATTCAAATTCCTGCTTGTTGGTAAACAAAATCTTGATCACCTACGATTGCATGCATGGGATTTACTGCTATATTTATTTACTGATAATTATTCCTATGAAATGTTGCTGATGTGATATTTAATTGTTTGTGAGAGTTGTGTACATCTTTTTGCAGTATGGTCAATTTTGCTTGATAGAACATATCAGTAGCTTTATTTTGGTATATCTTACGCTAGCAGGAGCATCCTGGACTTTGTGTGGTTTAGAAACCTAAATTTGGCCAGTAGGTCATTTCATGATTTTTAGTTTGAAAAATAAAAAGGATTTTGCAACAAAACAAAGTTCCTCTGTTGGATATCATGATAGAGTATGTCCAGGTCAAGGGAATTATTTTTGTGACTGTTATTTTATTTCTGCGGATTTAATAACCAAAACAGGGTGCCTTTTCAGTATAAAAATTGTGGTAATTATTTTATAGCTCAGAAAAATACCAAACCAATTTTGGTGGATCACATTTTTCAATACCGTGGTATGTTTGTTTCTGGTTTGATATGCTCTGATACCTGTGTGCTTTGAAATTGGATTGCTCTAGTTTTTTGCATTGTTTAATTGTTTAAAAGTATTTGAAAACTTATTTGTGTGTGATTCCTGTGCATGTATGTTCCTCATGTTAATAGCTTCCAGTAGAGGTGCTGCATGTATTTTTGTGAGCCACAGAAAGATTTAGGCTATTTATTTGGTCCCTAAGTCATTTCTGGTTTTATAAAAATCATAACTATTATTTTATAAACCCAAATTTAGTGAATCCAATTTCTGTAGCTTTATAATGTCAAGCTTTACTCCCTGTGAATTTATCAAAATTTTGTGTGCATTATTCTGGAGTGGCTTATTAAATTGATGCTAGTGCTTATTTTACCCTAGGGAAATTGAGTTGTTTTTGTTTAAAATATTTTGTAATGAACTTCGGCATCAGACCCTTTCTGGTGGTTTCCAAGATTCATTACCTACCAGTATTAGTGCGGAATATATCTTGGTGTGAGCTAGAGCCTTTTTAACTTATAGTTGTTATGTTAAGGCCTTTTCGAGTAGCGGTAAAATCAGCCCCTTTATAAGTAAGATGACCATCTTGCCATAAGCGCTATTATTTGATGTGTGAAGTGTCTCTGATTTAGTGGTTGGTTGTTGTCTGTTGTTGTGTGTTTTGATGCTATGGCTATGTGTTGATTGTTTGCTTTTATTTTGCAACGTTAGAATGCGAACGCTACCGGAAAAATGAGAGGATCTTGGTGAGGATTTCGAAGAGGAAGGAAGAGCAAGATGATTCATGAAGATGAAGTCCTGGGACAAATAGCCAACCAAGGCAAGCCACCTCTTGATGCATATCTCATCCAAATTATCTTACTCTTGCATAATTAGCAGTTTTATAAATTGCATTATTTATTTATTTATTTATTTATTTATGTGGGTGGTTCTTGCCACCCGGAGTTTTTATTATTCCACCCTTACGGGTGCAGCCCTCGTGATACCTACTGATCCAACACTTGCTAGAGATATGGTGCTTAACACCTTATCATTCTTGTCGCCGCTTTTCAAAGAAAAGTCGGACTATAGGTTGGGAGCCCTCTTTAAAAAGGTTTGGGAAAAAGGTTTTTAAGAAAAGAAGTGTTTCGAAAACCTTGGAATGGGGTAGCCCTGCCCAAGTGTGAGTTTATGAAAAGAAAAAGGTTTTGGGAAGAAAAATTGCTGGAGGCAAGTGGAGAAAATTGTTTTCGAAAAACTTTGGTGACTGAGTACCTAACCGCACCTAGCCAGTACAACCACATTACCCTTTAGTGGGACGGGGCGTAGCGTAGTAGTTTGTCTCGCCTTAGTTTGGGTCCTGCAAGTGTAGTGGCAGTCCGACCATGGACGCTTCGACCGGGGTTCTTCCCATGAGAAGGGACACAACCCATTTGCCTGTTTAGGTACGCGGGGTACAACTTATGAGCTCCCATTGAAAGATGCCTAAGTGGTTGGATGGCATTCCGGAGGGTCGGGTGTGCTGGGGACCTTGCTACTCCTGGACAGCTCCCGGACTCTGGTGTTGGGAGGTACAACTCATTCGGCATGTCTTAGGCTAAGGCGAGCAAGCGAAAAACTACGATCGGTTATCCGAGCCTCGCGTTGTGACGCATGGCGAACCAGGGATGATCCCGGCGGATTTATCGGATCTTGTGGGGAAAGTGTACGACCTCTGCAGAGTGTAAATCTATTCGAATAGCCGTGTCCGCGGTTATGGACGTGGGAAAGGCTGTTGCTTGGCATTGAAGGAGTTTCGGTTTATAAAAGTATTTTCCAAAGGTTTTGGGAAAAGATTGCCAGTGGGACTGGTGGAAATGTACCTAGGAGGTACGGTGAAAAGTTGGAAAAGTTGTTTTGGCCATATTGAGATGGCCGGAAAGGAAAATGGGTCACCCTTACCTATTAGTCTACAAATGAAAACGTGTTTTCAAAAAGTTTTTCAACAAAGATATAGAGATGTCATACTCTCGAGAGAAACTATCTCTCACTCCTTGTAACCCTAGAATAGTGCATGTTCCTTGCTACTGCCAAATTGCATATCCTTTACTTCTCTCTAAGGTGGTTTGCGAGTACAATTCATAATGTACTCATGGCTTTGTCCTCGGCTATTTACCCGGCCGGACTTGGTGGAGATCGACAGATGAAGAAGGAGTTGACGACGTCTATGCGAGCTAGGAACGTCTTCCCAGTCAGTTGCCTGTAGGGTTATGGCATGACTTGGGCCATGCGAACGCTTTCGTCTGAAGTATTTCCGCTGTGTGATTGTTGATCTCCTACCCTTGCGGCTCTTATGTAAGTATTGGACATATGACCTATTGTAATCTTTTTATTCGGTACTGTAATGGATGATGTATTTGATACCAGTTCGGTTATGCTTTCACGACACACTGATCATGGGATCGTGAATGTGTATGCATAACGGGTGTTTCGGACAGCTAGTCCGGGGCCCCACACTCTGTCCCACCGAAAGTGTCTGAGATTTGTCCAAATTCAGATGTATCTAGACAGTGAAAGCATATAGATAGATTCAAATTTTGACAAATATATATCATCTTAAGTTTAAGTCCTGTGTTGTAGTTAATTCCCTTTGTCTTAAGTGATCTATTAGAGAGCTTCCCTGTGACCACCCGAAGGGTAAGAAATGTTTAACTCTATAAGTGGATTGCCTAGACCTTTCCATCGGTTCGGACTTTTGGTTGCGTTGGCTAGTCGATGAAGCTTGACATGGTGTCAGAGCCAGGGTCTCGAGTTCGAGTCCTGGCTTTCGCAATTTATCCTAAAATTGCCGCCCTTGCGATCAGTTCGGACTTTTGGTTGTGTTGGTAGTGCATTAAGCTTGACAAGAAAGAAATGCCTTTTTATAGCTAACCCCAAGTCTGGTAACATTTGCAAAATAGGTATCAGATGCAGCTATCCATTCAGTAGAAGAATTTGCATTTCAGAGTTGAAGGTTCATAATCTCTTCTCTACTATTAATAGTTAAGGGTACACAGGGTATTTGTTTACCTCATTTTCGCGTTCTAAAAAAGGTACGCCATATGGTTGTGCTAAGTTAAACTGATTTAAGTCTGTTCAAGTTTATCGAAAGTTATACTACCAACATCTAAAACATCAATATAGGCTCATATATTACAAAAGATATTTAGATTTTCTTTTCTCGAACACATGCCTAGTCGTGCATCATTATATATTAGAGCATACTGGGGTGTAGCAAGGCGACGAAAAGCGAGAAAGCAAAAAGAAAGAACTATACGGGGGACTACGGGCGGCTAACTTTGCTAGGCCTGCGGGTGCTAAATCTTATATATATATGAGGTTGTAGATATTAGTCGTAAACTTACTCAAACTTAAATAACACTTGATTAGGAAAAAGATAACCTGAGTTATTTTGAATGAGGGGACGTCACAATCACTAATCAAAGATAATTGTGGGAAACTGAAATCTATTCAAGAAAATGGGAGAAATAATGTATCAAACACAAAATTAATTATACCATTTTGCAGATTGTTCACCGATATAAACAAAGAACTGTTTGATCTGCATGTAGGTACATCCAATCAACGCTTTTTCCCGATCTCTAGAAAATATAAGCTACGCATGTAATTACAAACGATTTTCTTCTATTTTTCTGTTTCTATGTTAACATTTGAGATACTTGTTAATTACATCCATATTCTGCGGTTGCATAGAGTTACTAATTCAGGAATGCATTCACATACGGAGTATACTATGTTTGCTGATGACTGACTAGTACTAATTCATTGCAAGCAACGGTTCATTCATATTCGGATAAAGGATGTGATCGTTAAGTCATATACTTATGAAAGTCCTTATGCATCTCTCTGATGCAGATGGCGGAGGTCTCTCGTCCTCCTTTTGGAGGCAAAATCAATTAGTTATATATGAAACAATGGGTGTAAAAGGTTATCAAAAAGGGTGCCTTCATAGTGCTACGTTATCTTTTGAGATACTGGTTAATTACATCCATATTCTGCATTGGCGTAGAGTTACTAATTCAGGAATGCAATCACATACTGAGCATACTATGTTTGTTGGTGGCTAATTAGTACTACTAATTCATTGCAAGCAACGGTTCATTCATATTCAGCAAAAGGGGGTGTGATCATTAAGTCATTTAAGAAAGGTAAAATATAAACAAGGTAGTTCATTAATAACTTCATTGGTTAAGGCAGTGTATCATGCAATGCAAAAGGACTGAAAAAATACCATTTGCGGTGTCCCAGAAGTACGTGGAGCCGTCAGTTTCGTCCACCGCAAAAACGTGGCCACCGAGTTCAATGGCATCACAGTAATTTGGATAATCAGGTGCAGGTGTAAGGGCCTCCAGCATGGGCATTCTCCAGTCGCCACCCCCTTCAAGGTAGAAAATCGTTTTGTCGAACAAGGCGATGAGCTTGTAATCTGCGTACCTCCCACCTTTTGTGGGCACTTGGCAGATTACAATCTTCAACAAATCAATTGCTTGGACCCCGAGTTAAAAGAGTATGCGAGTTGATATGAAAAACTACTATGATCGATCTTCGAAGCGGTAGGGATGGAAGGGGGATATGTCGCTCGGTGTAGACGTTCACGAGGCACCACTGGTACCCATGATGATCGGCGGCGGCGATCCAGTCGCCGTTCGCGCCAAGCCATTTTCTGTCGTGCATGAACGAGGATGGTCGAGGGGCACCAGGTCGTACACGGTATCATGCAGACGAGATGCTGTCGCCCAATCCCGGTGTTCATCGAACCAATAAGCGAGGCGGAGGCATCGGCGGGCGGGGTTCACCCCAATGGTGCATCTTACCTTCATCCTTGCTGATCCGGTCGTAGAGCTCCCTGGAACATGCGGCAAGTCGGACGGTGTAGGTAACGTCCAGATGCGCAGCGATGAGGTCGGTGTTGTCGCCGGTGAGAGCCTCCCAGTGGCCTTCCCCGCCGCCCCGGCAAAGCCTAGAATAATTCATCACGTGAAGATGGATTTAGGTGGATGGCGGATGCAACCGCGCTTGGGGATTTCGGAGGAGAGGGCGAGCGGAACGATGCGGCGTGGTGGGGATCGAGATACTGCGCGTGCGCGTGATTCTGGGAGGGTGAAGAAGAATACGATAGACATGCAAGGGGCAAAAACTAGGTAGTACTCTAGGCTGCTGCTGCGACTGGGCGCCGATTTGACTGTTGGTATACTAGCACGCCACCCATCTATAAATTTGCGACGACGTTTGGTGCAGTGATGTCTCGTCACATCAGGTTGACCAGAGAGGTTTTTTTTTACAGTTTCCATTTCGATATATTTTTCGCCAATAATCGTAGTTCTCTACATGCCAGAGACACGTACCTTAACACGTGGGCAGCATGCAACTGCGCGAGCACCAAAATGGAATGAGAGATGTTTTAGAGCGGAACTTCATTTTCAATGCCTTTCTTAGCTTGGTTTGGAAACCGGACAGAGCTTCAGTGACTTGATGCTTCCAAGATACATTGTGACTATGTGCCACCATCTACCATCCATTTGAGATCCAACGTTCCAAACTATTTCTTATTTCGAAGCTAAAAAAACTATTCTGAAAATTTTGAAAAAATCCAGTAATATGTAGATGCCTTGTTTTAAAATCTATGAAGCTTGTGATTAAATAGCTTCTTACGTACTCGAGCACTAGTTCAAACTAAATATATATTTGCTCACAAACCTATAATTCAAATCGAATGAAACTATGTGTGTATATATATAGTAATAATATTAACTTTCGCCATAACTTGGGTCCCATTTATCTTGTGAAGTTTCCCACTATGTATGATGAACTGAACCTTAGCATTAAGATGGGACCAACATGTATATGCTATTGGTGTACCCACATGCACGACAGAGGATTGAGAGATAAATTATTTTTGATTGCTAGTTGTTTGATTCTACGGGATTTTTTCCTACACCAGCTAGTTGTTTGATTGAACATATCCTATAGGAAATAATCCTATAGAAAATAAACATGAGGTCATATCTCATTGATTCATTTATTTTTTATTTTATGCTCATTTGAATATTGGTCAAATCCTAGGTTTGACCAAGATTTAAACAAGATTAAAACATCAAAATGAAAGGGTAAGCCTGGATCCTTCTTATGCACTCTAAAATGAAGCTTTTGGGTTTTTTTTAAAATGATCCTTCTTAGTCCATGTTTGAAACCCGAAACCACTTCTCTTCATGCTTGACTTCATAAGACAGAGTTTAATTAGGGTTAGGGGTATAGATACATGATTTGTCCGGTTTGAATATGTCTAGACCTTGTTTAACAACTTGAATGCTTACTATATGACATAAGAAGACTATGAACTTTGGTTTTTCATTTTTTGATTTTTTGTAATTTTCTGCCCATTTGAATCTTGGTCAAATCCTAGGTTTGAACAAGATTTAAACAAGTTTAAAACATGAAAATAAAATGGTAAGCATGGATCCTTCTTAGTCTCCCTAAAATGAAGCTTTTTTTT
>NC_061511.1:260424805-260440282 GCF_022539505.1 Lolium rigidum
GTCGTTATTTCACTACTCGCTATCGCTTATAAAACTCGTTACTACCGATAAACTCTTGCGAGCAAGTCCGTTTCCAGGTGCAGCTGAATTGACAACTCCGCTGTTAAGGCTTTCAAGTATTCTTTGTCTCCCCTTGTGTCGAATCAATAAATTGGGTAATACTTCCCTCGAAGACTGTTGCGATCCCCTATACTTGTGGGTCATCAGCATGTCATGGATGTTTGCTTGCATTGTTTTATTCATAAGTAAGTATGGCATTGTGGTATCCTCCTCTGAATAATTCATTTATATTGACTTGGCACATGCTCACGCATGCATATGACTGAACAAGAGTCAATTAAGCCTCAATGATTTACATTGCTTCGTAGTTCTTGTATCACTTTTATGCCTCTGTTAATTTATTTTGCCGCAAGCATGATTATGACGAGTCATTGCTCTCTTGATTTGTCGCTCCCTAGTCTATTGCTAGCCTACACTTGTACCGAGCGGGAACGCTGCTCGTGCCTCCAAACACATGAAAACCAAGTCATTCCAGAGTGTCCACCATAAATACCTATGCATGGCATTTCAAACCATTCCAAGTAAATTCTCATGCGCTACCTTTAAAATCTTCAAAATGCTTCTCAATTTGTGTTAATGTTTCATAGCTCATGAGGAAGTATGTGGTGTTTAGCTTTCAACCTTGTCATTTACTTTTGACGGACTCTCATATGGAATAGTGGCACATCCGCTTATCCAATAATTTTGCAAAAAGAGTCGGCAATGGGATTCCCAGTCCCGAATTAATTAAACTTAAATAGACACTCCTCCATGGTTTGTGATTGTTGGACGACACCCGAAGGATTCGGTTAGCCATGGCTTGTGTAAGCAAAGGTTGGGGGGAGTGTCATTATCATAATAAAACTAAAATAAAAAGGCACTCCTTCATGGTATGAGATTGTTGGCAGGCACCCGAGGATTCGGTTAGCCATGGTTTGTGCAAGAAAGGTTGGAAGGAGTGCCAAATAAATATGCAATAATTCATGGGAGCCGCTCTTGAAAGTCCGGTTGGCAAGGTAGTTAGTGTACCCATTACCATTCGTTGACAACAACAAACACCTCTCAAAATAATTTTACTCCTGATTTATAAAAATGAAAAGCTCTAGCGCATGTTAATCCCTGCTTCCCTCTGCGAAGGGTCAATCTTTTACTTTTATGTTGTGTCTCCATTATTTCTTTGAGTACTATCTTGAGAGCACAACTGTCATTCTTAGTATAATATGCTTGTCTCAAAATATGATTGATTGTGGTATAACCTTGATGCTTTTATCTTTGACAATCACTACTTCTAGTCTTTCTATGAACTCCAGAGGTGCCCGGGCATTTATGTTTTGCCAATCAAATACAAGCAAGCGAGATACCACTTTATCATACTCTCTTATGAACATTGCAATCCTCGCTTATATACATGATTCATGATGCTTATTATTAATTGTTGGTACCTCTTTATGATTGATATAGTCTGTTAGATGATCTTATTTGCATGTACCTTATTATGAACTGCTCAAGTATTAGCCATATCATGAGAATATATACATCATATGAGCAAATGTGTTCGTGAAAGTTCTTTTATCGCTCGGTTGTTAATCGAATTGCTTGAGGACAAGCAATAAGCTAAGCTTGGGGGAGTTGATACGTCCAAAACGTATCTACTTTCCCGAACACTTTTGCTATTGTTTGGCCTCTAATTTGTGTATTTTGGATGCAACTAACACGGACTAACGCTGTTTTCAGCAGAAGCTGCTCCGGTGTCTCGTTTTTGTGCAGAAATCCAACTTTCGGGAAAAACCTCGGAATTTATGCGAAGGCCCTATTTTCCCAGGAAACTAACGGAGCCGGAAGGGCAATTGAGGTGGAGGCCCGAGGGCCCCACACCACCTGGCGGCGCGGCCCAGGGGGGGCCCGCGCGGCCATGTGGTGTGGCCCCCTCGGCCGGCCTCCGACGCCCCCCTTCGGACTACTTATTCGCCTCGACCTAAAAACGCACAAAAAGAAGTCGAAGTCGCCAGAAACCCTCCAGAACGCCGCCACATCGCGAAACTCCGTCGCGGGAGCCAGAAGTCTCCGTTCTGGCACTCCGCCGGGACGGGGAATTGGAGGAGATCATCACCGCCATCACCGCCAACGCCTCTACATCAACCAGCCATGTTTCCCCCATCCATGTGTGAGTAATTCCCCCGCTGTAGGTGAAGGGGGTGGTAGGGATTGGATGAGATTGGTCATGTAATAGCATAAGATTGTTAGGGCATAGTGCCTAGTGTCCGTAGATGGTACTTTTATGATATTGTTGCAACTTGTTATGCTTAATGCTTGTCACTAGGGCCCGAGTGCCATGATCTCAGATCTGAACATGTTATTATTTCATCATGATATTCATTGTTTATGGTCTTACCTGCAAGTTGTATACACATGTCACTCGTCCGGAACCAATGGCCCCGAAGTGACGTAAATCGGGACAACCGGAGGGAATGGCAGCGATGTGAGGATCACATGTGTTTACGGAGTGTTAATGCTTTGCTCCGGTACTCTATTAAAAGGAGTACCTTAATATCCAGTAGTTTCCCTTGAGGCCCGGCTGCCACCGGCTGGTAGGACAAAAGATGTTGTGCAAGTTTCTCATTGCGAGCACGTACGACTATAATTGGAACACATGCCTATTGATTGATTAGTACTTGGACACCGTTTTATTATTATCTGCAAATGCCCTGCTATGATTGTTACATGAGTTTCTCTCATTCATGCAACGCCCGTCATCCGTCCCCGTGCCTACAGTATTTTAATCCTGCTGTTTACTAAAATCACTACTGCTGTCTTTGTTACTCTGCTGCTGTTATTTCACTACTGCTATTGCTATAAAATCGTTACTATCGATAAACTCTTGCGAGCAAGTCTGTTTCCAGTGCAATCTGAATTGACAACTCCGTTGTTAAGGCTTCCAAGTGTTCTTTGTCTCCCCTTGTGTCGAATCAATAAATTGGGTAATACTTCCCTCGAAGACTGTTGCGATCCCCTATACTTGTGGGTCATCATGCATCAGGCACTATTTTTTTCGGTGTGCATGCTGCTGAATTCCTTTTTCGTTCAGATGATATGGATCTGAACATATAGATCTGGTTTCTTGTTTTGGTGAATTTGTGTTTTTTGTTGGGAAAAAACTTGTAGATCTGGTTGCCAGGTAAAAAAGGTTGAAGAAAATAGAGCAAAGGGGAGATGGGAGGAGGAGGTAAGTATATGTGGAATCTAACCTTTATCCAGCCTCGGAAACTTTGAAACAGTTGGAAGTTGCAGGCTTCTGGGGATTCTTCAAGAAACTGCAATGGAGATCTGAAGGGAGAGGGGGAAGAGTTGTTGGCTTCTGGGGACGAACAATGGAGATCTGAAGGGAGGGGAGAAGGAGTTGCAGGCTGGGGAGGTAGAAGAGAGAAAAAGGAGGCTGGGAAGGAGGTGGGTGGGGAGCGTGCAGCAGGTGAAGGGAAATAGGGACGGGGGACGAGGCACGAGGTGGTGGGCCTGTCGGGATTCGATCATGTTCGGCTGGTCGGGGCAGGGGGTCCACTTTCCTTTTCTGGAGCGGGTTGGTCGGGCGGAAGGGGGGGGGACTTACCTTATTTGGACCGATGGCTGGGTGGAACGAACGAGCCAACAATTTCTCGCTAGACGCGTCCAATAAATTAAGACATGAGAGTTGTATGTCTTTTCTAAAGCTTTCGTTTACCTATTGAAACATATAAATCCAAGTTCTTATGGGACCTAAAAGTTCAATTTACTTAACAGAAAACAGTGAATATTGTATACACATAAAAACAGTGAATATTGTATACACATAAAAAGGATGTCTTAGATTTGTCTAAAGTTGGATGTATGTAGACACTATTTAGTGTATAGATACATCCAAAATTAGGAAAATCTAAGACCTTCTTTTATGGACGGAGGGAGTAGTAGTTTTTATCTAAAAATTAAGATAAGGCTGCTGCCGTATCGTGTCCTAAGGGAAGCTCCGCCCCTGAATCCTAACGAACGCTCAAACGGTACAAAGTTCAACGAAGGAAAAAAGAAACAGAAGGCTTGCAGATCACTCCCGCCGTCGAACTCCTCGATCGGCAAGGCGGTGGAACCGAAGTGCATAGGAACGAGCTTAGCCAGCATTTGGAATGGAGCTCGAAGGTACCAAGCATGGTCGGACTGCCGGGCACGCGAAAGCTTCTCTATTCTCTCCTAACACACCGCCATAGCTGCGCAACTTGAGCTGCCACTTGCTGGCGATGGCGCGAGCTAATTTATCCCTGCCGCTTGGAGAAGAAAAGAACAAAGCCGGCTGGGAGTGGGAGGGAAGGAGGAGCAAACCGAATCGCGCTCATTGACCGTGGAAGCCAACCGACGAGAGGGAGGCCGAGAAAATGCTGGCGCTAGCTAGCTAGCCCAGTTGCATGCACAAGTTGGCCTAGTGCCGCTTATATTTCCTCGTCATATATGATTGTCGTAGTTAACCTTTCGGTTTTCTTAATGCCAAGTGATGCCGCTGCTGAACTAGGCGGGCACCTTCCTGCCAGTTGCAGATTATTCAGATCGCAGTACTCCAACTGGCCTAGCATGCATTTTCTTCTTCAGCAGCTCAACCGTCGTCATTTTCTTTCTAGGAAAAGCTTCCCACAGTCGGCACTGATTAAGCAAGGACGAGGATCCATCAAGTGGCGGCGTTACCGTAAGACTGAAACAAAGCGATCCGTACGCAACTTGGCGTACGTGCGGCTTGATTCCCTTACTACTACGTACCAGGCCAGGCAGGGTTCACGCTAGGTTTTATTTAATCGCGCCATGGACGCCCTCTCTGCTCTCTGTCCATAAGGCCCTCCTGTGTCACTTAGAGTCAGTTTGGTTGCTTGTACCCTTGCTCTGCGTTTAGGGAACTTATCTTCGGAAGTTGTGCGGTAACGCGACCTTCAATTCACGATTCTGTAGTTAGTTTGGTTGTCAACAGTTCATTCAACGCATCATGGCAGAAGCCAAGACCATGTCGTTTGGTTGCCCAGAATTTACGTTTCGGCTAATCGACCGTCGTTTGGTTACATATAGCTTCTCTAATAGGGCTGATATGTGGTGAGCTTACCAAGCAAAGAGAACACTGCAATACAATGTGTTCAATCGAATGGCACTTTAGGCAACGACTAATATATAGCACATAATTAACAGTACTAACATACTAATAGCAGTGGATCACAATCACGACAATAGTATTACACCATGATCTTGTGAACAACTTGAAAGATTGCTGCACTAGCCAATTAAACCAAAAGTCCGAACTCATGGAAAGAGACTAGGCAGTGTATTTATATTCAACACTCCCCCTCGCATCTAGGCTATTTTAGTCCTTAGCGTGGGTTCCGTGTGAGCCGCAGAATCTTTTTTCTTTTATTTTTAAAACTGCGTGAGCAAGGTCTTGAACTTGAGACCTCTTGGCTCTGATACCATGAAAGATTGCTGCAGTAGCCAATTGAACCAAAAATCCGAACTCATGGAAAGAGACTAGGCAGTGTATTTATATTCAACACAACTCTCATGATGCACACAAGTTCACGAACCGAGCGGTTATTGTATTCCACCTTGAAAAATATATACATATGGTATCAATTTTTCATCAAGTCTAGCTACTCCTAAAATATACATCACCATCATAATCATCATCAACACCGTAACAAGCACCACGTCCACCCGGCTCCGCACATGTAGTGCGTCTTAGGAGGGCTTTCAACTAGCTCATTCTGCTATCAGGGCTCATGAAAGATACCTGATGGCATGTGCCTTGAACTTCATGATGTGGCTGAGAGCACGGCTGAGAGCACGCTGGAACACGACCATCGAAGATGATCTTCATGTGACCATAGTTGTCTACATACTTGTTGATGAAATCAGATTCCTTTGATTTGTCCTGGAAGGAAGAAGTTAATTAGTTAGTTCTTGGTTTGAAAGAAGTGCAAATTGATCCAACCTTGATGTGCTCAAATTATAAATCATCTTCCATCATTCTTGCAGTGGTATCCTCCGCAGATCGCAAATCCTCAAGCCATTTGAGTTTGAGGGTTTGAACCCACCTTGCTCTTCAGTGTCTCGGATGGTTGTAGATCCGATTCAGGTGAAACCGACGCCTACGGAACTTGAAAATAATATTTGAAGTAGCTCAAAGGTGCTTCAGCCTGAACCACTTATCCATTTGGACCCCACTATTGATGAACTAACATAGCGTGTTTAATGTTTAGAGCGAAGTTGGAGAGAGAGACTGTCATATCATAGTGTTCTGCTTCTAAACTGGGCAGTGCCTCCCAGGGACCAACAGATATTGAAGCCACACTTGTCACATCACTGACTTTGCCGATAGATTGGGCGAGTTTTCTTTCTCCTACAACATAAATCAAAGTACCATAGTAGAGAGACAATGGTAAGCAGTCAATGTCTAACATCCTATCAAGATACTGAAAAAGCTAGCACATCTAACATACTAACAATCTTTGCGAAGGTGAACAATGCAGCATTGTGAACCTAGTTAATTAGCTGCTCTTCGTTGCATCTTGCAATGTATAAGTGAATTGCTGGTACAAGGAGAAAAACTACTCATTTTAGAACCAATCCTCATACCTACACTTACACTTATACATGGACTGCACTATAATGAAGACCAGGCAACGCAACCAACAATACACAAAACATCGATCCACCTCTTACCGACTTTTGATCTAAGCGAACAGATCTAAAATACCAAAGCTTACATATCTAGTCTACAAGGAGCAGACGAGTTCCGCTAGGGCCTTACCAAAAACAGAGTTGGGTCTATGTATAAGGTTTTAATTGAACCTATCCAGCCAGTCATTAATAATAAATTTATTTGGAAGATGAAGATACCACTGAAAACTAAGAGTTTTGCTTGGTACCTTCATCGGGGTGTGATTCTTACTAAGTACAACCTTGTAAAACGAAATTGGCATTGGTTGTACGAATGAAGTGTGCTTTCTGTCGCGAAGAAGAGACAAGAAAAAACATTTTCTTCCAATGCCAGTTTGTGAGGTCTATATGGACAATCATTCAGATAGATTCAACCTTATACCCTCGAAAAGCATAGCAAATATTTTTGGCAATTGGCTAAACAGAGTGGATTCTAGGTTTAAAGTTCTTATCGGAGTGGGAGCGATTGCCATTATATCGTCCCTTGGCTATGTAGAAATGACAAGGTTTTTGATAATAATTTTTTTCTCTTATGCAGGTCATCTACCGGTCTACGGCTTTGCTCCATTTATGGTCTCGCTTTCAGCGCTTGGAGGACCGCGACCTCTTTACGGAGGTGTCTACATGGTTGGAGGAAACGACCAAGAAATTTAGTACTCAACATGGGTGGCTACATAATCGAAGGATTTTGCCTCCTACCGTCTAGATTTATGTTCACTTGAGATTACATTATCATGTAATTTTCTTTTAGTTGTGTTTGATAACCCGGCTGTGTACATCAATCCCAGTTATGCAGAGGCCGGGTGTATTGCTTAATACTTGAGTAATAAAACACTCTTTATCAAAATAAAAATCTTATCTACCATAGCTAGGGTTTGATGTTACTTACAACCAAGGTTTTGGTTACCGCTCGGGAAATCCGGTTCCTGGTTGGTCACCGGATATCCCGATCACCCTTGGGAAATGGTCTAACCGGGCAAAAAAAAAATCAAAATTTTGAATTTTTATGAAATTTTCAATTTTAGCAAATATCATATATATGGTTATACCGAGGAACTTAAATTCAAATTTCGTTCGGTTCAGGATTTTCCGGTAAACGCGGTAACTGGAAATCCTGACCCCACTCGAATTTTTCTTGCCAGGATCCAAAACCTTGCTCAAAACACTCCGACCATCGGACGAGGAAGACGACATATTGGCGTGCTGGAGGAAGAAGACTTGTCGCAACAGAGCTCCAATAGCGAGCAGTGATGGACCCAAGATTTTGCCAAATTTTCATCAAAATATTCATCAATTTTTCATCAAAATAGGTAGCACCGCCGGTTGGAAATCTAGGCGTGCGCCCGAGCTTATGGACGGTTGGGTCCGCCTATGACGGCTAGAGAAGATAGTGTTGTTTAACTATTTGCCAGTGAAGAAACTTCCCTCAAAGGAGAACTTGAACGGGGAAAACTATTCAGCAAGCACAAAAATAAGCTTGGCTCGCGAGAAACATTTAAATCAATGAATCAATCGTGTCTCCTAACTCTAGGCTGCTTTAAGAAGTGTGTAATAGAGGAATTTTTTTCGCATGGAGCCGGAAAACAGGTTCGCGAGGAACCGAACTCGCCCTCATCTCTTGGTACCATGCAACTTGGCGACGATCTATCCCTCTCTGCCAGCCGGCCTCTCGACGAAGTATACGCGCTTTACCTCCGTCGTCAAGTCACGCTCATGCATTGCTTACACACAATATATCACAGTGCTTCTGCGATCTGCATCACGTAGAATCGTGCATCGATCGTTTGGCAGCCAATGCTCGCCCTTCGATTTACCCTGAATTAACCGTACCGTCGTACTGACAGTATACGCGATCTTCATGATACGAGGATGATGCGCGACTACATCGAGATCTACGAGTGCCAGCAGCGAGGAGCCGTGGACTTTACTAGCATTGCACATTTGCGCAGGTATGCAGACGATTTTGAAAGATTGTTCCCCGTGCGCTGTGCTCGGGTTGGCACCTGGGACGACCTCAATAAAATGACGAGGATTCAAAGTCTTGGGGGCAGAAATATCAAAGTCAAACGATTAAGAAATAGCGCGTGATAGGGAAGTCCTATACATGCGAGCTGTTGTTTATTTCGGAAGAACAGTTCAGCTTGAATAATCTTACAGCCAGATATTTGACTGTACATGCAGGAAGCACAGCTACTGCCATTGGTGCCCACATGCAGATGCAGTACATACTTACAGGGAAAGATTATATACTTTAGTTAGCAGCCAGTTCATGATTAGCTATGGTTTAGTCACTGCCTTCCCATTGGTTCCATAACTCCATCGCTCCATGTGCATTCGTTTGGTACAACTTAACTGGTCCTAATTTTTCTGATGAAGAACCCAGTCCTAATGAATCCTGCTAAATCAACCACCAACTCTGCATTCAAATGTTCAGCAAATTCGGTTGGGAATTTGTGATATTGCAAGAACAAACAAGCACTAGCATAGCATCCACCAACAAAACAAGCTGTAGAAAGCCAAGTTA
Organism: Lolium rigidum; assembly: GCF_022539505.1. NCBI lineage: Eukaryota > Viridiplantae > Streptophyta > Magnoliopsida > Poales > Poaceae > Lolium > Lolium rigidum. Next base: position 260,434,083 of record NC_061511.1, read on the forward strand.
TACATCATGTGTACGCGGTATGAACAAGGGGGGGAGTTAATCGCAGCACTAGCTAGCAAAACGAAAATGAAAACACAAGCTTGAACCACACATGCCGATCCATCGACCAGACGCCTCAAAAGAGGCAAACACAAGATGTCAGGAAACAATAAGCAATGACCTCCTAAAAAACCGGCAAGCGAGCCGGTGGCCGCCGGCCGGTCAGGGCCGGCGTATGAAGCTAGGCGGCGAGGGCGAGCTGTTGGGCGGTGCGCGCCAGCGACTGGAGATTGCAGCGCACGATGGTGTCCACGAACGTGCGCGTCTCGTCGGCGGTGTTCCCGGGGGGCACGTCGACGACGTACGACTCCACCACGACGGCGCCGTCCGTGGCCGCGGTCTCGTGGACTGTGGTCACAGACCGGTAGTTGGAGAGGCGGTGCTCGCCGCCGACGACGCGGAAGCTGAGCACGCGGCGCTCGTCGTCGAGGATCTCCAGCCGCTCGCGGCTGCTGGTGGCGGGGAGGCCCGAGACCACCCGCACCTCGCGCACTGAGCCCACCGCCACCTCGCCGCCGTCGCCGTCCACCAGGCGGCAGCTCCGGATGAAGTTCTTGTACGCCTGCGGCCGGTCGAAGCGCCGCACAACAGCCCACACCGCGTCCACGGGCGCCTCGATCGCCTGCACCACCGCCGAGCAGCACTGCCCGGCCCCTGCCGCGTGCTCGTGGTGCCGCGCCACCTCTGCCGGCACCGCCACGCACGACGCCGCGTGCGCCGCCGCCTTCCACCCGCACCCGCCTCCACCCGCGATCCGGGCACGCTGCGGCGCCGACGGCCGTAGAGATGTGCACGGCATTATAATCTCTTGCTCACTACCCTGCTGATCCTCTTCAAGCTAAGCTCTTCTTGGTTTCTTAGACGCGAGGAGGAGCTTGCAGAGACAAGAGAGGTCGGCAAGGAAGAAGAAAGAAAGATCGCCGGATGGTCCCTTGGGGGAGAGAGAGGTTGCCGGGCACCTATTATACACCTAGGACAAGCGAGATTGCGGTGGGCACAACTCGCGGCAACTTGGCCATTTGTTGTTACTGTGGTTGAGGCGAGGAGCAAGTTGTAGGGCGCAGTCGGTGAACATCTAGGGTCACTTGGGAGAGTTGTGGATAGTTTTCTCAGGCGAACGCGGGGGAAAGGTGGTGGTTTTGGGCTCTGCCGCCTGTTTCCGGTGGGAAAACGAGGGCGGATTGGTTGGGACTCGGGGACACTAGGCATATCATAGGGGGTCAAAGTAGAATTAGGGGAAAGCGATGTGCCAATTGGTGATTAATTTGTTTGTTATAAGGTTGGTTGCTCTTGTTTATATGCCAACTTGTTTGGGGGTAGATGCAACAAACGAATTGTTCAAAAGAAAAAGAAAAAATTGAAGTCGTAGCAGACACCCCCAGTTGTCAATCCATCTGCTTCCAAAAGGGTTTTTTTAAAGGGAAGGCCCATGGCCCTGCTTTATAAATAAAGCACACGAAGCAACAACAGTAGCGATACAAACTCACACCCGAACAGCTAGTCTGATGCCTTAAACAAAGCCACTCCAAATCCACAAGTGCCCAAACAGGAACGAAAAAGGCTACAAAGCACTACAGCTCCACGTGCTGGAGGGGAGCAGGATGCGGGCGCAGTTGCGGATCATCCTCCGTCATCATCGCGAAGCCGTCGCTGAAGCCTCCTAACCTCGTCCAGTGCCGCGTCCAGAAGCGGTAAGTCCCTCGGTCTGACCAGAACCCTCCAAGTCTGCATATAGATAGACATTTTGAAGATAGCATCAGCCGGGTTGTTGATCAAGGATCCCTCAATAGCTAGCTTATTGCGGATGTTCCGGAGGGCCCGAGGATTGGGCCGCAAAGGTGAACCAAGCTATCCTACGGAGGCGACCCGTAAGGCCATTGACAATGGCAATGAAATCCGCGACCCTCGTCGGGTTCCAAGAGCAGTGCAGAAGTTCCCTAATTCCTGCCCACATGAATCTCGCTAGGTGGCATTCAAAGAAGATGTGATCGCAAGTCTCCCAGCCACCGCAAAGGGCACAGCTTCCATCAGAGGGCCCCCGCCTCTTGACCAGCTGGTCCCCAGCTGGCAACCTACCCCTAATCAGCTGCCAGAGAAAGACCCGTATCTTAGGCGGAACCTTGGTACGCCAAACCTCCTTGAAGTGGGTTATGGCCCCGCCCTGAGAAAGTCTACAGTACATGGAGTTAGTGGAATAATCGCCGGAAGGATCGAGCGACCAGCGGACCTCGTCCTCGCCCGGAAGAATGGGGGTGAGGTCAAAGATCCTACAGGGTTTAGAGAAGATCCATGCCAAAAAGCATTGAGGTTTACATTACAGGTCTATCTTTTGATAAAGGAAATTATTCACCCGGATCGTCTAACATGCGTGCACGTAGTTTAAAAAAATTACTTTGATTATTATTTTAATTAATAAAATATGAAATATATGTCAAAATAATATATCATTGAATAACATTTTTTGAATATGAATCTAATAGTATATATATTATAGACATAAAACTTATATCCTGTTGACCAAATTAATAGTTAAAATTTATCTTAAATTGCGTGTGTACATGTTAAACTGATTAGGAGGGAGTAGGTCATAAACTCACATTTCAGACACCAAGAAAACACAACCAAGTGGTAATAAATAGCAAAATTATTTACTAGTTTGTAAAAATAGTCTCGTATCTTAGGCTAATTAAATATATTGCACGTGGTGTCTCTTTGTAGATGCATGCAACTTTTGCATTAATAAATATCATACTAGTACAAGGTATAAATGTACTACTTTACTCGATTTGTGTTAGTGCCCTTAATTATTGATAAAATGTATTTTTTTGATAGTGGTCTTACATATAAAAATGAAGGGAGTATATTAATACCGCGAGATACCAATTACATCTAGCATCTGCACCAACAAAAAAAGAGAGAAAAAGACCCGTCACAGTGAGCAAACATTCACATCAGCGGCACTCTAACCACCAAAAATAACACCCGAACACAAAAGAGGTTCTCCAAACACCTCCAAAAAGGTTGTAGTTTCTAAAACAATGCGTCTAACAAAATTATTACCAAGTACAACCAATAAAGACTATACTTTAGATAAAAAAAATGGCCAAGAGGACTAGTTTGGTTGGGAGATCAATTCGGACACTTGTTGCTCGTCAGGAGGCGACGGAGGTTAATGCTCGCCCATCTTTAGTTTGTTCTACGCGTTGGTGCCTTTGGTGCTGTTTGCGTGATGCTCCACCCAGGATCATCACTGCTATTTTATTCGTCGAAGTAGCCTGTGCTACTGCTTTGCCGAGCAAAAATATCTTCCTGGCCTGCTCCCCATCCCAATTCATTCCGAGAAATCGGCGCGTCTGTCTGTGACCGATCGATGGCCGTCAGAGTCTGAACGAGACTAGCTGGTTTCTGTCACTACATTTCTTAGATGTGCACGTATACTACAAGAAATACAAAAATGATTAAGGAACTCTTTATCTATAAAAGGAAGAATTAGAAAGCCACAAGGAAGGAAAATAGGTTCAAGGAAGCAATCGAGATGCACACACACACACAAGAAGCAAAATGTTGGGACATGCCAAACCTTGATGATTGCTGAATGAACTGACGCTCTGCTCCCTTATTTTGTTCCAGAAAAGAGGAGGAGTCAGATCAAGACTTCCAGCTAGCTAGCAGATTCAGTGCATGCTTACAGCTGAAAGCGCATACGATCAAAACGCTCGAAGCAAATACAATGTTCGGGATTTAAAACAACAATATCCTGGTCGACCGCATTGGCCCAGGTAATAGTCTGATAAACAACTCAGAGAGGCTGGTTCGGTGATGGATGAACTTTGAGAAAGTTGGCCCCTGGCCAGGGCAATGTGTTGAAAGTTTCGACATGATCCTGCCAATGATGTTGCTTGTTTAATTAGAGCTCGCCGTAGTTCGATGTATTGAATCGTTCACGCGTGACGTGAGGCACAGTTCAGCCGGAAGACCTAATTATTAAGCAGATTTTGTATCCGGCCGGGGATATGCGCAGAAATCTGAGACGTGCATGGTTGAAGGTCGGTGATATATCATCACGTAATCGCAACAGTTGATATCGGGAGATAGGGTTTATCGTAGAAATCAGACTAGTGATTGATTTGTTGTTGCTAAGCCAATGTTTAGACTTTGGACACTTGTCGAAATGGTACGAGATAGGACACATCCTTTTGGGCTCTGCTCCTGATTTCTCTTTTAATTACTCTCTTTTTCTGATGATTTTTATTTTAGCATTTCACAAGGCAGTTTCGCAAAAACATGGCTTTACCGAGAAATGACGCTTTTGGAGCTTAATATCTCATATATACTCTCTCCCATTCATAATTCTAATCGCAGATTAGAAGATATCTATACAAAAAATATGTCTAGATACATTCAAATTTGAATAAAGATTATAAAATTGAGAGAGTAGATAATGATGAATGCAAGTCATAGGTCAAAGTTTTTTTATCGAGCGGCATGCATGTTTGACGAACACCCACAACCAACAAAATATATAGGTCCAAGCTTTTGTTGGCCCAATACATCACTCGACGTGACGCTCACGCCGTTGGGCTATCCTAAGTGCCTTGCAAGTAAAATGGGTGACTACTACAAGTAGCATAGAAAAAATATTTTAATAATATTAAAATATGGTGTAATTTTGAATCACCTCACAAAAAACAACATGAAAGCCTATTTACTACAGTATTTTATTCCCTATGTTTCTTGATATAATCAAGGTGTATAGTTTTTTGAAAAAAATCTCCAAAATATAAGGTGTATTGCGTTGAACCACTCATGTGAACATTTTTTTACATATTTGATTGTAATTTCTTAGCTAATGGAAACTGCTCTATTTTCTCAGGTCAATAATTCAGGGGTAATCTTGCCCAAAATCCGTGTAAGTTTTTTTAATGTGTGTTTTTTAATTTCCGTGCCAAAAACTATACACCCTATATCTAAAAACGGAGGAAGTATCATTTTTGCTCCTTAGTAAAAAAAGGAAACATCACTCCAAACATGTAAAATTTCACGTCCACTCAGAGCGACATGCAGCAACGGAGCAAGAAACCCTACGTATGTCATAGATTGAGATTCCTCTACTAGTAGCCATAATATAGGATATTGTGTATTTTTTTTTTTTGTTTTGGTTCTAAATTTTGGCTACTGAATATTTTAGGTGGGAAAAAATGGGACTACCAGAAATTTACATGATTGGATTTATAAAAGAATATGTAATTTAAAATTTGAAATACTCCATACAAGGCCTTCACACTCCATTCGGGAATATGACCATCCATATCCATATTACAGGAAGATAAGTCATAACAAGTTTTTCAATTCCCCACTTACTATGGGGAATACAGGGGATATGAGGGCATGACCCGGATTTGGTAGACATTGGTGTAGGCACATGTAAGGGTATTTTACCCTTATCCATTATTTTGGTAACAATGACACCGTGCTAGAGTATTTGGCCTAATACATGTTTGTAAGGATAATCTCAGATATTAGCCAAAGAGGCATAAATGGTGTATCAAAGGAACAAGAAGGCTAAAGGAGACCCCCCACTTCGACAACAATCAAAAAGGGGTCTACAGCAGGAATCCGATCATAGGCCCGGTTGGACCGGACTGTAAGATAACGTTGCATAGAAAACAAAAATTCTCTTACCGCGAACACGCAATCCAAGCCAAGATGCAATCTAAAAGACGGTAGCAACGAGGGGGTATCGAGTCTCACCCTTGAAGAGATTCCAAAGCCTACAAGATGAGGCTCTTGTTGCTGCGGTAGACGTTCACTTGCCGCTTGCAAAAGCGCGTAGAAGATCTTGATCACGATCGGTTCCGGCGCCACGAACGGGCAGCACCTCCGTACTCGGTCACACGCTCGGTTGTTGATGAAGACGACGTCCACCTCCCCGCTCCAGCGGGCAGCGGAAGTAGTAGCTCCTCTTGAATCCGACAGCACGACGGCGTGGTGTCGGTGGTGGTGGAGAAATCCGGTGGAGCTTCGCTTAAGCGTGCGGGATGTGGTGGAGGAGAGATACCGATAGGGTTTGGGGAGAGAGGGGGAGGCTAGGGCGCCGGCCAAGGGCAGCCCTAGGTGGTGCGGCCAAGAGTGAGGCTTGAAGTGGTCAGCCCCCTCTCCTA
>NC_061511.1:260440382-260461584 GCF_022539505.1 Lolium rigidum
ATAAATTTCGAGGTTTTTCCCGAAAGTTGGATTTACGCACAAAAACGAGACACCGGAGCGGTTCTACGAAAACAGCGTTAGTCCGTGTTAGTTGCATCCAAAATACACAAATTAGAGGCCAAACAATAGCAAAAGTGTTCGGGAAAGTAGATACGTTTTGGACGTATCAATGCATAAACGACACTATTCATACACAAAATGGCTTCCTGACGCATAAGTATGTGGGCAATAAACCTGTGAAATCTTCCTCATCCATACAAATTCAGGAAAAAGTGCATCTTTACTGATATATAATCAGGAACATGTAGATGCAAAACAGGCTTGTAGATCAGGGAAAGCGGCATGCATGTACTTCTAACATGAAACATAGATCAAAAAGATCTCAACTTTGTGGCCACAAACCTGTTATAAGTTGGTGGGATTCTCAAGGTAGTTACTTTGTGTTCAGATTTTACTCAAGACATCACCTTGCAAAGCAACTAAGTTAGTTGACCTGATGCATACTATCCATAGAATAAGCCACAATAAAAAGGAAGGACTAGCAATGCATTTAGATGGTCACATAGTACTGGGAAGGTTCTATAGTGGGACTAGGTACCGGTAGTGTGTCGAAACTATCGAGACAACCAGTTCATCGAACAACAAACTATGTTTCAACAGGAACTAGTAGTGTTACATAACACAATTAAGGAGTAAAATGTTCGACTTAGCTACCATTTGACATGCATAGCAAAAGGGCTTGTTTCTTCCGTCATAGTGCTAAACAGAGATGTTGCACCGTTCTCCATAGCTGATCGATGACGCAAAATGGGACACTTGATCTAGTCCATGCGAGCCTCCAGTACCTAAAATTGCAAGTATGAGAAAAGATGTGAATGGTGGTGACAACAATAAATTTAGTAGCATATGTCATGCAGGTTTGAATAACCAATTCGCTAGTTTTGGGGTAGCAAATTATATGAGCAAAGACAAAGCAACTTAGGTTAGACCAGAAAAAAGCATATTTGCCAGAGAAAAACAACTAAGATGGGCCTAGTATATCAACTTAGATGAGACAGAGGAGCAACTTTAGATGCATTCATAAACAAAATATTTCAAAGTTACTTACAAAATGAAATTACTTTTGTTTTGCAGATGAGTGGTTTGGACCTGAACCTAGAATCAGACGATGTCGACATGGAAGATGCATTATGTCTTAAAGTGGACATGGAAAGGCGCACATTGCATAACCTATAGCCTATATGAATTCCGCACTTCGTTTGGCAGTGTTATTGTTGTTGTTAGCCCTTTATTGATGTAGTTTCATAATTAATACTTTACCATTTCTCTGTTTGCAAATGAAGAATAGTTGGGTAGAGTTTTATGGTCCATATAGATCTCTTAGTATTTAGATTTGGAAGTTATTTCTGTAGTTCTCAAAATTGTGTCTTCCTAGAAATTAGACGGCCTCTCAATTCTATTCCAATGTTTTCCAATGTTTGATCCTTAGTTATATTTGAAATATTCATTACAATTTTGTTGAGTTCGATCTATGTTGCGTTCTTTTCTTTGCCGATACCTTCCTATTTTGGTAAAGCATTTAAGTTAAATGTACTGTATAAAAGAAAATTTGTAGCAAACTTTAGCAAGCTGATTAATATGCTATTGAAATGAGACACAACGAAACCCAAGCTACATGCACACATATAGTGTTTTCAGCATATAAGTTTATATAATATAAACTTTGTTCCTTTCTTAGAGATAGTAATTTGCGAGATGTTAGATGTGCATGCCTTTGATAACTGTTCTATTTTTCGTTGTTGAAGTACTCAAAATCTCCTTGTACAGTACATGAGGGTGACACTGCAATGCATACAGGAGGGTGAGAATGCAAATACATACTTCAAGATAATTATGTGTGAGCTCAGTCTCCATCTTATACATATTGGTCTCTTCGGTAAGGCATCAGCTCTCTTTTACGACTAAATAGCTCTTTGGGATTTGTTTGTTCTTTCAAGTGCTACTGCTATCAACTCTTCAAAATTTTGAACCAAAGAGACTGCATTAGAAAATCTGGAATGGATAGGATGTGCTTGGTCCATGAATCATCGTAAACGACTTTTGTTGATCATGCATTCTGTTAATTCTCAATGAAATGGAAATAAAGTAGTCTAGACAGTGAGTGTACGACTTTCTTGGTATGTTCTTAGGACAACTTTTATGGAATTCTCATTACATGTGAAGAAGCTACGAGCATGTCTAACAGACCCCCTAAATTTCTGCCCCGTATAACACGAGTAGAGGGCCCTGTATTCGATTTTAATCAGCCGAAAACTCGTCCGAGCTAGCAGACCCCGTATCCTTAAACTGTAAAAGAGCATATTCCGAGAATATGCCAAATCAATTTATTTTTCTTTTTCCCCCCTCTTTCTTCCTCCTCTCCTTCTTCCTCCTCCCCTCCCTGACGCGCCCCCGTCCCTCCCTGACGCGCCCCCGCCCCTCCCCTGACCTGCCGCGCCCCGCCCCTCCCTGACCTGCCGCGCCCCCGCCCGTCCCTGACCCGCCCCCGCCCTCCCTGACCTGCTCCGCGTCGAGCTTCGCTGCCGTGGCCGCGGCGCCGCCGCCGGACGGGGCGCCCGCCGCTCCGCGCGCCCACCCGCTGCCGAGCCTCCCCAACCTCGTGGAGGAGGACCTGCAGGTCGTCCTCAAGCCGACCAACCCGCAGCTAGCACCCACGGCGCGAATTCACCGGCGAACCGAGCCAGCAGCTGGCATCCGCGGGGGAGCGCGCGCTGCTGCCGCAGTAGCAGGTACGACACCGGGAGCGTGACCGCCGCCGCCACGCCGGAGTGGTGGTGGGACATGGACGACGGGGTCACGAGGCACCGACGAGCTCCAACAGCCGTCGCGCGGAAGCAGTTGCAATTTCTGAAAATTCAGCGCGCCATGAGTGAGGGTTTGGCCCTGTATTCGGCCTCCCACCCCGTACAAGTAAGGGGCCAAAAGCCACCCCGTAGCCGAAACTGTAAAAAATCGACGCGGGGCCTGTTTTACGGGGTCTGCTAGACGGCCGGGTAGAGTCATACCCCGTATATCGGCGGTTATTTTACGGGGTTGGGCCTTTTAAGAGATCTGTTAGACATGCTCTAAAGATGTGCCCTATTGACATGGCAGCCTGCAGCCGAATTCTACTCGCGTAATTATTAGCATGAACTATTCTTTTACTTTGAGTTTGGTTATCTCTAAGAAATAGTTGTACAAACTGCTAGAGAATTCTTAAATGTATTTAATATGTTTGATACTGGACAAAGTGATCATTTCAGTTTTGTAAAGATCTTTGCTCATTTCGAGGTCTCTGTGTCGCTGCATGGTATATGACACCGTCCAAGCGAAATGAGGATCACCTTCTCCAATGTTAATATGGTATGCTCTGACCAACTTGAGAGAAGGGACTGCTATCCGGGGATGGCGTTTTGACTCCTGTGTCCCCAGGATGATAAAAACACTGCAAATGTTGGAAACAAATTAAACTTTTTATAACATACATGTTTTTGTCTTTTACAGTTCATGCAAAGTTCCATAAAAAAAAGCCATGTGGTATTCTCTAAACAAATCCCAGGTCTCTAAAATTATAAAAGCATTGGTTTGTTTTTTAATACATGCCGCACAACATGTCTTTTGTCTTAAATCTTTTTGATGAAAATTTATATAAGTACATGGAACATGGACATGTATTATTTTTCCAGATATTTTTACAACAATAACACAATATTTCACCCATGAACATATGCTACTATTGCTATACGTCACCGATTGATAGGACATGCCCTCGGCTCCCCGGATGGAAGCTGCGCCCCTTACAACGTAGGTAAAAACAAAGCGGGTACCACCTATATATCAGCGTCCTAGCCAAGAAAGTTTGCATGTGCCTCCCGTCCAACCCCTCTTTCAAGACCCACCTCTCCTCATGTCACTGCCCATTTGGCTGCCCATAATGGCCACACATATACCAAAGGGTACTACTTAGCCGATTGCATCATGGGTGGCATTAGTCAAAAAAAAAAATCCCAGATGCCTATAGGCGATGAAGTGGCACTTTGCTTCAGCCAGGAGAGTTGTAGGAAGGATAGCGAGGGACATTTGGTGTGCTCCAACTCTAAGCTCGATTAGTTATTGTTCGGTACCCTGCTCTTACCTAATTTCAAGATCAAATGTGGAGAGTGATACATGCTTGTGTGTAATGCACATGATGATCACAAAGAGCAAAACTAATGTCAATGTTGACCCTATGAGTGTCAGGATCTTCTTGCGGATGGCCATCACTCTGTGCCTGCAGATTTTACTGATTTACTCGCCATATATGCAGAATCCTTGACACAAATGCTCATCGCCAACCGCAAGATGAATTTATAGAGCATCTGTGGAGGCTCAAAGAAGAGTCATCAACTGTGACGACGACTTGATCAAGTTGATTATGTGTGTTATGTTTTATTAATTATATGTTTTAGTTCCATTTACAAAAAATATTGGAAAACACATTAATCTATGTGTTTAAATTGGTTGTGCCTTCAAAGACAAGAAATTACGCAAAAAACTTTTTGGCCCGCGTTTTAAGGGACACGGCTAGGAACATGCCCCCCCCCCCAAAATACGGGACCTCGCGACAGCAACCCCCATTTGATCCATCTGGCACATTTGTCGGAACGTCGTTTGCGGGACGAGACTAAATATGTTGTAAGCACTTTAATGGTCTAGTATACACACACAACAACACAGGCTAAGAGCACCTCCAATGGCCCGATCCATTTTGAACATCAAGTTTATTTGTTTTGCTTTATTTGGATAGATCCGCGATAGAAATGACGCTGGGTTCTTTATTTGGTCCATCCATGTTGCGGTGTAACCAGCGGCCAGCCACATTTGTTCAAAGTTAGCTAGTTGTCTCTTTTTAAATGAAAATTTCACTAATTTATTAATAATCATCAACAACGGTACAAATGAGTCCTAAAAGTAATAAAATTGTAAATAGTTTCTTGGACCTTCTAACGACGACTAAAGACATTAGCGTGAGACTAACGCTCGCCCGGAAGTGACCCTGCTCCCGGGGAGGGACATCAGAACTTCCCTCCTCCCAGGAGGGATGCCGCGTGGTGGCTAACGCCTATCCTGGAGCGTACTTTGCTAGAAGAGCACGGACAAGACCATACAAGGAAGGATAGTCTAGTCCGAGCGTCAATATTCTCACGCGGCGACAACCTAGATAGCGGTATGCATGTAGACATGTGCCCCGACACAATGTGCTCGCGGGATGTAGGCACACTCCCATGCATCCCAAGCGGCGGACGCCTTCGCGTCATATAAAAGGAGAACCCGGGGTCTTAAGAAAATAGGTTAGATCATAGAGCAATTGGGAGCTAAGGAGAGAGTATTCTCACCTTAGTTCACAATGTTCACTTCATCGGGAGCTAAAGAAAGAGCTTGTCGGGCTCTCCCTGGCAATTCAAGTTCATCGTTGTAAACACCAGAATCCACCGACAAATTTAGACAAGCAGGACATAGGGCTGTTAGCTTGCAAAAGCGGTTTGGACATGGGTAAACTCGCGATGTGTTTGTCGTGCTTGTCTAAGATTGTTAGAATTATCTTGCCGCACATCACCGAACCAAAAAGGGGTGGTCTCAACTCCGATGTCCTCGAACGCACCCGCGGTGAAATGCAGTTTGCAACGAAATTAAAACAAACAAAATGACAAGACATGACTACTAGTTTTATACGCGAGCCCATATATGTTAAATTAAATCTATCTGAAGTCGATCGTGAGTGTGGAAATCATAGATCTCATGATGCACATGAAGAAACTTAGCAAACGATACTAGACAGGAAGCGGCTCTACCAATTGACCCGCATTGGTTATGTGGATCATCATCACACTCATTTTTTTAATGATCATGTTCTGCATATACTCACACAATCAGAGTATCTCCAGCCGCGTTCACCAGAGCGATCCCAAAGGTTTTTGGGGCATGCTGGATATTTTTTCGTTCCCAGCTGCGCGTCCCAAAGCATCCTTCTGTCTGGCGCGAACCAACACGGTGTTCGGCATCCCGAGCTCGTCACCGGTCCACAGGGGACACGCCGGACACAACGGAAAGCGAGGCGAGCTCCCACCTGTCGGCGACCACATCCATAACGGCTGGTTCCCACCTTTTATTTCTCGTCACGCCTCCCCTCACGCGCCTCCCACCCCAGCGCCACCGCTCGATTTGCCGACCGTCTCGACGGTAAATCTCTTCTGAGTCGGGAACCGTCATGGCGGCTGGCTCCCTCGCCGGACTTTTCGCCGCCGCCGCTTCGCCAACGCGTCCCAGAACACGCCGTCAAATCTGCCCCACCTCCACGCACAGAAGGTGTTCAACGCCTTGTTAGGTAGGTGTGATAGGTCATTGTTCGTTGCCTCCTCTGCCGCGGCTGAATTTTAACAATTTATTTTGCTTCAGACATGGATAGCGATGGCAAGATGATTGTCCGACTGTGGGAGGAAGAGCAAGCCTTCGACGACGACATTTGGGAGCATTTGTCGATCATCACGTCCCTCCAGAACATGCTTGACGCCGAGGAGGAGAAGCGGAAGAGGCCGCATAGGTTCAAGGCCGGGAAGAAAGAAGTTGAAGCCCCGACAGAGGATGGAGGGTCATACCATGCTGCACAATGACTACTTCGCAAATGACGCAACACAAGCCGACAATTTTCAGCGCGGGTATAGGATGAGCAAGGGTTTATTCATGAATATCCTCCACGTCGTTCGAGAGTTTGACCCCCTACTTCAAGCTGAAACACGAAGTTGTAGCCATTGCCTAGTTCTCGTCGATTCAGAAGTGCACCGCCACCATGAGGATGCTTGCGTACGGAGCACCTGCCGATACAGAGGACGACTACCTTCGCATGAGTGAGTTTACTACCATCGAGTGCATGTACAAGTTTTGCCGAGCTATGGGGAAAAGTTTGGCAAATAGTACTTTAGAGGGCCAACTGAAGAAGAGACTGCAAGGATCATATCATAAAATGCTGCAAGAGGATTCCCTGGGATGCTTGGAAGCATCGATTGCATGCCCTGGTCATGAAAGAACTGTCCGTTTCCTTGGCAATGTATATACAAAGGGCGTCATGGATATTGCAGTGTGGTGCTTGAAGCTGTGTCAGATTATGACATGTGGATTTGGAATTCTTTCTTTATCATGGTGGGGTCACACAATGACATCAACGCGTTGCAACGGTCTACGGTGTTCATCAAACTAGTGGAAGGTCATGCTCCACCATGCAACTATAAGATCAGTGACCACCAATATACCAAATGCTACTATCTAGCCGATGGTATATATCCGAAAGGGGCCACTTTTGTCAAAACAATCCTGGCTCCATCAGGTCAGAAGAATTGCCACTTTGCTTCGTGACAGGAGTCTTGTAGGAAGGATGTCGATCGGATATTTGGTGTGCTTCAAGCTCAATTTGCAATTCTTCGGTACCCTACTCTAAGCTGGCCTCACGACCAAATGTGAGAGGTGATGCAGGCTTGTGTGATCATGCACAACATGATCATCGAGGATGACCGCAAGAATTAGATCAGGAGACATGTTGGTCCCTATCAGTGTCAGGGCGCTCTTACGGAGATTGATTATGAGGTGCCTGCAGATTTTGTTGATTTCCTCGTCATACACGCGGATATCCGTGACAATAATGTTCACGAGAAATTTAAAAATGATCTCGTTGAGCATATGTGAAGAGTCAAAGGATTATCCGCAAATACCGCAGCGCCTTGATGTAGCCTCATTGATTATATTTGTTTAGTTGTTTTATTGTTTGTTGTATTTTAATTTAAAAACAATGTTGGCAAACATATTTATTTGTATGCTATGTTTAATAAAATGGTTATGTTTTCGAAAACCCTATCAAAAAAAGTAGATGACCGCGTTTAGGGGACGCGGCTGGGAGCGATGTCCCCCAAACGTGGCTGAGAAGTAACGTCCACAAACGTTGCACGAAAAAATACATCTAAAAACGCTTAATTCGGCCTGGTTTAGGAGTCGTTTTAAGAACCCGTGGTTGGAGATGCTGTCCTAGATAGTATCAATGCTCCCTATTTTAACGTGGAGCCTAACAATAGCCCTTGACAGTACATACACGTGCACGCTCCATGCATCCTTCCTTCCTCGTCTCGTCTGGTCCCGTTCGAATCCCAGTTCCCAGAGAATCTCTCGGAATTCGGAACCCACTTGCCCGGCCAGGCCCTGCCGGGGGCCCTCGCCAACTTGGCCCGTACGGCTGTGTGAGTGCAAATCAACATATTGGGTAATATTTCAACTAAAAGGTCCACATATTAACGTTTTATTTTTCCTTTTTCTTTTTCTTTTTCTTTTCTTTTCCTGTCTTCTTTTTGACCCAGCGGGACACAACTGCTGAATTTGCAAACCACCTTAAAAAGTTCAGTTCGTGCGGACTCGTGCTGTCTGGTGGGGCATTCTTTTGCCAAAACCGCAAACAGGTAGTTATTTTACAAATTGCATGGGCATGCAGTGTGCTAGAGATGCTCGTATAATGTCGTGCACGTCCATATGGCCGTCGCAGCCGCAGTGCGCCGGGTTCGCAGGCGCAGGTGGAAGCGGGTGGAAGGCGGCGGCGCACACACGGCGTCGTGTGTGGCAGTGCCGTCTGAGGTGGCGCGGCACCCACGAGCATGCGGAGGGGGCTGGGTAGTGCTGCTCGGTGGTGCTGAAGGTGATTGAGGCATCCGTAGACGTGGGGGTGGTGGGCGGAGGTGATGCGGCGCTTCGGCCGGCCGTAGGCGTAAAAAAAGTTCATCTGAAGTTGCCGCCTCGTGGACGGCGATGCCGGCGCAGTGTCGGTGAGCTCCATGCACGAGGTGCGGGTGGTCTCGGGCCTCCCTGCCACCAGCAGCCGCCAGCGGCTAGAGATCCTCGTAGCTTTCGTGTCGTCGGCGGAGAGCACCGCCTCTCCAACTACCGGTCGCCGACCACCGTGCACCAGACTGTAGCAACGGGCGTCGCCGTCGTGGTGGAGTCATATATCGGGGAGTGCCCGCCGGGAATACCGCCGACGAGACACTCACGATCGTCGACGCCATCGTGTGCTGCAAACTCTAGTCGATGGCGCGCACCGCCCAAGAGCTCTCTCTTGCCCCTTAGAGCTCCTTTGATTCAAAGACTTGTAAACGAATTGTGTAGGATCTGGATCCTATGAAATCTTTTCCTATACAAATTGTTTGATTGATACGAACACATCATATATGAACTAACTTTATAGAAATCTTGTAGTG
Organism: Lolium rigidum; assembly: GCF_022539505.1. Lineage (NCBI taxonomy): Eukaryota > Viridiplantae > Streptophyta > Magnoliopsida > Poales > Poaceae > Lolium > Lolium rigidum. The sequence continues at coordinate 260,449,691 of NC_061511.1, forward strand.
TAAATCCTATATGAAAAGAGCGCTAGGTCATACTGGAAAAATTTATTTGCTACAATCAAACACACTCCATCTTCCCATAGGATTCACATGGACATGACATCTCAATCCTATACTTTTCATGTTTCAATATTTTTTCTATTCTATGAATCAAAGAAGCAAGCCCTTAGTTTCCAACGCCCCAGCGGTTACTTACGTGTGGCCCGGCTTTTTAGGAGGTCATTGCTTATCGGTTGGTGACATCTCATGTTTGCCTCTTTTGAGGCGTCTGGGTCGATGGACCGAAATGTGTGGTTCGAGCCTGTGTTCTACACTTCTACCCTTTTTCATTTTGACTAAACAGATCAGAGCAAAACATTGTGTGCTAGCTAGTGCTGCGACTAACTCCCCTCTTATCGCAAAAAAAAAAAAAGACTAACTCCCCTCTTGTACATACTGCGTACTCATGATGTACTGTTTAACTTTGCTTTCTACAGCTTGGTTTGATGCTAGTTTAAAATAGGAGGCCTAAGCCCTGCTCTAAATCAATAACGCGCCCGAATCGGCAGATAGTTACAAGATGCTGAGGGATAACCAGCAATGCCTGAATCGTCGCATTTTGCTTGTGTGCGTTGTTGTCTTGATGGATGCTAGTGCTTGTTTGTTCTTGTAATGCCAACCTTAATTTGTTTTTCTTGTCGATAACCAGCGACATAATATCAAAATTCCCCAAGCAAAGTTGCTAATTAAGTATCTGAATGCAGAGCTGGTGGTTGATTTAGCTGGATTTCTTTAGGACCGGTTCTTGATCATCAGAAAAATCAGGACCAGTTAAGTTGTACCAAACGAATGCACATGGACTTGTGGAACCAATGGAACACGGCAGTGACCAAGCCATAGCTAATCATGAACTGGCTGCTAACTAAATTATCTAATCTTTCGTTTTATAGTTCGCCAATGGTAGCTGTTCTGCATGTGTACAGTCAAATATCTGGCAGTAAGATTATTCAGGCTGTCCGGCTCACCTGCTCTTCCGAAAATAAACAACAGCTCGCATGTAGGCGCTTCCCTATCACGCGCTATTTCTTAATCGTTTGACTTTGATATTTCTCCCCCCAAGACTCTGAATCCTCGTCATTTTATTGTGATCCCAGGGAAACGATCTTTCAAAATCGTGTGCACGCATGCTCAGATGTGCAATGCTATAGCAAAGTCCACGGCTCTAAGCCGGTGCCACTCGTAGATCTCGATGTCGTATCGTGCCCGTCTCTAAGTAACGCATCATCCTCGTATCAGGAAGATCGCTGTCGGTACGACAACAGGGTTAATTTAGGGTAAAACAAAAGGCTAGCAGTAAGTGCCAAACGATCGATGCAAGATTATATGCCTAAGAGCATCCCATCCTTCTCAACACGTTGGACACAAAGCCGCGCCCTTAAATTCTTCTTGAGTCCAACACGATCCAATAAACTGTCTGACACCCTAGGCCACCCCGATTCAACATGACCTCTTTGAAAGCGCTGGTCGCAAGACGAAGTCGGTGCAATGTGGGATACCGACAGACGGTAGCATAAGCCAGTCACCAGCCCATTCTCTGCCCGCTACCTCGTCTCTCCCCGGCTCGAGGGCTCTTCCACCCTCGCCAAATCGCCACTGTTGCAGCCCCCTCCCCTTTCGATGCTGATAGTTCAGCGGTGGTTACAACTAGTCTCGGCCCGGAAGTCGCCCACTGCCTCAGCTTCCCCTCTCGCTGCTCCACCCGACTCATTGTGACTTCTTGAACGCCTGGCTTGCACGCACGATGTTTTGCTGTTTGCGTTGGTAAGCTTCATATCTAGATTTTTTGTTCTTTTCGTCGTTCGGTTGATTGGTTTCTCCATTATTTTATTGTGGACTATTGATAGGAACGATGAGGTAATGACCATCATTTCATGAAACATGCAGCCAATGCCTCCGGCGATGAAGATGAACATTTGATAATCCTCACTTGTCTTCTACAACTACAAGCAGACGAACTAAAGAATGCCGCTCCCAATCGTGGAGGTTCCAAGTTCGGAAGAAGGAATACCAAGCCAAGGTAGAGGATGAAGTGTTGCGCCATGATATATGCCGAATATTTTGCTAACTTATATCCGAAAGGAATTTTAGTGCCACTTTAGGATGAACACATAAGTGTTCATGAAGTTGGTGCATGGTTGTGAGTAAGTACGATGCCTACTTCATGATGAAAAAAGATGTTGTTGGACTGCCCATTTTCTCATCCATTCAGAAATGCACTGCTGCTATGAGGGTTCTTGCATATGGAGCCCCTACCGATACACAAGGCGAGTACTGGCACTTGTATGATTCCACAACCATTGAAGACATGTAGAAGTTTTGCGCTAATGGTGGGAAATTTTGGACCAAACTACTTAGGACCCGATGAAGCAGAAACAACTTGTATTATGGTATAAAACGAAATAAGAGGATTTCTTAAGATGCTTAGAAGCATCGACATTCATTGGCCATGGAAGAATTTTCCATTTGCTTAGCAAGGGTTGTACCAAGGGCATCATGGAGCGTGCAATGTGGTACTTGAAGCTATGATAGATTATGACGAGTGGTCGGAAAAGTGTCACTTTGCTTCGCGTGAGGAGAGTTGCAGGAAGGATCTCGAGGGGGCATTTGGTGTGCTCTAATCTCATTTTGTTGTTGCCCGATACGGCTTGTGTGGTCATGCATAACCTGATCATTGAGAGCGAATGCAAGTATCCTTCATCCACATAATCATCAAAATCATCTTTCCACTATTGATCACCAGGTACCTGCAGACTTTGTTGATTTCCTTACGATGCATGAGGAGATCCTTGACAAAGTTGTTCATCACTTGCTCCAAAATAATCTGATAGAGCATACGGTTAAAGAAGACGAGGACTAAGTTTTGATCTAGATGAGCCTTTTTTTTATTCGAATCGTATGGATTTTTATTTTTATTTCAATTGGCATAGAACTAAAACTTTTATTATTTATTTGATGAAATTTTACAAAACCGTTTAGAAACATGGTTAAATATGAAAAAAGGACGAATAAATCTAGTGGGGTGTTGTATTTGTGGCGCTGCTGGGAGAGGCGCTACGCGCAGTGGAGATGCTCTAAGCCTCTAAGCGATTCGAAAAACACTGTGATAGGTTGTGTGTAAGAGCATCCCCACTCGTCTCCCCGACTTGGCCCCCGAGCGCCGTTTTTCTCATCCGGACGGCGAATTTCGGCCCAGTCGCGCCCCCGATTCCTCGTTTTTCTCCGGATTTGAGCCTAAATACATCCGGCGAGCCCACGCCATCCCCGGTCCCCCGAGGCGCGCTCTGGGACTCCGGACGAAGCGAAAGCGCGCGAAACGCCGAGATTTCTCTCCCGCGCTTTCGCTTCGGCTTCCGCGCGAGAGATGGACCCAGCCGGTCAGCGACAGACGCATCGTCTTCCGCGCGCAGTAAAGGCTGCCGCCGGTCAGCTCGCCGCGGACGCGTAGCATCCACGCGGCATTAAATCGCCGGCTCCAGCCCAGCCTAAATACCCCGCAGTTCGACGACGACGGCTCCGACGATGATGGCGCCGGCGGCGACGGCGACTACACGGTGTTCTACCGCCATTTCGGCTTGTAGAGATTATTTAGAGTTGTATTCCCCTGGCCGAATTCGAAATATAGTCGAATTCGGCCCCTATGTATGAACTTCGCCCTCTATATAGTAAATATCATTAAAGTTAGTCTAAATTTAATTATTTTTTGCCGTATTTTATCAAGTTTCCGTTTTTCAAATTTACATCGACGTCTTCGCCTGAGATCGCGGCTGGGAAACTAGTCCTCCTCACGCCACGGACGTAAATTTGCCCGGATTTCGGCGTGTGGGGGGGGGCAAACGAGTGGAGATGCTCTAAGGAATGCGTGAGCGTGACTTAACGACGGAGGTAAAGCACGGGGATCCAAAGCACGGATGCTTCGTCGAGGAACCTGTTTCCCGACTGGCAGAAAGAGATAGATGGTGGCCAAGTTGCATGGTGGTAGCCCAGGCTGGATAGGTGACCCAAGGCTTCGTTCGGATTCATTTGCGTGACACAGCGTGAGGGCGTCCCCCCAGAGCCCAAGAGGGCATCATGCATGGACGTGGAGCCGAGCAACAGAGATTTAGTTTAAACCCTGGCCTGGTAGGGGAATCAATCCATGCGTACGTACGTACGTTGTGTACGGATCGCTTGTTTCTTCCCTCTTCGGCCGTTGATTCGGCTGTTGCCTGCTGCTGGGCAAACAATACTACAGTCCACAGTAACGCCACCACCTGATGGCTCCTCGTCCTTGCTTATAATTATTTAATAGTTAAAGTACTGATGGAATCGTACCATAAACTATACTTACTCTTTCTCTGGTTGTACCGCTGTACATATGGAAAACAAATTCCAGAAAGAAAATGACGACATGCGAGTTGCTGCATAAGAAAATGCATGCTACGCCCACCGTACACAGCAGGGTGATCACGCTTTGTATACCGCGATCTGAATAATCTGCAACTGGCAGGAAGGTGCCCGCCCAGTTCAATACGATTCACTTGACATTAACAAAACCGCAAGGTTATTTAGTACGAGAGACAAATGACGAGGAAACATATAAAGCGGTACTAGGCCAACTTGTGCATGCAACTGGGCTCTACATGTCGCTGTGGTTCGCTTCCACGGTCAATGAGCGCGATTCGATTCGCTCTTCCCTCCCGGCCGGCTTTGCTCCAATAATTTTCTTCTCCAAGTAGCATGATAAATTAGCTCGCGCCAACGCGAGCAAGTGGCAGTTCAAGTTGCGTTGCCTGCGCTTTGCAGTTTGCACAACTAGGAGAGAGCGCAGAAGCTTCACGCACGCAGTTTGCGTGCCCAGCAGTCCGATCGAGTGTCCGACCCTTGGAACCTTGGAGTTCCATTAGAAATGCACGCGGCACGCCCGGTTCAACCGCCTTTCCGAAAAGTTTGACGGACCAAGCAGATCGAACACTGGGATCGCCCGAATCGATCGGTGCTGCCTTTTGGTACTTTCTTTGTTTCCTTAGTTGAAATTTGTATCGTTCGGGGAAAGTCACGGGTGTGGTAACTAGCCTATCACCTTCTGTGGGTACCACTTCGGTCCGCTTGATCAGTAAAATATAATGTGAGAACCAACCTGAGGTTGGGTGGTTAGGAGGGTGGTTGTACCCCTAGCCCACCAGAGTTCAAACCCAGGTTTGACATCTGTGTGTCTCATAACGGCGGAATATTCATTCAGTGGGAGGCGACGTTCCCGTCGACAGCGAGGCGCTTGTGGTGACTTCGTCAATTTCAAGATCCAATCCGCCGACTCAGTCTTCTGGAGATGCTCATAGGGATAGGGTGTGCGTGTGTGCGTTCATAGGGGTGAGTGTATACGCGTGTATGTGAGCGCCTGCGTTTGTACTGTGTTTCTCAAAAAAAAAAGTAAAATATAATGTCATGGTTCCATTTTAGAGAAACATGTTGATTTTATTCTTGTATTTGGTTCGAGCTGAAAAATAAAAAGGGTTCGCTACGTTTGTGTGTTTTATTGGAGAATGGAATGGGACCGATTCTGGGAATATAAAATGTGAGCAAGCGTGTAGTGCGTTTAGCAAAAAGCGTTGCAAGTGAACAAAGGAGCTGGGCCAACATGGGGTGGCTTTAGCACATAGGAGCTGAGAGGTTGCACCGACTTTGAGAAATGGATGCATTCTAAATTTAGAGGGAATGTTCTCTTTTGAAAAACTACCTCGTTCCATTCCATTTTTCAACCAAACACTGGAAAGGTCTTTAGATGTGGAACCATTTCACTACCTTCCACTTTGTGATCTCAACCAAACACACTCTAAGAGGATCTCTCTAGGACATATCAAAAAGCTGAACCTGGAAAACTCGTACTGGATGCTCTTGAAGACTCATGCCAGGTATAAGAGTTTGATATGTCAACCAAAATTGCATTTTTCTATATAAAAAAAGCTTGGCCCCATTGATTTCTTCACAGCTATTTCTACGTTCTAAAATAAGTGTAGCAATTTTTTGATACAAATGTACACACATTAAAATGTGTCTAGATACCCTAGTGGAACTAGAAACATAACGCCAATGGATCTTGCGGTGGATTTATCGTCGCATGAGAATGCCTTTGTGGCGCGGTGGTTCCACAAATGGAACCCTAAACCCCCCTCTGATCCAGCTATATAGGGATGGGATGGGCTCATAGAGAGTTCACCGGATACTTTTTCCAGGCCGAGTCGTTGTGCGGTAGCTGTTCGGGGCAAAAGACGGCCACATGCCGCATATCACCAGGACTTATCCGCGTTGTGGCCTTGTCCTAGGATCTGTGCTCTAACAACCTATGTACCGTAAGCAGATTTGGCATGCCTCAGTCCATATTGAATCAGATTCGATCGAACCTATAAAACATGCGCTGGAGTTATTGAGATTTGGAGCCCGTACACAACATTTTTTTGTTGTTAATTGTTTCCCGGAGATTGGTGAAATGGGAGTTGTCTCATTCCAACATTGCCCTCATATAGGGATGTAAATATTGTACAGTACTAGCTAAGTTCGATTATAGCTCGAAAGAAGTTTTAGCATGTTCATCGGATATTCTTTCTTCCACATGTAATTCGTATGTACCATTAATTGTCATCATCTCAATAAAGCGCTACCAGGCACTTGTTGAGAAAAGAGAAATGGCCTCTATAATGTTAGCAGGTCCGGCCAAGGTCTCTCGGGTTTGCGTCGGCATGGACGGGTCCATATTACGTACGAAATGCAACTTGTCCCTACCGTGATCAATGGCCAGTGTATCGGCCGAACACCATGCATATATACAGAGTTACACACACAGCCACACAGAGGCTCACGGCTGGCATTATGGACACCATGCATATATAAGCAAATCATGGCACTGCTCGATCGGCTCCAGCCAAGAGATACCGATCTATAGGCGCCATGTAGGTACGAACGTTCTGTCGCGAGACCAGGGCTTGTGCGGCGGGCGCGGAGTATATAAAACGGGGTGCCGACGTCGCCCGTGCTGGCTGTCCTCGATCGAGGCCACCAACCCAACCTAGCCTTAAATCCCTTAATCCAGCCCACAAGGACGCCCGTGCTAATTATCTTTGAGGCATCTCCAACACAGAGACGTGAATAAAAAAGTAATCCAACACGGTGATTTATAATTTTGTTTTTTTCTGTTCCGTTTTTGCTTCAATGTCCCCCTTTCTAAACTTTTCCTACTGCGAATGGTCAAAATCTCCTGATACCTCTTCGTGGCCTAACATATTAAAAATTTAAATAACCCCCAGATCTTTTAGAGTTTAGACGCTAAACACCATCATCTCTTCTAAACTGGCATATTTAATCTCTAAAGTTTCTAAAACCAGCTAATTACCCCTACCCTTTGGTACGCTATTTAGGAGGCCGGTTTTGGGACGTGGCACTGCAAAAATTAGGTACAGCTTGGAGCAGCTCAGGAAGCCCGTCACCGTCGAGCCTAGTGACGGCCTCACCAACTCACCATGTAGGCATCCACGACCGCCCGACCATGCTGGTGTACCGCATCAGGCTGCTTATCGTCAAAGAGGCAAGGGCGCCGACGAAACAAGAGTGGCACACTGCATGTCAACTACCGTGGCTGTGATTAGATGTGTAGTTCGTTCGCTTAGGAAATTGGCCGCCGACGAGATGTAAAGCACCGTAGCTTGCTTGGGATTTCCATCATCGGATCTTGTACATAAAAGGCCACGGAGAAGTGCAAAATTCATGCAAAGCTAAACTTTCATGGAATCGGCCACGTGGCAGACCTGAACGGGGCGACTGTTGTGCGGACGAAGCACCGTCCCATACTTCGCCCACATGGCGATACCGGCGGTGTTCTCCGGTTGCTGCTGCTCCTCGTACTGGCGCTGCTAGCGGACATGCTCTATTACCTCATGTCCGATTCCGCCAGCTCTGACATGGTAATCATGACAGAGTTTGTGGTGTGGCATGGTAGGGCAACGAGGATCGTCCCCTCCCCCGACATGCACGTCAGCGAGAAGAAGACAAACATTGACTATTTTTTTGACAACCTAATCCCATGTTGGGTGAACGACAGAGCGCTGGCAAAACCAGCCTCCAAAGCAACTTACTCGTGTCTAGGGGTCCATTGGCTGGTTTTACAAAAAAATCGGAATTAAAGATACCACTTTAAAGTTGTGGGGGTTACCGTCCAAATTTTAAAACTCCCAGGAGTTATGTAGACTTTTTGCAGTAACTTCTGGGCAGTTTTGAAGGAGCCAAGCAGGACGGCCTGCTCACCCCTCTCGATGGGTGGGCGAAGTTCTCACCGAACCCATCAACATCCTCGTGCAAGTACTTTCATGCAAGGGCGAGGCAACACGTCTGCAAGAAGCATCTCGTTGTTCCTATTATGGCAACACCACCCCAGGAACACAAATGAACATAAAAAAGGATGTGACTATTTCTCAGTCAAATGATGTCATCAAATCTCTATTGTAACTCATAATTAGCACGAATCACGATTCAAATTAAATGACGTAGGATTTAACTGAGCACAAAGTTAGCTAAGAACTAGAAAAGGCTGTACGCGATTGTTGGAAACGGATGGCCATGGTCGGGAGGGCTGCCCGCACGACCACCCCAAAATGAAATCATGATGAGTCTCATTCCTCGTATCAGGCCTCGCTGGAATCCGAGAGAATCTCCCCCGGAGCTCACTTGGCCGGCCTCGCTCGCCGTGCGCGCGCGTCGTATACTAGTACCTGCGGCGCTTTCCTTAGGGCATCTCCAACCGGGCGACCCAAACGGACGCGCTGGGTCGTCCGTTTTGGGCTGTTTGGGTCGCCACCTGGACACGCGGACAGCGCCCCGCGTCCGCGTGTCCGTTTGGGTCGCACGCTGCGCCCAACGCGCGGACGCAACGCAAATGTAATAAAAAAAACATAAATGAAAATGAAAAATAAAAACAGGGCCAAATAAATATAAACTACTGGTTAGTTAAACTTAGCCCTATTTTGGGCAATTTTTACACAAAAGAAAGCCCTATATGGGCTTTAAACTAAAAAAAAAGAAACCCTAGATAGGGTTTGCGAGCACGGTGGCCGCCGGCAGTACTACCCCCGCAGGTACTCGTCATCGTCGGCGCCGATGACGACGACGCCCCGACGGCGACGCGCCTGCTCCGCTCGACACGCCGGAGGGCACCGGGACTCCGGCCAGGGCTCCCACCGCGCCCTTTCCCGAGCGGAGCGCGGGTTCGGCGGGCTCGCCGGCTGCGCAGCCCGCTGCCCCGCGCGCGGACTCCCGCCGGAGCCGCTCCTCCTCCGCCAGGCGCGATGCCGGCGCTCCTCCTCCGCCGAGCGCGCGGCCCGGCGCTCCTCCTCCCGGAGCGCCGCCCGACGCGTAGCCTCCTCCCCGACGGCGCGCGCTCGAGGAATGCCCACGCGTCCGCCCGGGCGTCCTCCCGGGCCTTCCCGGCCGCCTCCTCCGGCCGCGGAGGTGCGCAGCGTCTCGGCGAGGAGCGGCCATTTGGCCGGCTCGTCGAGGTCCCGCTGCTCGCGCGGACGCCGCGGCGCCGCCCGCAGCCTCCGGGTCGTCCTCTCCCGGGCTGCGCGGCCGCGGCCGTGGCCGTGGCCGGGGCGCGGGCTCGTTGATGTAGAGCCCGCCAGGGCGGCGGCCAGCCCGCGCCGCGGTGTGTGCGCGGGCGCGCGCGAGGCCGCGCCGTCGCGGATGTGGAAGCACGTGCGCCGGCGCGCATCGTGCTCCACCTCGAACCACAAGTCCCGGCTGGGACTTGCGTCGCCGTACGCGGGGTCCCGCCGGAGGTCCGCCGGCAGCCTGAGCGCGGCGCTCCGGGATCTCGGCGTAGCGGGCGCGGCCGAGCCGGGATGGGCGGCACCGGAACCCGATCCGGGCTCGGGTGCCGCCCGTGCGGGAGGTGCACGTCCCCCACGGCATTGGGACGCCGGCGTCCCGAACATCCGCGCCACCGCAACGGTGACGTAGATCCGCTCGCGTCCGGGAGGCGCCGGCGCCCCATTGCGAACGGCGCCGGCTGCGACTTGCCGGCCGGCCGCCGGCCTCGTGGTCGTTGGCGGACGGCTCGAACTCGCGATTCGGGGCCATGGCGGCGCGGAAGCTTCGAGCTCGCGCGTGCGGCCGGAGTGGAAAGTGGGGACTGGATAGGGACAGTCCCCTTCCCCAGTCCACATTTAATAGGATTGGGGCACCGACAGGTGGGCCAGCCACGCGGACAGGGCGGACATGCCCTTAACCTGGCCAGCTTGGCCCGTACGGTGTCTGTCCGCGTAAATCTGGGAGTGGATGGACGGATCGTATCCCCGCCGCGATTTGATCGAACGCCATTGGCCAAGTTGCTTCAGCCTTTTTCTTATCAGAGGCCATTGGCCGGTAAGCATTGCGCAAGTGGCAATTTTTTTTTTAAGTACGTACCTCTTGGCGATGTCGCGTAGGTGCTTTGCGTGCGCGTGTGCGCGCGCCGGCCGGCGACCAGGACGACGCGGCGGCCGGATGCGCTGTCTTCGTTCAGTCTGGATTGGACTGTGATGTGATCGCGTCGCAGCTCGTGCGACGTCGCGTGCGCGAGAGTAGTTTGCTCCGAGCCGTGTTTTAGTGAAGAATCATCAATGGTTTTTCTTACTGAGGGCATCTTCAGCGGCGTCACACATTTCGGACGCTCAAATTGTCCACGGGCGTCCGTTTGCGTCGCGGGACGGACGCGGAAATGATCGTGCGTCCGTTTGTGTTTGGGGTTGGCTCCAACGGAGCGACGCATATTTCGGCGCTGGCCAGATTTCAAAAAAGATCAACTAGCGTCAACTTTGCACGAAATTACAGCAACAAATTGAGGGCTAAAACAAGTTCATCGCACTTTGCAGCTGGTACGGCGCAAAGTGGAGTCCAAAATGGCACAACAAGGCCTGGAACAGCAATAATAAAAAGTCCAAAAGGAGGCCAAGGTGCTGGGCGCATGGCGCCGGCGATCAGGCGTCTCGCGCGCCTCTTGATGAACCATGCCCTGGTGTCGTCGTCGACGGCGCTCAAGTCGGCAAGCATGATCCTTGTGTCTTCTGCACGCAATTTCACCTCAGCGTCAGCCTTTTTGGCCTCGATGTCCAGCCTTTGGACATCGAGGACCTCCTTCGCGAGGTTCTGATAGATGACAGCCGCGGCCTCTTTTTCCAGACGCCTCTTCTCGTCCCTAGCAGCCATGGCTGCACGATTGTCAGCCATTATCTTCTCCATGCTCTGCGTGAATGCAATGGCCGGCGCCTCCCGGACAAGATCGGCCTTGGTAGCCTTATGGCCTCGTGGACGAGGTGGAAGGACTGGACGGCCTTGATCATCGTCTTTGCCGTCGAGGGTGACCGCTGTCCCATTCTTCACAGCTTCTTAGTAGGCCGCAAAGCTTATCATCCACTTGTTGTTGTCTTTGAGCACCTCCCAACAATGGACCATATGGAAGCCCTTCTTATGCGTCGCCCTGAACTTCTCCAAGGCGCGGGATACCTGCAATCATAGCCGCCAATGATGTACATACAATGACGCAAATTGTGTAGAATGATGATGGTTGTATCGTGTTTACCACTGTCATGACGCCAGTGCTACTTACGGGGTTGTTAATAGCATGTTCGACCGCCGAGCAGAACTTGCTTGTCTCTTGTTTGATGTAGTTCCATCTTTCCTGGAGGGACTCTACCGTCCGAGGGCCTGTGATGTGGTAGGGTGGGTGCATCCTGGTCTCGTTGTACTCCTGCAAGACCTTGGCCCAATAGACCTTGCCTTTTGCTGGGCGCCATTAATACAATCTTGGGTCGTTGCCAGCCACGCTTCACACAAACACTTGTCCTCGGCTGTAATATCCC
>NC_061511.1:260461684-260495929 GCF_022539505.1 Lolium rigidum
TGGTATGCCGGGTCACCACCGTCGACGAAGCCTTGTGTCTTGTGGCTCCCCCCTTCTTCTTGGTGGCAATGTCTGTGGGGATAGGTTGTGTTGGTGCGTCGTCGGAGTCGTCCACGCACACGGGTGTTGGCTGCGTCTGCTGGGTGCCGAACAACCGTGCGGTCTCGATGTCCTCTGCATCTTGCGTTGGTGGCCAGTCATCATGCGCGCCTGTCCCGGCCCGATCATCGCGAACGAAGCCGCCGCCATAGATAATTTCCTGGATGTATGAATCATGGCGGTCCTTCCAATAGTCCTACTAACGACCGGACATCAGACGCATGATACAGGGCACTCGCACACATTGACAGAGCTCACGTACCGGGTCGTCCATCGTCTGGGCAGGCGGCGCCATTTCATCGAACAGGGTGCGGGGCTGCGGCATGCCCTCCTCCGGCACCTGGCGCGTCTTCTGTGTTGCACCCGGGCAGGAGTCACCGCTTCTAGGCGTCCGGTTGAGGTCGGGAACCGCCGCCCTGGTCAACTTCACCGGCGGCAGGCCGGAGGCGAACCGCGACACCGCGTGGCCCTGCAAGGGAGCGGGAGTTCCAGGGCGCAGCTGGGAACTTATCGAGCTGACCGACGAGGCCGGAGGAGCGACACCGGCGAACCCCTCTCTATTGATGAGCATGTAGCCCTCTGCTAAGCTCGGATGGAGGGCAAAAGTGTCGCTCCTCCGGCCTCGTCGGCCAATTCAGTTTAGAACCAGCTTCTACTCGCCTTTTTCTTCTTTTTCCGTTTCCTGTTTATTTTTTCTCTTCTTTTTTGTTTCTTTTTCCTATTTTTTGTTTCATTTTCCTTTTCCTTTTTTTCCAAATTTCTAAAAATTTAAATTTAAAAAATTCTTAATTTTGAAAACTGGTCAAACTTTAAAATTGTTCAAAACTAAAAAATGTTCAAATTTTAAAAATGTTCAAATCTAAAATTGTTCAAAGTTAGAAAATTTCGCATTCGAAAAATGTTCATATTCTAAAATGTTTATATTCGAAAAATGTTCAAATTTTAAATATATTCATGTTCGTAAAATGTTTAAATTTTAAAGGAAATTCAAAAAATGTTCAAATTTGAAAAATGTTTAAATTCTGAAAATTATTTTTAAAAATATATTTTTTGAAAACTTTATTTTTTAAAAAGGTCATAAAAATTAAAACATTCGGATTTTAAAATAATCGGATTTTAAAAATATTTCTGCTTTAAAAAAAACGAAAATATATAAACAGAAACGAAAAAGTAAGAAATTTACCTGATGGGCTGCGGCCCACTATACAACCATCGGGCCGGGGGGTGTGCGGCACCCCATCCGCACCGACCCGGTCGGTGTATAGCACCTCCCGCGGAGAGGCCAGGGGACGGTGTGCGCACACGGCAGCGCGTCGCGACAACAAAAGAGAGCCGTTTCGGCCGCCGCGAGTTGCGACGGTGATAGAGGTTGCAGGAAGCGCGCAGGACCTAGGCCGGCAGCGTGGAGGACGCCATGGTCGGCGGTGGTGAGGACGACCAGTTGGACTGCGGCGGTGAGGATGACCAGTTGGGCGGCGGCGGAGTGGAGGAGCCCGCATCGCTGTGAGCTTGAAGAGTTCGTCGACGGGAGGCCGACCTGAGGATGGAGGAGATGGAGGAGATGGAGGCGTGGCCGCGGGGCTCCGCCGGAGGGAGGGGATGGCGGGCGGTGTCTATCGACGGCGCATAGGAGGTCGGCCAGGACGGCGCGCAGGGGACCTAGGCCGTGCAGGTCGGGGGGGAAGGGCCACAAAATGTAGAAAACCCTTATCTTGGACTGTGTGGCTTAGAGGCCGTTGATAGCAGTCCAAACGTCCGCAGCATGCTTAAGCGGTCAAACCTGGTCAAAAAATCCTCAAAGAGATAATTGACTAGGAAGCTCATCACATGTTGATCTTAGTGACACACGCATCATAGGCAGGGTCGGGAACGATGGCTTTTTACTTGTTGGCATCTTTGGCTTCCAGGTGTTCTGACGAAGGCAGATCGATACCTTCAACTCTTCAAGGAGGGCCACTACCTGGGCACTGTGGAGAGAGGGAAGCACCTGGTGATTTCCATGACAAGAAGTTTTTTTCTAGTGAGCTTCGTGGCCGGCGGCGCACCGATGATTGCCGAGGCGGATGGAGTTGAGTAGGATGCCATCGGGGCCTGTGGGAAGATTGGGAGGGAAGGAGATGTTTGTCATGTGGGGAGATCGGGAGGGAAGGGAGGTTTTTTTTTGTGTGTTTGAGATGATCAAGCCGCGATCAAAGTCCTGGCGGCAATCGGCGATGGGTTCTCGGTGGTGGCTGGGATTGGAACAACACCAACATCCTCTTGTACAATGCTGTCACAAGGGCTTTTTCTGTGTATATAACACGTAACCGAACCATCCAATGAAGGTATAGTTCTCCCCACAACAACATGGTATCAAGACTTGGCTAAGATCCGCCAGCATCCTGATAGCCTGGGAATCTGGATGGAAAGGAACATGAGAGTTTTCAACAAAAAGTCTTTCTTTGCCGATGGTGTTGATGTAAAAAATCAAAGACGAGAGCAAGAACTGGATCCTAGCAAGAGCGAAGCATCTAGCGTAAATTACAAGATGGCAATTTTCTTTTCTTTTGCTGTTTTTCGGTTGGCTTAGGCATGTCTATGTTTGCTCCTCCTTTATTAATATACTCCTCCTTAAAAAAACACTACTATCGAGATGAATGTGAGAAGACAAACATCATAGACTATTGGATTTACTATTCTAAACAGTAGTCCACAATTTTAAAGAAAACTACACCTATATAATTCTACATCAAGAGCTGGCATCTTTTTAATTTTATCTTGTAAGAATTGATGTTGTATTACATCTCGCGAGAGTTTTGAAACACTCGTGTTGGCTTCGTTCCAACACTTTGCTTTTTTATTTGAATTTTCTTTGCTTTGCTTTTAAGCCTTGCTTTTGTCGCCTTTTTTTTTCCTATTTCCCTCTACCCCATATACAAAAATATAAAAAGGTTTTTTTCTTTTATCCTTTAGTGTTTTTGTTCTGGTTTTCCAAATGACTTCTTATGCGCCCAAGGATGGGTGTTTCGCGGCGGACGCGGTTGCTCCCAACAGCTCCTCCTGGCCTTGCTACATAGGGCGAACAACTTTGCTACCATGCATGGCGCGGAGCCTTCGCTACCATGGCGGAGTTGCTACGAATGAAGGCCGGCTGACCTTGCTACGGAGGGCAACCGGCCTTGCTACAACGGGGGTATCAGGTAGGGTGTCAAGTGGGATCCCACCTAAATCCCACTTTGTGTAGTGCATTTTCTTTTTTCTAGTGTAGATTTTGACACCAAAATTTAAACTAGAATTGGCAAAATACACTATAAGGGAAATCCCACCGTGATGCCACCTTGACACCCTAGTATCGGGGGATTTGATCCCCGGCCAAGCTCGGCGCTCTCCATTAAATTGATAGTCAAAGTTTTGCTTGGAATACTTAGTGACTTTATATATAAAAACGAAGAGAGTACTAATAGTTGTATGGAAACATATATTAATTTTATAATCTGAATTAAAAATATATCTTAGTTATTGCCATCTCTTTATTGGGTACGATCCGAATGAGCAAGAGCTCTAGCTGAAAATAAAGCACGCCGTATCCCACGAGAAACTCAACGCGCCCGACCCTCCCCCGTTCTCCCCGGACCGCACACGCAGAACTGAACATGCACGGGCCTTCTATACTAACAAAAGAACTCTCCTACATGCAAGCACACTCTTGACGTGCTCCATCCCCAAACACATGGATACCATTTCAACACCTAGTTATACCCTCCTCCAGTCCTCCTTACCTTTCTACGGGGAGAGAGTGAGGGAGCCCATCGAGCAGCAACGGCAGGAGGATCCTTTTTTGCGTGATTCCCCGCGATCGATGCAGCTCATCGGTTCGTCTATGAGATTGATCCTTGCGATCGGTCGAGAGATCGAGAGGCGAAAGGAGAGGCCTGTCATGCATTGAGTTCATGCGATCGCTTGGTGATCACACAAATTAGGTTCGAAATCCTTGTTCTTTCCATTGTTTTCCAATTCAAGTATATTTCCACGAATGTCGATTCTGCCATTTCCTAGTGAATGAATGCCGTTCGCCCCAGACAACCTAGCCTGCGAGTGGA
Source organism: Lolium rigidum (assembly GCF_022539505.1). NCBI lineage: Eukaryota > Viridiplantae > Streptophyta > Magnoliopsida > Poales > Poaceae > Lolium > Lolium rigidum. The sequence continues at coordinate 260,465,863 of NC_061511.1, forward strand.
TTTTGATTTTGTTCTCTCTGCGTTTAGGTTTAAGTTCAGGTATACGTACGGTCTCGGGCTTTGATGTGAATTTATGTTGTGATGAATGATATGATAGGATCCTGGTATTGTGTAGTGTATCAGGAGTCATGAACAGATTATTTTCTCGAGCTGTGAGGTTGCCTTTGAAAGTCGAAGGTTATAGATATATATATTGTGTGTCGCACCTGCTTCTTCGGTTTCAATTTAATTGAGATTTTTTCGATAAAGGATACTTTCATTATTTTTATAAGCAATTACATCCAGCCTCTGCATAACCAGGATGCATACAGCCGTTTATGTTGTCTCAGGTTCAAAAAGATAAAAAATAAAAACTAGGCGAGATACATATCGGAACGATGAATCATATAACGCCTAAGGAGTAGGTGGGGCATCTATCCGTAGACTATACTGCCACCCATGTTGGGAAAAAGTATCCCTCGCCGTAGCCTCCAACCGTGTACAGACCTCCGTAAACAGGTCTCGGTTCTCCACTCGCTGAAGAGGTAACCACGAACGGAGAATACTTGTACATCTGTAGATGACCTGCAACAAAGAGCAATTTATATCATTAAAAATCTTGGCATTTCTACATAGCCAAAACGCCCAGATAACTGCTAGCGCCCCCACCCTAAGAAGCAACCTAAACCTTGAATCAACACCATGAAGCCAATTGCCAAAGACATTGGTAACACTAGTCGGAGGATACAGGGTAGACGCTACCATAGATCTCGCGAACTGGCACTGGAAGAATAAGTGTTTGATTGTTTCGTCCTGATGACAGAAAACACATCGAGTACTCCCATGCCAATTACGCTTAACAAGATTGTCTTTGGTGAGAATTACCCCTCGACGAAGATACCATCCAAAAAAAAATTTAATGGTATCTTCATCTTCCAAATCTTCTTGTTATTATCAACTGGTAAATCGGAAAGAATGATCGCGTTGTAGAAAGATTTTACAGAGAAAGCACCATTGGCATGAAGGTTCCATCTAAATTCGTCTGGTTCGTCCGATAATTGAATATCTCCGAGCCGTTGAATTAAGGTATTCCATGCCATAAGCCTTTGTCCAAGTAAAACCCGTCTAAACGTCACATTCGGAGGTGAGGTAGCCATTACAGTAGCAATGGTATCACCTTGACGGCGAGCAATCCTATAAAGAGCTGGATACTGTTCACTTAAGGGTGCATTGTCAAGCCAAGCATCTTCCCAGAACCGTATTTGTGCTCCATTCCTGATTGAGAAAGTGCCATGGCGAAAAAATTCATTTTTTGTCGCCATTAGCCGGCCCAGAAGTGAGAATCCCCTGGTTTCCAAACCATTTAGGATAATGTCTTCGAACCGATATACTTTCTCCGAAGAATAGTCTGCCAAGTCCCATCCTCAGTGAGGAGCTTAAACAGCCATTTACCCAGTAGAGCTGAATTTTTAATTTTATCTGTATACATACTAAATCGCGTCTAGATACATGTATCTCGATAGAATGAGTCATTAATTTAAACCACAAGAAGTATATTTTGCTGATTGTGTTCGCATATATGCACTGGTTGCCAGAGATAAGTATACATGATTAGTTAGCGGTACAACCAACAAAAGGCCAACCTTCACGAGTGCAGATCCCATGGTAACACGTAGGGGTCCCCGCTCGCTGGGGCATACTTCCGCAATTGTGTATGTGCTCTCACCAGTGCAACATACATGATATATCGAAGTATCAAAAGTGCAACTATAGTAAAATACTGAAGTGCACTCATAGTGAAACCCCAAAGTATATCAAAGTATAGTTGTGCTAAAACAAAGTTAGACTGAAGTGCTCCCGTAGTGAAATCCGAAATACAAGTGTGGTGAAACCCGAAGTACAACTACACTGAAAGTCAAGTAAATCTAAAGTACAAATGTAATAGTTTTGGAAGTACAACAAATCTAGTTTGGAAGATCTCGGCCCGAATATCTCAAAAATAAAATATGTTCGTAATTTGGTTAATGGCTATCGTGATATTACGGAAAGATAAACCGAATTTTACGGAATGGAAGATACACTTTTGGGTCCAACATCATATGCCTTGATTTGGAGTGGCTCCCTTTAATCCCGATCAATAGTTGTTTCCCCCGGGAAACCGACCGATAACGTGACCTGCGGGGCACTCCTTTTCACCGCCTTTTATGCGGCGAAAACAATCAGGGTTGCGTCAGCTGGTGCCTAGTAGTGTCAAATGGGCTTTCCCACGTCGCTCCTAATTGGTTGTTTTGCTGTCAAGTTCATCAAGTTTTTATGTTTTGATCGCGTGTAGGTTTTCTGATAGGTTCATTTTTTGGGTTTATTATTTATTTATTGAAAACTTGAGATTTTGAAAACTGTTAAAACTAAAAAATGTTCAAAATTTTAAAATGTTTGAAAAATCAAAATTGGAAAAAAGTTCAAAGCAGAAAATGTTGGAAATTGGAAAATTATTTAAAACTAAAAAATGTTCAAAATTTGAAAAGTACAACAGAAGGAAAAATGTTCAAAACAGAAAAATGTTCAATACTGAAAATTGTTCAAATTTTGAAAAGTACAAAAACTCAAATTTGGAGAAGTGCAAAAGTAAAAAAAAATGTTCAAATAAAAGACCAGCAGTAACCAAAAAAAAACCTGAAGAAAAAAAAGCAAAAAAAAAACACAAAAAAACGTCGAAAACAACCTAAAGCATCACGGCCCCGCTGATGGGCCTGGCCCAGCGGGTGTTTGCTTAGGGCGGCCTCCATCATCGCGGCTGCAGTAGGCGGTAAATAGGCTTGGCGTGACCTGCCGGCGACTGCATATGTACGTCCCGTTCCAGTTCGGGTCTGTTATAGGCAGTGGCGGAGACAGACCCCAGGCTACACCAGCCTTGGCCCGGGGCGTGAGCGAGGAACGCAAGCTTCACTGTAGCAAAAATCGCACTGTAGCATTACTGTAGCGCACTGTAGTATGAAGATGGCCTGGGGCGTCGTCGCATCCTGGCTCCGCTACTGGTTACAAGGTCAGTTGGTCCTGGGCTCATTTAGTTTCTGCACCGGCTGTTCAAAAAGAACTAATGTGCTACTCCGTTAAATAATTCTTCCTCTATTTGAAAATGTAAGATGTTGGAGCATCTTCTTTGGTTCACCCGCTTTAGTTTTATCTAGTCTGTTTCTAGTATGTAGGTTTATTCATTTTAGTGTATCTAGTCTAATTTAAAAGTAGCTAAAATATCTTATATTGACAAACGGAAGGAGTAAAACTTTAGCGTGCAACCGTGCCGTGTATTGGTGCTATTTTCCTTCACTTTGTTGGATACAGCGGCAAAAACAATGCACACAAGTTAACTTTGCTCTTTCTCAGTATTAGGTAAAATGAAAACATGCAACTCAAAGAATTCATTTGGTGCGCAACCAAAAAATATTTCCCGGCTGCAACATTTACTTGTAATTAAAAGGCTTGCAACTTCACTTGCGACCTAAAAAACTCTAAGTTGTAACCACACTTGAAAATAGTGAAATCTCAGCTGCGACCGCAATTACAACTGAAAAACTCAATTAAGCCCAACAATTGGAAAAAAATGAATTACAACATCAATAGTAGATGGAAATCTATCCACTTTCAACTAAAAAATCTCAGTTACGACACCACTTATAGCTAAATAAATTGCAGTTGAACTTCACCTGCAGTTGAAAAATCTCAATTGTATTCACACATTGAACTTATAGGACACCAATCACGATGCTAATCCAACGGTTATAAAGTTAAATGAGCTGTAACTTTTTTCGATTAATAAATGAGCTGCAACTTAATTATTGGTACGAGAATTTGCAGAACGGTCCAAATTTTAACAAAAAAAATAATATTAATTTGGTTTTTCAAAAAAGGGGAAAGGAACGTTGAAAAATGAAACGTGAAATCATCGGAAAAATATAAAAATAGCAAGTAATGAATTAAAAAAGATGGGTAGAAAAATAACATATAGAAATGCAAGGCCTACACACAAGCAAAAAAAGTGATTGCTCCATTGCACAACAAAAATAATAGAAAAGGCCCACACATGTGGTCCAAGTCGGCAAATTAGAAGAACGAGAGAAACATAACCTCATGCAATCCACCTACAGACACGCTACCCTACGCCTTACCCGACATATAACGTTGAAGAGACAAAATAACAACATTCGGCACGAATCTTAACACAACAAATCTGATGGTATAATTAACTGAACACTAACTTAGTTCTGATCTAGCCGAGAACTAGCAAACCCGTAAAATTTTAGGTGAGAATTGCCTTGTTTCAAAAAAAAATTTAGGTGAGAATTAAAGTGGAAACAAAGTGGTGTTTTCCAAAGTGAACAACCACACCAACGGATTACTTTTCATCAATGGCGGAACTTTTGGTTTTAGTGAGGTTGTCTTAACCGTGTTTGGCCTTACAAATCTATGTGAAACAGTTCCACTCGAACCTATTCTACTACCTGATCCCCTAATCCTAATTCCTATCGGTCTTTTTCCATAATCGAGCACAACCTATGGTCGGGAACACTGGAGCGCCACCATGGTAGTCATGTCGCCCACCCATCGGCAGCATTTGTATGTGTCTTTATGCTGGGGCATCTCTAGCAGCCACACATTTCAAACGCTCTAAATATAACTGTACGCGTACGTTCGTGTCGGACTGTGAACGCCAGCGGCCCGACATATTTTGTTCAGCGAGGCTGGTCATTGATTCTACCCAAACATATCATAAATTGATGATCAAATGTAGCCAGCTGTGGCGTATTCCATCTAAATAGTGTAATATTTTTTTAAAAAATAGACATACGAACTACAAAAATAGAGGTTCAAACTAATTTATAAACAAATTACAGAAACAACCTACTTCTTCTTAGAGGGCCACGCATCGCCATCGTCATGGCGTCGCTTCCTGCTTGTCAGCTCTTCAGACGAGCATGTCGCGTCCGAAGAGCTTGTGTCCCTCTATGACTAGTCGTTCATGGTGTCCTCCTCCTCCTCCTAGCTATCAGCGATGCCGCCCCCTCCTCCTCCTGGCCAACAACGACTATGTCGTGCGCCTCATCCTGACTGTCGCTCGGTGGGGAGCTTGATCTACTCGGCGTGTCAGCTCTTCCCCACCAATGTCACCATCCCGGTGACTTGCCCTTGCTGCCGGAGTCAGATGGTAAAAAAAAGGTTGCTCATGGCGCTGATGGTAATCGCAGACAAATGGTGGCGACCGGTTGGAGATCCGATCGCGCTGACATACGACTTTTATTGAGCCGCGATAGGAAACCGAGAAGGCGGCGCCGAAATCGAAGAGGGCGGTGGTTGCTCTTCAACTACAGTTTTTGTGCTTGGGAAGGTTGCCTTGGTTGTTTCCATTTCGGCGGTTGCTCATCTGAAATGGTTGCACACTTGCGGCGCTATTTCGTCAATCTGGTGCCTCCTTGGATTGGGTTTGGCCTTGGGCTGCGAACGAAATCGTTCGATTTTGATGTCCCTAACGTGCCAGACCGCCTAAGAATATAAGGTCACGCTTTGCGTCCGCGCAGATGCACTCACGGCGCAAATTTGGGTCGCGTTTGCATCCCCGCGGACAGGTCGGTGATTTATGTCGGGCCGCTGGGCTGGAGTGCAAACTCATTTCTCAACTGCGCGGATGCAAACAGTCGCTTTCGTACGTTTATGTCGGGCCGCTGGAGATGCCCTTATTTGCTCCTGGTATCAATTTTTATATTTGTATTGTGGTTTGTTTATTTATTTTGTTCCATGGTGGACCACAACAAAGCCTAGATCCACCTAAGCCAGTTGGTGCGTGCTCACTTCCCGAATGACTCTAATATGGTCGAGATTGCCATGAGGGAGACGCTCTAGGAGGACGAGACTGTTGGGTATGCCAAGATCGAGGCGCATGAGGAGCAACACGGGGTGTACATCGAACTGTTGAGGGGGAAGGAGGAGGCCGCGCCGGTCGATGCGATACTTGTCGAGGCAGAGATGGAGTTGGGTTAGGTCGTAGCGATGGCAACAACGGAGATACTTGCGCATGCAATGGTGATGAGGGCGTAGACCGGCGTTGACTTATCGGAGACCAAGATGTCTCTTGCGGGTTCCCGGGCGAAGCTCGAGGAGGCGCATGCGCTACAGGCGGTGGTTGTGGGTGGACACGAACATTGATGAGCTCGAGGAGAAAGGAAATGTGTCGGACGTCACCGACAAGCAGTGGGCTCTGCTTGCATAGTTCGATACCACCTAGCTTGAGAAGGCCACGTGCTAGATCATGGCATGTTGAGTGGCAGGCCCTAGCTAGGCGGGTGTCCATCCAGTCCTCCTCGGTGGCCCAGCGTGTGATGCACAAGGCGAAGCCGGCAAGGGGAGTTGGACGCAGAGAACCACGAAATGGAGGAGGAGGCAGCATCGGTGGAGGCGGTGGCGAGGGACATAGCTTACTAGTTCACCAACATGGACGCGACGAGGCACCGATGCAAGGCGGAGGAGGAGGAGGAGGAGAGGGATAGTGCCGTGACGCCGCGCAGTGGCAACAATCGAGATGCTTGCGCGGGATAGTGCGGTGGAAACAACGGAGATATAGGGAGGAGGAGGAGGAGGATAGGGCAAGCTTCATGGTCCCGAACAGGGTCCAGCGTCGCCGTGAAGCCTTGGAGCGGTGTTGCGTGTAGGATATGTTTTTCCGAGCCACGTCAGAAGGTACAAATCACAATGTTGCCGGGTCATCCGACCAAGCCAGGGCGGATAACAACTAGTAGGGCACACGACTGCGAGTAGCCCTAGCTATAGTAGGGCACATGCATGACAGTGAGTAGATATGACCATCTTAGTTTATGTTAAACCCTCTTCTCCTAAAGATGTAACGAAAACTTCATAATTATTTTTTGGAGTGACAAACTTGCAGGCCCAGGGTAGATGTGGGAACCATCAGCCCAAACTTAGGCTAGAAATAGGTAGGTCGCACTGCTGATCCGTTTACGTGCTGGGTCAGGTTTTCTCTTCTCCTGCCCACATGAATCAAAACAAACAACCTCGATTTATTTGCATTGGGTCGATAGAGATGCACTAAGATATAAGTAGAACGCGTGATGAGAAGGACCACATTGTCTATGTAAACATTGATGCGATGCATAGAGGAACATCGCGGCAGCACGTTGATCATGCCCGCTCCCTCGACCTTGATCATTAAGAAGAACATCTACTTCAGTCACAAAGAGCAACCAAGAAATGGGATCTCCTTGATGTATACGTCGCACATGCGAAATCTTTCTCTCTGGTGTCTCCATTCACCATGCTCTGAGTGCTAAGGTAAACGGCGAAGTTTGGAAAATAGCTTGGAGAAGCTATTAAGCAAACTAACTGAACGATAATCTACAACAACCTCGGCATCATGTGGTGATGTGTCTTGTTAAGGTTGGACTTTCTTAGACGGCTCTTGTGTCTTCACTCGAGATGGCCAGCCGAACAGCTTCCCCAATTGGTGTTGTATCTTGTTTGCATAGGAAACGAAAGCATGCTTGTCGCTATGCCTCATCTCAAATCGGTTGGTAACTGCAGGCGTAGGACATGTACGTGTACCATACATCTTGAACGTCTGTATGGCAGCTGGCATGAAGACACAAATTGGGCACGTGAAAGGGAGGTACCCACGCCCAAAAAACGTGGGAAAATAAACAATGCTGACCAACCAATGGATCGGCAGGTTGGGTGGTGATGAAAAAGCTTACTCCTGCATTGCTATATCTAGTTAAGTTGCTCAATTTGTCTTCTGTTGGCGTCCAAAAAAGTTGTCTGTCTTTTTGTTTTGGAGCCATGAACTCATAGGTGTCTTCCATAAAGAAAAAAAAAGCAAGTCTTAACTGGTAGGATATAAACTTATGAAACTACATGGTAAAACGATACATTAATATATTGCGTAAATTCCACTTTTGACCCTAGCTTGATTTTTTTGACACTACTTACCCCATTTAGCAAGATCTCATCCTAATTATCCCATTTAGCAAAAGTTGTGCTAACTTTTACTGCTTCTCAAGTTTTGTGACCATTTTGACTGGTGACTGCACGGGCGGTTTATCTTCTTGAGTTTCTCCTTGCGATTCATTTTTGGATCTAGATGGTCTTTTTTATTCACGCATCATTCGTTTTGATAGACTAGACGATGTAGCAGTCGACGTCAATATTGAGTCACCAAGGTGATCGCCTGAGATCTTCGAAGCCAGAGATGGTGAACAAGTACTCTAACCCCATCCCTTCTCTAGGTATAATACTGTAATGCTTGTTTGTTTCTCAATTTCTAGTTGGTTCGTTTGTTTCTCCATCGTGTAAGTATTTGAGACGTGAGAGTGTTTCTGAAAGTTTAGGGACCGTATTTGTCGATGAACGGAAAAGATTTTTTAGGCTCAGATTTTGTAGCTACGCCGGCAGCAGGGTGCTTTTGTCAATGCCATCAACGGGTTGTGAGATAGTTTTTCTCAACACCGGCTAGCTGCATTGGGCCAAAGTAACCATAATACTGTAGCTAAGCATCCCGTATGCATACAAGTAAGGGGACCTCGTATAATAGTTCCGTCTAGATCCAAAAAGAACCGTTGATGGGGTTCATACAAATTGTACCATACAATTTTTTCTTCATGAAAAAAAGATCTAGAAAGAACCGCAAGGGGAAATACAAGAGGAAAACCTTCCTACGTGTACCTGACACCAAGGACCACCGGTCAAAATCGTCACAAAAATTTAGAACGGGTAAAATCTGGCATAACTTCTGCTACATGGGGTAATTTGGATGAAAACTTGCTCAATGTGGTTGCTAGTGTTAAAAAGTCATAAAGTGGAATTCACTCATATACTAAAATCGAACATACAAGATAGTCTTGGTGTGATATCATTAGTTTTTATAAGCAGTGCCACATTTGGAAATAAAAACCTAGATTTTACTTATGTGCTGAGATGGTTAGCAACATGTGTTAGGGATGGGACGCGATTCAAGGGAACCTGGTATTTCGTTCAGCTCACTGCTCACGCGCCAACTTCGTAAATCCTTAAATTAAATTAAGATTCGGCAGCAAATCAAGTGAGAACAGGAAGTGGAGACCAATCATAACCTTAATACTTTGAAAGGAGTGACGAGTTTATATAAGACTAAATAATGATGACCGTCCAAACACGGTTAACTTGGTCTCGTCTCGTTAACAATACTAACTGCTCAGACGGTATACACATATTATACAAGGACGGACCTAATGTGGGTACGTAACGGCAGTCGTCGCAACCAGAGACAAACAACCAGGGATCTGTCGCACGTCAAGCCAGCATAGCTAGAATATGTTTCTCTCGTGCTTCTATTTTTTTTCTTTCACTGAGATTTGACAGCAGAAATGTTTTACAAACCAAGCACCCAAGTTGTCTGCCATGTATATATATACACACACACCCCTACCTGGCCAGCTAGCTATAGCTACTATTGCAACAATTGATTCGATACTGCATTTCATTCAGATCGATCAGTGTGCTCACTTGCTGCTGGACGTATCTTCAACTTCTTCAGCGCAACTTTGTACCGTCTTGATCAAGTAGCGGGAGGATATCAACATGTCCTTGGATGTCGCCGGTGCCGAGAAGAAGAAGGTGTTACTGGCGGAGGGGCTGCTGCTCCCGGCTAGCATGGTGCTGGTGCAGGCCTTCACCATGGGCGCCCTCCTCCTGTCCAAGCTAGCCTTCAACGTCGGCATGGCGCCTTTCGTCCTCCTCGCCTACCGCAACCTCATTGGCTCCATGACCGTCGCCCCCTTCGCCTTCTACTTCGAGAGGTACATGCTATGGCCCACTCCCTTTGTTAGCTACTATTTCTTCTGTGTTTTTTTTTTCCTTACGGCTTATGAGTTATGATCTCTGCGGTGGGATTTCGATTTTTTTTTTGTTCAGAAGCAGTGCGAAAGTGTCCTACTCTGTGTATATTTATTAGGATTTTGTGTAATCGACTTAGAATTAGCACAAGAAATATATAAATTTGAGTTGACTCAAGTTGCATGCATAGGTATAGCAGAAAACCTGATGTTGTTCGGCTCTTAAAACTGACCTTCAGTTTTAGCAAAAAAGATGCTGCAACCTCTTACCAGAACTTTATTTTCATATTATATTTTGTGCGGGTTCACTACTGGAATTATAAACACTTCACAATTGTTTCGTTCTTCGAAGCAAACTGGCAGAACTCTTACTTTCCAAGGAAAAATAATAGAATAAAAGTTCATATATACTAATATACATGTGTGTCAAGTATCATCAAACACAAAAGGAATGCTAGATATGTGTCAACGCGGAATCATGACATTTGATGTGATGTGGACCAAACAAACGAGCAAGTCTGTTAAGTACGTCGACAGCTAGTGCCATACTATTTTGGCAATGTCTCGGTTTAGCAAGACATGGGCTAGACAAGTATGAGAATCAGTGTTCTCCATGCTAAATATGTGTGTCCGATGTATCAGTCAAGCCGTGTTGTTGATTGTTGATGTATATACCAATTAGGTTAGAAAACATTGTTATTAAGACAAAGCGCAAAGACTTGGCTTCCTCACTGTCCTCACATCTTGGGAAGTTCATAATGATAGCAATGCTCGGGTATCCAAAAACATCCTAGGTAAGATAAAAAATGAGGACAAGCTTTGGGTTTTAGTGGGTGTCAAACGCATGAGTAATTTAATCACCATCAAATCCAGGACCCCATCTAAGCCTCCCGCACCCCACCCTCCCAGCCCTAACCGCCGCCGCCGGGGCAAAGACCCACGGGCGTGGCGGCGGCGGGGGTCCTTCCTCGTCGATGCGTGGTGGACGGCGGCCGGATCTCCCCTCCTCGAAGCATGGCGGAACGACAGGCGCAGATGGGATGGGCGGCGGCGGCCTGCGCTGCGGTCTCCCTCCTCCCGTCGGCTCTCCGCAGCACTCCGGCAGAGGCTGGTGGTGGGCGGCGGCCAGGCCAATGGCCCGCGCCCCCCCCCCCCCCCCCCGCCCGCCTCTCGTCGGTGAGTGGAGGTGATCTGGGGCTTCACCCGCGACACGAGGTCGCCCGGGGCAGCAACCTTGGTTACAACGGTGGAGGTGGCCATCTTCTTCGCCGGAGAGGGTCGGCATGCGGTTGGTGGTGGTGGATCTATCGATCTATCACCGCGCTCCGGCGGCGAGATGGAAGAGCATGGAAGCCGGCGACGGTGTCGCCGGTGGAGGGTTGGAGTGGCCAGCCCGGGATGGTCGCCGACGTGGGGGTCCGACCTGAATAAAGGCGGTGGTCCTAGGGTCTCTCTTGCGTGAAGAGGAAGATTTACCGGAGGCCTGGACTCGTGATCTGGCCGGAGTGTTGAGTTCCGGAAGGCTCCTTCGGCGAATGTAACAGTGCTTTTGCCCTGGAGTTTACTGGATCGGTGGTATTCGGTTGTGCGCACCCATGCTTTCATTCCGACCGATTGGTTCTGGAGGGAGCGGCGCGAAGCTCTTTTTCTGTGTTGACATCAAGTGACTATGGATCCATGATGAAAGTCGGAAGAAGAGAAGTTCATGAAGGCCGGAGGGGAGGACTAGCTAAGGGAGGTTCAAGTATCCGCGCTGTTGGGGGACTTGCTTGATGTTCCGGGCTTCACAGCAGCGGTATGAAAGTGGGGGCGACAACACAAGTGAAGTTCAGAGTCCTACCTTTCAGGGTGAAAACCCAAGGTCTGGCCTTAACTGGTTGTGTCTGGCAATGACCTTGTTGGAGGCATTGTTTTGAGAGCGAGGACTATCTTCAGGGTGAAAACCTAAGATCGTTGATTGGGCGACGACGGTGTTAGAGCACTGTTCCCTTCTTGGAGGCGTCGTTTTTTGGAGAGTCTGTATTTCAGGTGTTGTCTTGGCGGTGGATGTATTGCTGTTGTTAGGTCCGAGATGCTGTAGCGGGACTTTTGTTTCTTAGTTTTCTTTTCCTTTTTTTTGGTTGTGTGCATCCGTAGTGCCATTAGGGTGTCGCGTTGTTGCAGAGGCTGGGTGTAATTGGTATATTCCCTTTATCGAAAAATGAGTAATTTAATCTTGGGAGAGTAGAACCGTTTTGTAATATGGCACTTTTACTTTCTTGTAAATTTCTATCTTCATTAATCAACTAGGGCTAAGATTTTGCCCTTGTTTTTAAATAAATAAATTATCAGGCATTAGATAGAACAAACTTGTTGGCATCAGTCTCATTCCATTTAATCCTTACTTCCATGGTGATGATTGGCAGGTCAAATTTGCGTTGCGTGTACAATAAAGTATTTTCAGCTGACAACACAGATTGTTCAATTTTAGACTTGAGATGAAACCTTTTTTTTTTTTTTGCGAGAAAGACTTGAGATGAAACTTGCTCGAACAAACATACATATGAGCCCATATGTATATATATATTTTTAATACCATATCTTCGTTACAGTCCACTACTATTAGCATACAAAATTTCTTGATATAGTGATGTTACACTTACAGTTACCCATGAATGCAGGGAGATGATGAAAAAGGTGAACATGAAGATATTTGGCTGGATCTCCTTAACCGCTTTGTTCGGGTCAGTATTTTTTATGTAAATTAATCACACATGTATATATCGTACTTTGATTTATTTTTTTGATCTCCATTGTTGGTTTGACATCAGAATCGTGCTAGCAATGGGACTGCACTACTACGGTCTGCGCGCCACCAACGCGGGATACTCTGTCGATTTCCTTAATCTGATCCCTGTTGTCACCTTTGTCACTGCTGTAATACTCCGGTATGTTACATTTATAGCGCTATTATTATTCTGCTTTTGCCTAACTCTGCTTCACAGTGGATGGGGTAATTACTTACAGAACTAAAAGTATCACCAACCTAATCTGATTGCATACGCATATCTACATTTTCCTGAAAGAAAATACGCATATCCTGACCACTAGGCCTTGTAAAATTGAAATGAATTGATCTGACAGTGTCAAAACGCTGGTCTGCGAACTTGATTAGAGTGGAGAAGCTGAGGATAGGGACATGCCCGGGCAAGATGAAGGTCCTCGGCACAGCGATTTGCGTGGGAGGGACGATGGTGATCAGCATGTACAAAGGCAAGCTGCTGCACCTATGGCCTACCCACCTACTGAAACCGCACCTGCAGGCGATGGGCGCAGTCTCTCCCGTCCAAAACCACCACAGCATGCTCCTTGGCACGCTGTTCCTTGCCGGCAGCACACTCAGCTACGCCTTCTGGTTCATCATACAGGTGGTAGCTAGCATACACCTTCTTCATTCGTATTTGCGGTATTAGTAGCACTTGTGAATTACGATGACATACACAACTGAACCTTACAACGAGTTCAACAAGCTAGCAATTCGAACTAACTAACTCTCACTTAGGTACGAGTGTCCAAGGAGTTTCCGTCCAAGTACTTTTCGACAATGCTAGCTTGCGTGTCAGGGACCGTGCAGGCGGCGGTGTTCGGACTTGTGCTAGACAGGGATCTATCGGCATGGGCGCTCAAGTGGGACCTGCAGCTACTCGTCGTCGTCTACTCGGTAAGTAACAAGAAAATAGAGATTACGTGTAACCATTCCTGGCTAAGCTTACTCACTATTCAGACTTGGCCTGGACATGTGTTATTCAGGGCGTCTTCAACACGGGGGTCAGCTTCTGCTTGATCTCGTGGGCTATCGCTCGTCGTGGGCCCACCTACCCTTCCATGTTCAACTCGTTGTCACTGGTAGTCACCACGGTTCTTGATTCAGTGTTGCTTGGCACGGATGTCTCAGTGGGGAGGTGAGATTGGATTTTCTGTTCTATGTACCATTAAACAACATGGGATGGTCCTATCAAGTAGTACTACTACATTTTACTGTATGAAATCCGACAAAATGTTGAGAGTGCTTTGCTGACGGATATTGTAACCTCCTTGCGGTTGCAGCCTGCTTGGAGCCATGCTGATCATCCTAGGGTTGTACGCGTTCCTCTGGGGGAAAGGAAAGGAGGCACAAGAGCAGCGCAAACAAATCAGGGCCGCGACGAGCGGAGATCAGAACGGGTGCCCTACGGCAGTGGCGGGTAATGGCGTTGATAGCCTGCAGGTTGGGAAGCACGAGGTGCGAATTCGCGTGGAAGTCAGCTAGCGAGCTAATTAGAAACTCTAAGAGCACCTCCAGTCATTGGGCTTCCATGCCGAAATCCGGCGCTAAATAGCGCCGGATGGATGTAAATTTCGGTATAGGGAGATCCAGTTTCCAACAGCGAGCCTAGGTGAATGCAGGCGAAACGAGGAATTCAAACGGAACATGACGAAAATCGTTCAAACTTAACCTAAAATTAGAGATATTTAACATATATATAGGCGAGTTCATACATATATAGGCCGAATTCGTAATATATTTAAATTCGATTAGAGAGAAATTAACTAAACATAAAAACACAGCGTTCTACATGCCGAAATGGCGGTAGAACGTCGTGTAGTCGCCGTCATTCTCAGGCGGCACCTGCTGGCTGCTGCTCTGGCCGAGGGCTCCCGAACGTCTAGAACCCTGACCAGGGTCGCCGAGGTGTGGCGGCGACGGCGTTGGCTATCCCCGTGGCCAGGTATACTTGAAACTAGTAACTTCCCTGTAAGCTCCCTGGTTGTATTTTCAAGTATACCTGGCCACGGGAAACCCGGCAAAGTTTCTGGGCTTGGACTAGCCCGAGCATGACTGTGGACCGGGCCTGAGCCAAAGATTTAGGCCCGGTGGTTGGGCCTGGCCGAGCCTAGGCTTGAGTAATGCGTTAAATAAGGAAGAGGCATGGCCCGAGGCTCGAGGCCTAATGGGTAGTTGATACAATGGGTCGGTCTTGGGCCGAAATATCAGGCCCGATGGTTGGGCCGGGCCAGGCTTGGGCCTGAGTTTTTTGCGTCGGGCTTTGATAGGCTCGGTCCGAATAATGCCCAGGTATATATCTACAAGCAGGGAACCACAAGAGCTTTATATTAGTATTGTACCCTGGTGATCTAAAAAAAAGTATTGTACCCTGACCTTGAGTCCTGGATCTGGATGGTCAAAAACTCAAAATCGTGCACTCGCTTCTATTCTTGTCATATTGTACTCTAGACAGCCAAAAATTACCAAAAATGAAAAATTCTGGTCAAAATCGCAAGCTCAGCTCTATGCTGGATGTCAGTCGCGAAATAGCCCTGCCCAATTGCAAATTTGTTCTTTTCCACGAAAGTAAGAATATATACGTACCGTCCTAGCGAGTACAATGTTTCCGGCCTTTTGGCTTATGAGGTCTAGGGAACCTGATATTTTGAAGAAAAAATAACATTTTAAAGTTCAGTTTTTTTCATTTTGGATAGATACACATTTGCACTATACATGTGCAAAGCTTTCTTAATAATACGTTATAATTTAGTCTATAAAAAAACAAAATGGCTCAACCGAGCAAAAAAAGATCAATTTTGATCCCTCTATATATTTTTCTCGTGTGTAAATCACAGATAAAAATGTATTTCGATGAAACTTTGCCCCTAGACATGTATATGTACTATTTTTTTTCAGAGTTTCTTTTTTCGATAAAGGGAATATATTAATATCAAAAGATACTAATTACACCTAGCCTCTGCAACAACGCAACACCCTAATGACAGTACGGATGCACACAGCCAAAAAAGAGAAAAGAAAACTAAGAAATAAAAGTCCCGCTACAGTATCCAAGATCTAGCAACAACAATACATCCACCACCAAGACAACACCTGAAATACAGACTCTCCAAAAGCGATGCCTCCAAGAAGGTAACAGTACACGAGCGCTGTTATCGCCCGATCAAAGATCTTAGGTTTTCACCCTGAAGATAGTCCCCGCTCTTAAAACAATGGCTCCAAGATCATTGCCAGACACAACCAGTTAAGGCTAGACCTTGGGTTTTCACCCTGAAAGGTAGGACTATGAACTTCACCTATGCGGTCATCCTCACTTTCATACCACTGTTGCGAATCCCGGAACACCAAGCAAGTTCCTCAACATCGCGAAGACTTGGACCTTCTTTAGCTAATCCCCCAATCTCGCCTTTATGATATTCTCTGCTTCTGACTTCACCATGGACCAAAAGTCACTTGATATCAACTCAGAGCAGCGCTTCACGTCGCTCCCTCCGAAACCAAACGCTCATAATAAAAGCATGGGTGTGGGCGACCTAATACCACCCGAACATGCGAACTCCAGGCAAAAGATGCATGGTTCCATTCGCTATCGAAGCCTTTTTAAACTCATCACTCCGGCTAGATGAAGAAAGATCGGCATCCGGAATGTCTTCATCTTCGCGAAAGAAGAACCCTAGGACCACCACCATGAAAGCCGGAACGTACGGCCCCCACACCGCCGCCATGACTGGGAACCACGGTCCATCTTCCTCCTCCAACTCGGCCGGTGGAGGCCGGCAGCCATCGGGATAGCGGCTACGCACGCCCACGACACGGAGACGGCCGGCTGCTGCCCGCCAGGATAGCCTGGCCGAGCGTCATTGCCGCCGCCTCGCGACCATGTACCTTGCCACTACCGCCGCCCCGCTGCCGCCCTTCCGCCCCGCCGAGTTCCGCCACACCACCGCGTCCCCCGCCATGATCCAGGTGATGTAGCTAAAGGCCACCACCACCAGACACGCTGTCCACCGTCGTAGGGAGGGGTCGGGTGGGGAGAGAGGCGGCGGTTGGGTGCGGAGGGAGGCGGCGGCTCTATCTGGAGAAAGTCCGAGTACCAATAACTCGGGAGAAAGTTCAGGATGGTGCGCCTGCCGTTGATAGCGAGTGTGCGGAGCGTCTCAATGATAGAGAAGGCAGAGGCACTGTCGAGGCCACTGGTGGACTCGTCGAGGAAGAGGGGGAATTTTACTTTTTACCACTACTTTCTTTGGTCTTCTATAATTTGCCCTCATTTACATCGGATTAGATTTTTTGCCCCAGCTTTCTTTGAACCTTTATCATTTGCCCTCGCTCAAACAGGACCCACACCCAAAGACAAAAATACCCCGCTCTGTCTGGTTCGAAGCAAGCAGCGAGATGACCGAGCCTTTTGCTTTATACGCCGTCGTGGTCATCATTCAGCGCCGGAGCAGCAGGGTTCGCCGTCGTCATTGATGGCCAGCCATGACGTTGCCGCCTCCCTGCCCCTCGGTCACTTCTACGTCCCATGCTAGATTCAGATCGGCACCCCCCGCCCTACACTGGCGTTCTTCTCCATGTCCGGCGAGATCCTATTTGTCCTAGCTTCCGAACTCTACGGCGCGCCCTGGTCCAACCACACCGATTCGGCCTCCTCCGCCCACTGCGCCTAGAGCGGCGGCCATGCGCAGCTGACACAGGCGATACAGGAGTTAATCAGCAGCGCAAATCGGCGCGGGAGCACAGCGAGGTTTGGTGGCTGCGAGGACAGGCGCGCCACCGTGAGCAAGCCCACAAGGCCGGTGGGGGCGAAGAAGGCGCAGGCCAGCGGCAGCCTCCTCTGCCTCGGCGGTGCGACAAGGCCGGCCTTCCTCTCTCTTGCTTTCCAGAGGTGGCGACCTCGACGAACCAAACTTCAGTCCGTGTCAGATTGGAGAAGGATTGGGGACGAGGGTGTTTGGTCTTTTCACGTTGTCTTAATTCTGGAAAATATACTAAACAATCTATAAGGGGCAAATGATAGAGTTGCAAAGAAAGCAGGGGCAAAAAATCTAGTCCAATGTAAATAAGGGCAAATCGTATAAGACCAAAGAAAGTAGTGGCAAAAAGTAAAAGGAAAATGCTGTGGATCACCCGGACGATGGGCTCGCTAGCATCGTCCGCCTCCTACGGGCGACGCGTGTCCTTCCACGCGTGGTCCCACAACACCTTATCTCCTCCGGGACATCTCTTCTCCGCTCATCTCTTTTCCCCTTTCGGTTCTGTTGCCCACCACGCCGGCACAAATCCTCCCCACTCCCCATCCATGGCCGTGGAGAGCACAGTGTACCCGGTCCGCCGGTGCCGGCCGCTCCCGTTCCGGCGACCCAAACCATTCCTTGCGCGCCCGGGCCTGGTCCGGCAAAGCGGCAGCGGCGGAGGTCGCGGCTCCGGAGGGCGGCGCCGATGAGGCGGAGGGAGGCACCACGACGAGCTCGCCCGGCACCTTACGCGCGAGGTCGTCGTGTCGGACCTTGTCACCCGCGAATGCTTCAAGGCCGGAATGGGGTTGCCGCAAGGGGCCGGCGCCGGAGCTGCAAAGGGCGGACGCCATAGCCGCAACCGGTCACCGCCGATGCTACAAGGACTGTCATCCATGGCCGTTGGTACAGGAAGCCGTCGCCGTGCTACATCGGGCCGCCGTCGCTGCTACACGCGACCGCCGGCGTAGCTACATCAAGCCGCCATTGTCGCTACATAAGGCTGCCGGCGTGCTACATGCGGCCGCCGCCGCTGCTACATGCAGCGCCGCCTTTGCTACGTCAGGTCGCCGGCGTGCTACATGGATCCGCCGCCGTTGCTACATGTCGGAGTAGCCGTTGCTGCTTCCCGTCGGCGCCGTTGCTACATCAGGTCGCCGCCGTGCTACATGGAGTCGCTGCCATTGCTACAAGCCGGAGTCGCCGTTGCTGCTCCCCGTCGGCAGCTGGTGATGCTATGAGCGGGCGGCGCTACCAAGGTGATGCTCGCAAGTGCGTCTGTGCTGTCAGGGAGGGGCGGGGCGGGGCGTGCGGAGATGGCCCTGGCATAATCCCTCGTTGGTTACATTTACTTTTGTTTTCTTTGTTTTCCTTGAAGCGTTGACCACAGATGGATCAGCATCGTACGGTTGGGGACCCGGGGGATCCGGGATTTTGATCCCCCGGGGGACGCTCAGCAGGCCCCCCACCACTAATGCCCCGGAGATGCCATGTACCGATGGATATGATTGTAGTTTTCAAAATCAAGAAAAAAACGAGCTACCTAAGCTCAGGTGTCAGGAGTCAAAAGTCTTTTCTCCGTTCTAGCGGTGTATCAACCTATGTCACCTATTAGCTATTGCCTTGCCTTGTAGAAGGTAAATAGGTCATGGTGTCAATTTTTACCCCTCAAAGGGGAAGGAACAACCAAAACTAAGTTAGCGTGAACTATGTTACTGGTCATATCTTCAGAAAAATGAGTCGATACATGCAGCAACGCAAGCGACCTTCTTGTTACACACTTAACTTGAGCAGAGTAATATTAGTAGCCTGACAATATCTAATAATACTTGTAGAAATCTCTAGTGTTTTGTTGCTTTGTAGTTTAAGCGGTCAGGGAGCAACATTGGTGACCAGCACCTCTAGGATTGACGGACAGCTGCTCCTCAGATGCGTAAAGCCATCTGTTGCCACGACTGCCTTCAGCATGTCAAGAGAAGAGAGGAACTTCAAGCACGCATCTCTGAGACCGTCACAACCACGCTGCTCAGCCAACGCCAACATAGTCGCCGCAGTGTCTTTGCGGATGTGCTTGCACAGTATCTCTTCGCATATCAATTTGAGCCTCTCGATGTTAAACCTATCTGCAGCGACGAGCAAATGTTGTGCCATCTCCACAATTTCTTCCTCGCCAATCTCGGGCAACATGTCCGTGTAGATGAAGTGGAGCATCGCCTTGAAGACTTTAGCTTCCATGTTGTCAATCCGTACACGGGGTGCCCCCTTCCCTTTCATAGGATCAGAGAGGTCCGCAATAAGGACTGAGGACCGAGCAGCGACGATGTACCTGTGTGTAGGGAACGTCTCACCGCCCACCTCCAAAGATAAGTCCGCTCCATGTCCGCTTCTGAGGAGGTCGAACAGGTGCAGGTGCAAGTTGGACGGCGGCATGGTGATGGACGGCGAGGCACGTGGCTCCCTCACGACGGTTCGGGTCTGATTCTTGATGGTGAAATGACACTTGATGCTGAAGCAGTCATCCTTCAGATACTCTGATTCCTCCAGATCTTTCTTCTTCATGAACCTGATAAACCCCGTCGAATCTTTTGGACGGTATCTATCGAATCGATCGTCTATCTTGCTGTGCAATGCCACCGGCCGGCCATCGTGGTCAAGTAAACTGATGGAGAGTTTCGCCATGATGTCCTTGCCATCGGTGCTATCATCACGTTGCACCTGCATAGCAATCCAGTCGGGGCCGTGCGAGACCTCGCCGTCGGGGTAGTATTTGATGCACCAGCGATGGCCTGCGCTGACAAAAGTTTCAGATCTGA
Source organism: Lolium rigidum (assembly GCF_022539505.1). Taxonomy (NCBI): domain Eukaryota; kingdom Viridiplantae; phylum Streptophyta; class Magnoliopsida; order Poales; family Poaceae; genus Lolium; species Lolium rigidum. The sequence continues at coordinate 260,486,066 of NC_061511.1, forward strand.
TGAACCGTCCTTTGCCGAGACCCTTCGTTAGGGAGTACCCCTCGATCTTGAGGTCGTGCCACCAGGACACGGCCTCGGCGACAATGGCCGACGCGGAGGAGGAAGAGGAGCTTGTTGCATTGACAAGCTGGCCTGTTACTAGCTGCAGCAACAGAATAGCACAGAGAACGGAGGTCCAGCTGGTTGAGGAGCTGGACATGGTTCGAGCTAGTTGCGGTGTAGAACGGCAACGGCGATGGCGGCCGGTTTCAGGCCGGCATCGTCGGGGTCGAAGATGCGAGAAGGCGAGAACAGGCCGTTTCGGTATAAACTATTGGGTCGTGCTGAGCGTCCCCCGGGGGATCGGAAGCCCCGATCCCCCGCCTCCGCCGCTTGACACGTGTCAAATTGCACCTAGTTTGCTCTGACCGAGTCTATCGCACCAACCGCACTCTCCCTTCTTCCGCACGGACCGCACCGCCGTGGCGCCATGGCTGGGGCAGAGGAGCTCGGCCATGCTACAATCACCGTCGGCGAGGAAGCTCTGGCTTGTAGCAGGAACGAGAACTTCACATCACGCCCCTCGGCCATCGCAGCATCGCCGACCACCGGCGGTAGCACCGTCAACCAGCGCGGGCGGCAACACCGTCGACCAGCGCGGCCAACCGCCGCCGTCAGCACCCCCGCCATGGCTAGCAGCAACACGCCTGCTGCCGGTAGCAACGACGCCCGGTTTTAGCAGCAATTCCGGTTGTCCAAGGCAGCAACGCTCCTATCGGCCGGCTCCGGCCAGAAACCTCACCGGCGTCGCTGGTAGCACCGTCGCAAGACGAACGTAGCAGACGCCACCGCTTGTAGCAGCGCTGCTGGCTGGATGTAGCAGGCGTCGCCGCCGCTTGCAGTAGAGCCGCCAGCCTATGGTAGCAGGCGCCGCGGCCACTTGTAGCAGCGTGGCCGGCCGAACGTAGCAGGTGCTGCCGCCGGTCTTTGGTAGCAGCGCGACCAGCCGGGCGTAGCAGCCGTCGCCGGTCTTTGGTAGCAGCGCGGCCAGCCGGGCGTAGCAGCCGTCGCCGCCATTTGCAGCAGAGCCGCCGGCCGGGCGTAGCAGCCGTCGCCGCCATTTGCAGCAGAGCCGCCGGCCGGACGTAGCAGCGCCGCCAGCGGGACGCCGCAGACGCCACCGCCTCTTGCTGCGCCTCCGCCGCCGCCTTTGGTAGCATCATCGCTGGGCAGACGTAGCAGACGACGCCGCCGCTTATAGCCGCGTCGCCGGCCGGCAGGACCCATCGCCCCACTTGCAGCTCCGCCGCCGGCCGGACGTAGCAGAGGACGCCGCTGCTTGTAGCAGCGCCGCCTGCCGGGCGTAGCAGTTGCCGCCCCCGCTTGTAGCAGCGTGGCCGGCCTGACGTAACAGTCACCGCCGCCCATGTCCTCGCAGCACCAGTGCGTCCCATGGCTGGCAGCAGCGCTGGTAGCGACTAGGAGCAGCGCCGCCCTACCATAACAGCAACCTCCACCGTTCGGGCGACTGGCTTGGGGCGGCGCTGGGATCCATGGCGGCGTCGGTGGAAGAAGAAACTGGGAGGCAACATGGAGATGTTAGGGAACCGGCGGCTTCGCCGGAGCTGCGCGCGCGGTGCCCAATCGTCGGCGAGATAGAATTTCGGGCGTGCTGCGCAGTACCCGACAGTGGGGAAGATGGGGAGGGGATTAAATTTGGAGGCGACGCGGAGATGTAGGGGACCGGCCGCGAGGCCGGAGCTGCATGCGCAGTGCCCTTCTTCCAGCGAGGTAGAGGTGGTCGCAGGGAGCCATGTAGTAGGACGCGCTGCCGCACAGCGCAGACCTCGTCGGCGGTGGAGAATAAAGGTGGACGCATTTGGGGATAAGGAAGAAGATAGGAGAGGAGACGTGGTGGGGTCCGCGGGGACACGCGGCAGCCAGACGAGGCGGAGGATGAAACGCGTGTGTTCCCCCGGACGATTAGAAGCATTTTCCTAAACTATTTGTGGGGGAACTGCCGATCCCTAGTTTATACCAGAGTACTCCTGTTCCGTAGGATCAATGATCTCCTGAGCATCCAATTTACCGTGGAAACATGCATGTTAGCTCTTTATATGGATATTCTTTTCATATTAGCTTCCTTCGATCAAGATTTATTTCCTAAGAATTATACAGTGCTACTTATTTTTATAGCAGCATGTAATAGAAAATCAAGTTACCTGAGTAAACAAACGTGGAAACTAAACGGATAGATCAGGAGAAAACAGGTGTGTTGAAACTTTGCAAAAAAAACTATCCCTAGTGTTTCACGCACTCGCAATATCCATAGATCGCTACCAAACTTCAATACCATCTAGACGCGCGTTGGAAGGGACATCGAGCCTCCACCATTGCCAGATTCAAAGCGCACCATTACCAATGAGGCTTAATAAGTTGATTAATTATATTTTTCGAAAGGGTCGTGCTCGGCATCCCCGGGGGATTGGACTTTGGATGGACTTAAGATGAGCCATCCGATTCCTTTTGTCCTACCCGCGCGTGGGTTTCCTCCCCACCATGGAAAAAAGAACAACTGAATCACACGGGAACAAGTGAAGCCCCGCACACACATCCCACCGCCCCTGCCATTCAGAACGCAGGCAAAATACCTTGTCAACACGCACCTAGGTCAACCGCTGCCGCATGCGCCCTCAATACCGTCGCCTACCAAGTCTTCAACATCCCCACTCCGCTCGTATCACCGCTGTCCATGGTGGCAGCGTAGCCACCAAGCTTGCAGCATCCTGACTCCGGCGAGTAGTGCCGACGACGAAGGCTGGTAGGACCATCGCCTACTCCGTCGCAACATCACCGCACACGATTAGCAACACCAACGGTATCCCATTGCAGCTCTGCTTTGGTCGCTTGGATCTTCGTAGGTATGCCCTTTGAGCAATTGACGATGCACCTTTGCATCTCCGATGTTGATGGCTTGTATCTCCCCTGGCAACCGTTGCAGATCAAGCGGGAGCGCTCTTAGCATCTTCTACACTCCTTTGCAGCTTTGCCGCTGATGGCTTACGGTTCTGGCCACCTGCTCGTTGGTCTCGTAGCAGTGTCTTGCTGCTATTATAGCACTGACATTCATCGCTTGCAGGACCACCACTTGCTAATCTAAGCGGGGCCAGTTGGATCGACTCCCATGACTCTCAGATTCATTTGTATCATAGTTGATCTATGTAGGTGCTGGATGGAGAGGTGTGGCTTAAAGGGTGTCGGTTGTGATGCAAAGGCAGCTCCGGCGCCTGGCTATGCTGATGGGTGAGTGATACGTCTCAAACGTATCTATAATTTTTGATGCTCCATGCTTGTTTTACACCAATTCATATATGTTTTGCTCATACTTCGTTGTACTTTTATATATTTTCCGACACTAACCTATTAACAAGATGCCAAAGTGCCAGTTTTCTGTTTTCTGCTGTTTTTGTATTTCAGGAAAATTGTACAAGAAATATTCTCCGAATTGGACGAAACAAAAGCCGAAGTCAATATTTTACTGTAACGAAGACAGAGTCCAGAGGGGAGTCGGAGAGGTGCAGCAGGGCGGCCACACCTACCCTAGGCGCGGCTTGGCCCTAGCCCGCGCCCAGGGGTGGTGTGGGCCCCCCTGGCCTCCACCGACATCGCCCCTCCGCCTATTTATTCACGATCTTAGGAAAACCCTGGATACCCAAGCCTCCATCCACGAAAAGTTCCGTCGCGGCCGTCATTGCAGAACCCATCTCGGGGGGTTCTGAAGCTATTCCTGGCACCCTGCCGGAGGGGGAAATCATCGGCGGAGGCATCTACATCGCCATGCCCGCCTCCGAAGTGATGCGTGAGTAGTTCATCCCTGGACTATAGGTCCATAGCAGTAGCTAGATGGTTGTCTTCTCCAATTTGTGTCTCATGTTTAGATCTTGTGAGATGTCCTACATGATCAAGATCATCGTTATGTAATGCTACATATTGTGTTTGCTAGAATCCGATTACTATTGTATACTATGCTGAGGTCAATTATATATTCATGTCATATGTTTTTTGTGATCTTGCATGCTCTCCGTTGCTAGTAGATACTCTGAATAAGTAGATGCTTGTGACTCCAAGAGGGAGTATTTATGCTCGATAGTAGGTTCATGCCTCTAGTTTTCTGGAAGAGTGACAATAATTTCTAAGATTGTAGATTTGATGTTGCTACTAGGGAGAAAACAACAATGTTTTATCCAAGGGTAATTCTATTGTTTACTTTACACACATTGCTTAATGCGATAATCTGTTGCTTGCAACTTAATACTGAAAGGGGTTCGGACGATAACCGGAAGGTGGATTATTAGTCATAGACGCAGTTGGATTACGGTCTATGTATTATGTTGTAATGCCAAACAAATCTCATTGTAATCATCTTGTCATGTATGGTCGATATTCTGTCAATTTCCCAGCTATAATTTATTCACCCAACATATTATTTATCTTTATGGAGAGACACCTCTAGTGAACTCTGGACCCCGGTCATTTCCTTTACACTGATAAATTCATCTACTGCAATCATGTTCTTTTACTTACTGCAAAGCTATGTTCTCTTTAATTACTACAAATATCTCTTTACACTCGATACATCTAATTATTTGTGTTCAGCAAACCGATGAGATTGATAACCTCACTGTAAGTTGGGGCAAAGTACTTTCGTTGTGTTGTGTGTAGGTTTCACGTTGTTGTTGACGCCGGTAGTGCGGCCTGCCACTAGTCAGCTAGCAACACCTTCACAAGTCATGCCTTTCTCCTACTGGTCGATTAAACTTTGGTTTCGTACTGAGGAAAAACTTGCTGTTGTGCTCATCACACCTTCCTCTTGGGGTTTCCCAACCACTTCCACAATATCAGCGCTCAGCAGGATTGTCTGGCGCCATCACCGGAGCACCATCAAGATTTGTTGGCATCGTTGTCGGGGAGAAAGAAGATTTCTGCAAGGGGAGTCTCTCATCTCCAATCTCTTTACTTTCTTATTGTTTTGCTTAGTTTACTTTATTTTGTTTTGTTTGCTTTATTATATCATAAACACACACAAAATAGTTTCGTTTAAAGTTGTCTTTATATCAAAAACATAAAAAATAGTTTCTATTATAGCTGTTATTTATGTTGATTAGTTTTACTTTTGCTAAAATTATCTATTCCTGTTACTATGTCGCCTGAGGAAATAATTTTCACTTCCAAGCAAGGGAGAGAGGAGAGTTTGAAGGAAGCTTGGTGATGTGGTAATTACCCTTCGGGTAATTAATATTATGCTACCTCCTATGGCCCAACCAAGGACCCATGAAGATCACTTACCGATCAAGGTGGGCCGATACGTCGGTTCCAAAGAAGTATTCTTGATGAACATGGCAAGAAGACTATAGACAAGAAAAGTTTAGATATAAAAGTCTTTGTAACCTAGTTGAACCCGGACAGAACTCTCGAGACCTGGCCTACAATATAAGGGCCAGGAGAGGGTCTACCGAGGGACACAGAATCACAACAGCTAGAATCATCGCAAGTCTAGAGCTAGGTCATCAGAATCTTAGCCTCTCGACGAGATCTTAGTCATAGCATTTGGCTACCCCATTGTAACTCGATATATTCGATAATCAAGATTAGACAAACATGAAGTAAGGGTTTTACCTCATCGAGGGCCCCGAACCTGGGTAAATCTCTCTCTCTGTCTGTTTGGTATCCGATGTCTCGTGTCAGCCTGCAGGATTCTGTTAAACCTAAGCCCCAAAAGATGGGCATTACCGAGGAGTACCCTCATCACTTGGTCTAGAATTAATAGTTCTTACAATAAAACTGAACCGAAAATGACTCTAGGCTTGCTTCTTAGTAGCTTTTATTTTGGTCTTATTCTGCGTTATAGATATGCTTTGGACACAGTAGCTGGAGGAGATTTCCTTTATTGTGATGGAGATCAAGCTTTTAATGCCATAAAAAAGTTGATTGCAACATACAACTCACTTAGTAATTTTGATTCATCCCTTGTGAGCATTTTTGCTAGATTAAATACTCTTGAGACAAGTACTACTAGATTGAAAGAATGTTATACTATGCATCAGGAGAAATATGATCATGTTCCAATAAATTATGAACTCTCAAGTTGGCTCCCTTAAGTGAAAGTTGATATAGGTGGTGAAATCATTTATGCTCGTTGCGATATTATGTCTGAGTTTTGTCTTATGCCTAAAGATATTTACTAGTCTTTAAATCTTTGGGGACTTTTTGAGGGGGGAGAAGAAATATCTCTTACCAACAATGATGTTATACTACCCATTGGAATTGCTGAAGGAGTGCATACAAAAATCCTAGAAAAACTCCTGGAAGCAAGGATTGATGTTGGGGAAGGAATTATGACTTTCACCTCCCCAGCAGGTACTTCTCACTCTTTTCCTAAGAAAAAGCATAAAGTTGGGAGGAGAAGGCGCAAGGATCCCGCCATTTATGATTTTGATGCCTTTTCACTTGAAAATACTTGATGCTCGCTCTTATTCTGCGCCTAGCTGGAAGACGTCAAAGAAAAGCACTCTTGGGAGATAAACCATGTTTTATTTACTGTAATTTTTCTTTTTATTGAGTATTGGAAGTTATTAACTCTGTAATAACCTCTCCTTATCATTTTATTTCGTTTTTGTGCGAAGAATAGCCTCTAATAGGAAGAAAGCAAGATTTGGGGAAGTTGCTGTCATGAAAACAGATTCTATGTTGTCACTATAAAAATTCATAAACATAGCCACACCGGAAGTTTGAGCTGTAATTTTTTATTCATATGCACCAGGTTATTATCAAACTTTCGTTAGTTGGTCACTTTTTGAGATGAGCAACAGAAGATTTTCGAAAACATCGATCTTTACCTGTTGTTTTGTTTTGATAGATTTATGTCATTATTTGCATTTGCCTCTTAAATCTCTTTCTTTTTGAGTTCTTTTGATTAAAGAGCTTTTTGAAAGGTTGATACAGTATCTAATGATTTAATATATGTTTGATATATGTTATCACTAAACCAAAGTGGATTTTTTTATTTTGACTAATGCTGCTAATAGAGAATTGTGTGAAGTTTTGTATGAAGGAAGTTTTTTCAAGTGTAGGGAGAAAAGAATTATGTGATGAGATGAAGAATGGACAAAAGCTCAAGCTTGGAAATGCCTCTGAACAACCAACAAATATTCAAGAGGTACAAGCGTCAAAGCTTGGGGATTCCCAAGGCATCCCCTCTTCATCAACAAAGCAACAGGTCATCTCTCTATGCGCTATATTTTTATTGCTTCATACGCTATATGTTATTCTTGGAGCATCTTTATTTTGTTTTGTTTTGTTTTATTTTATCTATTGTAGCATATTTTGGATCCTGGCACATTTATTTTGGAGAAAGACTCGCTCCGATTTAATTGCATAGAATGCTCTAGTTTTCGTTGTTATTGTTCTGCGAGTGTTCTACTTTGCTAATACTACGTTTAACTCTTGTTCTTTCATTTAAATTATTTTCAGAGCTTGTTAGTATTCTTCATTTATGTATGATTATCTCTCTGGTCCATATTGCATTTCATCTCTGAGAGTTATTTCAAATAAGTTGATTTGTGTTGGATACGAGTAAAATATTTCATGTCTATAGTGATGCGAAAGGAAGCTTGCTAGACTGTGGCATAGACTTTGGCATGTCATGTTGGATGTTATTCTTTTTCATATGCTTAGTATTTATTGTTGTAGCATGACTTGTCTTAAATGGATGAGAGTGCATAATGTGTCATTGAAAGAATCATGTGTTGTTTCCATCATAAAAGCATAATATTGTGGTATTCTCCTTTGATGCTTTATTGGGTTGACTTGGCACATGCTTATACCATGTTACGACTATAACCAGTCAACTAAAGCCTCTATGATCATTTAATTTTTGACTCGTAATATCACTTTATGCTTTGATTGATAATGTTCTATCGCTATGCATGATTATGGTCATTACTGCTCTCTTGGTTGGTCGCTCCCAGTCTTTTGCTAGCCTCTGTGCTGGGTATGAACTCTACTCGCACATCCAACCACCATAAACCAAACTTTGCCAATTATATCCACCATATCTACCTACTGGCATTATTTCTATTCCTAGTATATTCATCATGTTTTATTTATCTTCCAAATTAAATTTTGGCATAAGAAAATTAGTCAGTAAAGCTCTCGCGAACTTGATGGCATATTTACTTTCTTGCACTTAATAAACTTGATCATTGTGACTATCTTATGAAGTTTATATGTTTGCAAATTGCAAGTTGGGAGTTAGGACAACTATGCTTTCATGGGGAACACTTTCGACATTGCACTTATATTTAGTGACATTGCACTTATATTTAGTTGATGTCATGTTCTTTTGTTTATGGATGCCTAGCAGTGCGAAATAAAATGAAAACTTGTAAGTCCATGGAGTTTGTATATGAGTTAGAGAAACGCCTGGGCCGCTAATCTGAGTCATGCATCATTCATGGTGGAAATTTACAGCGAACCATAGTGAGCACTCTATGAAGCATTTTCAATAAAAAGCTATACCCATAGTAAATAAAAAAATTGCTGAGATGCTCATTGTCTGTTTGTCTTGTCATTTTGTCATGGGATTGCTCCTACAGGAGTACCTCCATATCATCGGGCAAGAGGTATCCCATTGGCGGTTCTCAATGTTACATGTATACTTACAATGACAAGAACTTATTTGTGACCTAAGTTGAGTAGCATGAGGTTTAAGTGTTGGAGATATGCCCAAGAGGCAATAATAAAAGTGGTTATTATATATCTTTATGTTTATGATAAATATTTATATACCATGCTATAATTGTATTAACCGAAACATTGATACATGTGTGATATGTAAACAACAATGAGTCCCTATTAAGCCTCTTAACTAGCTTGTTGATTAATAGATGATTAGTTTCATAATCATGAACATTGGATGTTATTAATAACAAGGTTATATCATTATATGAATGATGTAATGGACACACCCAATTAAGCGTAGCATAAGATCACGTCATTAAGTTATTTGCTATAAGCTTTCGATACATAGTTACCTAGTCCTTTCGACCATGAGATCATGTAAATCACTTATACTAGAAAGGTACTTTGATTACATCAAACGCCACTGCGTAAATGGGTGGTTATAAAGGTGGGATTAAGTATCCGGAAAGTATGAGTTGAGGCATATGGATCAACAGTGGGATTTGTCCATCCCGATGACGGATAGATATACTTTGGACCCTCTCGGTGGAATGTCGTCTAATGTCTTGCAAGCATATGAATAAGTTCATAAGAGACCGCATACCACGGTACGAGTAAAGAGTACTTGTCAGGAGACGAGGTTGAACAAGGTATAGAGTGATACCGATGATCAAACGTCGGACAAGTAAAATATCGCGTGACAAAGGGAATTGGTATCGTATGTGAATGGTTCATTCGATCACTAAGTCATCGTTGAATGTGTGGGAGCCATTATGGATCTCCGGATCCCGCTATTGGTTATTGGTCGGAGAGAGTTCTCACCCATGTCCACATAGTTCACGAACACGTAGGGTGACACACTTAAGGTTTGATGTTGTAATAGTAGAACTTGAATATGGAATGGAGTTCGAAGTATTGTTCGAAGTCTCGGATGGGATCCCGGACATCACGAGGAGTTCCGGAATGGTCCGGAGAATAAGATTCATATATAGGAAGTCATATTCCAAGTTTGGAAATGATCCGGTGCATTTATGGAAGGTTCTAGAAGGTTCTAGAAAAGTCCGGAAGAAATCACTTTGGAAGGCGGAGTCCGGAGGGACTCACCACCCATGGCCGGCCAACCCTAGAGGGTGGAGTCCCAAGTGG